>NC_060145.1:426835137-427158995 GCF_021461385.2 Schistocerca piceifrons
ACAGAGCCCATACCATAATGGAAACGCCACCAGCTTGCACAATGTCCGCTACGGTCGCAGGTTCGAATCCTGCCTCGGGCATGGATGTGTGTGATGTCCTCAGGTTAGTTAGGTATAAGTAGTTCTAAGTTCTAGGGGACTGATGACCTTAGAAGTTAAGTCCCATAGTGCTCAGAGCCATTTGAACCATTTGAGAACATCGGTTAAATTTCGGTTACACATTTAAGTAGTCGGTCCAAGTAAATATCTAAGAATTACAATCACAAACAACTTACGTTGGAACTATAACACAGAAAATGTTGTGGAGAAGGCAAATGACAGCTTGCGTTTTATTTGCAGAACACGTAGAAGATGCAACAGGTATGCTACTCTTCTGGAGTATTAATTTGGTGTATAGGATACTTACCAGGCAGGATTGACGTAATACATCAAAAACATTCAAAGAAAGGCTGCTCCTTTTGTATTGTTGTCAAACAGGGGAGGGAGTGTCACGGATATGACAAACGAATCGGGGTATCAATCATTAAAACAATAGTTTTATTCGTTGCCATTGGGGAGATACGAGTATCGTGGCAAAAT
This sequence comes from Schistocerca piceifrons, assembly GCF_021461385.2. Taxonomy (NCBI): domain Eukaryota; kingdom Metazoa; phylum Arthropoda; class Insecta; order Orthoptera; family Acrididae; genus Schistocerca; species Schistocerca piceifrons. Next base: position 426,835,717 of record NC_060145.1, read on the forward strand.
AAACCAGAGGTCACACGGAAATACACTGACGGAAAGAAATCGCAACACCAAAACATAATAAATGTAGAGTAATGAAATTTCGAGAATTCATTTATCTAGGTAACATATGTAAGTGATTAACATTGCAAGATCACAGATTAATGTAAGCGCGAGATAAGCCTTTGCAAATGTGAAATTCTGGTACATTAATAACGGCGTAACCGCCAGAATTTTGAATGAAAGCATGCATTGTGTTGCACAGGTGCCGGAGGTCAGCTTGTGGGATGGAGTTCCGCGCCTACAGCACACGGTCAGCCAATACAGGTACGGTTATTGCTGTTTGAGATTGACGCTGTAGTTGTCGTCCGATGACGTTTCATATGTGTTCGACTGGAGGTAGATCTGGTGATCGAGCAGGCCAAGACAATATGTCGACGCTCTGTAGGGCTACTGGGCTACAACAGCGGTATGTGGACGAATGTTATCCTGTCGAAAAGTACCACCTGAAATGCCGTTCGTGAATGGCAGCTTAACAGGCTGAATCGCCAGATTGACGTACAATTTTGCAGTCAGGGTGAGGACGTAAACCACGAGAGTGTTGTCATAACAAATCGAAACCCAGACCATAGTTCCAGGTGTAGATCCAGTGTGCCGAGAACGCACACTGGTTGATTGCAGGCCCTCAACTCGCTTCGTTGTAATCAATATACGGCCATCACTGGCGCCGAGGCAGAACCAGCTTTCATCAGAAAACACAACAGATCACCACTCTGCCCTCCAGTGAGTTCTCACTTGACGTCACCGGTCGGAAATGGCAGTGGTTTGGAGTGATTGGAGATCAAGTGCTGCAGCAGTTCTTTTCTTCATTTCTTTTGTTATAAGTACACTCAAGAGACCACATATTGTCCGTTAAGGGATTTAGGAAAAAATAAATCTGTATCGTCGAGCGGAGTGTCCTCTTCGATGTCACAGCTATAGTTGCGGCCCTCTTTTCTCCATGTAACACACCATTAGAGGACAGGATCACTTGGGCATACAGCCTTGTTCCTAAGTATGTAGGATTCGATTTTACGTACGACCGTAAACCAACACAATATCACAACGAAATTGCTGTCTAACGTTCCATCGACGACCTTATCAAGTTCATTTTACACGAGTGACTTTCTGGGCAAAATCGAATTCTCGTTCTCGTTGTGGTTGCGCGTCACGTGGTTACGTATAAATCAAACGCCGAACACGTCGCGAATGGACCAGTGACGTCAGTGATCAATTGACTCTGCCTAGTGCTGAGTTCGAAAATATTGTGTATGTTGCAGGCTGCGCATGCGTAAAAACAGGACACTGTGTTGACATCTATTAGCATCGGAAGTTACCTTGTTCCCCCAAGCTCACCCTGATTGTACTTTTGGATCTTGTGATTTTATATTTTTTAATCCTTTTTTGTTGTTTGTTTATTTTTTCCGTGATACGTCGGAAAGGTTGTATGAGATCGTGGCATGGTTTTCTACTAATGTTCTTCCTCGAGACAGACGAAATACCTGAGACCAAAAGAAGTATTCACTTTTTCAATACCTAGACAAAGAAAAAACCTACACTAAGCAATAATAAGAACGTAAATACCCTGTTTGATAAAAAAAAATGTGAAACGCCCATAACGGGAGGAGGCAACGTTATCAAAACTCCATCGTGTCAGAGAGGATGTGTTGTTATTTCAGTGATTGCAAAACTCTGTAAAATTACATACGAGTTGGCAGTCTGAGATCGCTTATCAGTATGACGTTGTACCCCCTTGGGCCTGGACGCGGCAGGCTGCTCCCATCTGTTATAGTTGGTCCTTGGTACCGTGGATACTGAACTGGGACGACTGTTGACGTTAGAACTGATTCCACAAATGTTCCATCGGGGACGGGCCTGGGAAGCTTGCTGGCTCAACATCGCGCAGGCAGTTCGTATATGTGCCTTGTGTGGATGACAATTGTGAGTTGAAAAATTGCAGCGCGCTACTGTTGAATCAGAGGTGACACATATGGACGCAGGATCCCCGTGACGTGTTGTTGGGCTACCACTGTTCCCTCAGTCACTACCAGTACTCGATACTTTCCCGCAACACGATGGCAGCAGTAACACCTCTACGGCTCACCAAAACACTGGAAGAATCAGACCTCTCCCCATTTCGCCGCCACAATCGCCCACAACGGCAACCTGCGGTGGTGCAGATTCGCCATGCATCGCTGGAACCAATCCAACGGCATTCACCAGCAACCCTTGCTTCCCGGCCACGGCACCATTCCAAACGAATCCGTTTGTGCTGTGGTGCTGACGACAGCCTACGCACGGGACAGTAATACCCTAGTTCGGCAGCTGCTAGTCCCCAACAAATGGTGCGGGACAACGCTGAACGTTGCAGTGAGTCCAATTGCAACGTACGAGGAGTTTATTGTAAAATTATCGATATATTGAAAAATATCTATTGATAGTGTTGGTCGACTTTGAGTTGCAATCTGACTTAATTTGACTCTCTTTAAACGCGCGGTTATGCTCCCAGTATCATTTGCATCGAAATTATCATTACACTCTAATTATTAAACAAAAATATGGTGATTGCTAGCTACGAAATCAATAATGCGGTGATTAGCATATGACACCAAATTAAGATTCATTCAGAACAGGATGAGCAATATTTCTAGCATAACATGACAATACAATACGCTCGCTAACCTAACTAGCCTATCATTGGCACAATGTATCCTCTTTTCCTAACTACTTAAGTCAACACTGAACCCGCAGGTGATTCTATTGCAGTTCTGCCTGAACGGACACAGACTCAGAGAGCGCCAGTCAAAGAGCTAGCGGTATACGAACTCATTTAGAATCACAGTGCCCTACTTTGGCTGATGATTGCTAATATCACCGTAAACTCCTGTACTAAGTGTTCAATTGCGAAGTCCGTCACAAGTCAACACTCAAGCTACTTTCACATATGCCAAGAGTAGTTGGTCGACTCAAGTGCGCGGCAGCAAAGGTACACTTCAGATTGCATATGAACACCACAAGTTAGTACAAATATGTTTCTATCCTCAGAGGAACAGACAATGCTACGTGTGTGGAGTCGTATGCTCCAAACTATTCAGACTTGGAGAGTAACCACTGGACTCAATGCCGGTAACTTCTCCAAGCTACTTCTCTCACCCTCTCCAAGCAGGGCAGCCCCAGACACCCCGACTGCTCTCCTCCACAGCCGACCCCAGAGTCCTCCTTCCGAGTTTTTGCAAACCTGGCCGTTCTTCGCCGCACGGATCCGTGCGCGTTGGTAGCCAATCACAACACAGACTTCCATGTATCCGTGCGCGTTTGTACCCAACCACGACACAGAATTCTCCCGCGGTTACCGTTGCAGCCAAAGTTTTAACAAGTATCTCTACGCGCTCTGCGCCAATCCCGTCACAGTCTTCCGCAAATTTTCCACTGTGGCGCGAAATCGTCTTTCTCTCTTTCGCATATAGCTCCTTCTCGCTTCTTGTTGTGATGGCCCAGCCTCTCCGAACGTCTTTTGTGGTCTGAAGTTCAAATGGTTCAAATGGCTCTGAGCACTATGGGACTTCACATCTGTGGTCATCAGTCCCCTAGAACTTATAACTAATTAAAAATGGCTCTGAGCACTATAGGACTCAACTGCTGAGGTCATTAGTCCCCTAGAACTTAGAACTAATTAAACCTAACTAACCTAAGGACATCACACACATCCATGCCCTAGGCAGTATTCGAACCTGCGACCGTAGCAGTCGCGCGGTTCCTGACTGAGTGCCTAGAACCGCTAGACCACCGCGGCCGGCAACTCTCACAACACAAACAATTTTGGTGCCGACATGTAAACGAAAATGACCACTCGTGACAAGCGCGGCTCACTGCAGGAATAGAACTCACTTTTCAGGAACTGTCAGTTCAGTCATGAAGGTCGCTCGTGTAAAAGGGGCTTTACAGATGGAGCACAGGGGTGTGACCGCAACACGATGGCGTTTTTTTAAGGAATCGTTGCAGCATTCGAGACGTAGGGACGATTCACAGCACTTTCGTTGAAGATGATCCACTGTGAAAAAGAAAGACAAATTTAGTGCATCATATATAAATTAACAAGAAGATCAAGTCCAAAATGGTTCAAATGGCTCTGAGCACTATGGGACTTAACTTCTAAGGTCATCAGTCCCCTAGAACTTAAAACTACTTAAACCTAACTAACCTAAGGACATCACACTCATCCATGCCCGAGACAGGATTCTGACCTGCGACCGTAAGGTCGCGTGGTTCCAGACTGTAGCGCCTAGAACCGCTAGACCACCCCGGCCGGAAAGAAGATCAGGAAATGAGTGTCTGTACAAGTGCTTATACGGTGGTTTGTCTCATCATGTACGAATAGTGCACACTTAAAAATGAAGCTCGTAATAAATAAATTGGTTCGCAGTAGGGGTTGCAGACGCGTAGGCCTGGGACAAATACTAGTCTGATACTGGGCATCTATGAGGTGGCTGCGTGTATAATAACGGAAAATCTTGCAAAATCTAAGCTTTAGTCTGCAAGCTTTAAGCATAGGCAAATGTACTCAGCACCGTGTGCTTTGCAACGCGGATATTCGTTGGACATTGGCGTGCTGACAAAGCGAGTCTTTCGACTGAGCACGTCTGCATCGCGAGACAGTTGAGACCTAAGAGTCGTGTGTGAGAGAGTGATTCACAAGGGAACCTCCCCATCGCACCCCCCTCAGATTTAGTTATAAGTTGGCACAGTGGATAGGCCTTGAAAAACTGAACACAGATCAATCGAAATAACAGGAAGAAGTTGTGTGGAACTATGGAAAAAATAAGCAAAATATACAAACTGAGTAGTCCATGCGCAAGATAGGCAACATCAAAGATAATGTGAGTTCAGGAGCGCCGTGGTCCCGTGGTTAGCGAGAGCAGCTGCGGAACGAGAGGCCCATGGTTCTAGTCATCCCTCGAGTGAAAAGTTTAATTTTTTATTTTCGCAGTTATGATCTGTCCATTCGTCCATTGACGTCTCTGTTCACTGTAATAAGTTTAGTGTCTGTGTTTTGCGACCGCAACGCAAAACCGTGCGATTAGTAGACGAAAGGACGTGCCTCTCCAACGGGAACCGAAAACATTTGATCGCAAGGTCATAGGTCAACCAATTCCTCCACAGGAAAACACGTCTGATATATTCTATACGACACTGGTGACGGCATGTGCGTCACATGACAGGAATATGTTGTCAACCCACCTAACTTGTACACTTGGCGAATGGGTAAAAAGATTCTTCTACCTTGCCCGATTTAGGTTTTCTTGTGGATGTAATAATCACTCCCAAAAAAGTGATGAAAACATAAGCGTTTGTCACATAAACTGAAAAAAAAGTTAAAATATTCACCCAAGGGAAGGCTTGAACCAAGGACCTCTCGCTCCGCAGGGGCTCACGCTAATCACAGGACCACGCCACTCCTAAACTTCCGCATTCCTTATTATTGCCTATGTTACGCGTGGACTACTCAGTTTGTATATTTTGCTTGTTTTTTCATAGTCCCACACAACTTCTTCCTGTTTTCTCGATTGATCTGTGTTCAGTTTTACAAGGCCTATCCACTGTGCCATCTTATAACTAAATCTGAGGGGGGTGCGATGGGGAGGTTCCCTTGTCAGTAGATCGTGTCGCGAGTAGAGGTAGTCGGAACATAGTTATGTAAAATACCGTGAATACTGAAAGTGTGATAAATGTCTGCGGGGGGCTGGGGGGGGGGGGGGGGGGGTGAGAAGTGACAGTGTAATAGTGCTAAGGTCATCAGTCCGTAAGCTTACACACTATTTAACGTAAATTATCCGTCAGGACTAGCCGCACAGTCCATGAAATTCAGGGGAAAAAGTTGTATAACAAGGTAGTTACTTTCGGATATAAGTAACCATAATTTCCTTCCTCTTTTATTATTTCTTGGAAATTGTAGACAAATCATTAATCTTGTAAACTAAATGCAACATTGTACTTCCTTTCCCCATCACTTGCTAGAAGTATTTCCAGACTAGTGTTGATGCCGTTCTGCAATATAAGGGATGTCAAGCGACGACAGCGAGAAACTATCGTATAGCTCAGGTGGGGGCAAGTCTTTCTCGCATCTCGTACATACGTAACTTAATCCGCGACATACAGCTAAAGGGGAGATTATTGTCTCAGCAATGCAGTACCACACTCAATTATTCCATGTGTTTGTTGCTCGTTTCTATCGGCATTGCTATCAATATAGCACCCCAGATCACGTAAGATCTGGGATAGCACTCATCGCTTTTCCCATTTCCTTTATTAACACAATATTTCAAACCAATGCAAATTTTGCAAATAAAGATTACTCCTTTTTAAAGAGTGTTTATTTACAGGCGAAATATTTCAGCACTGCTGCTATGGCTAATGGATACTTCGATATTTTAGGGCCGGCGGGTGTGGCCGAACGGTTCTAGGCGCTTCAGTCTGGAACCGCGTGACCGCTACTGTCGCAGGTTCGAATCCTGCCTCGGGCATGGATGTGTGTGATGTCCTTAGGTTAGTTAGGTTTAAGTAGTTCTAATTTCTACGGGACTGATTACCGCAGATTTTAAGTCCCATAGTGCTCAGAGCCATTTGAGCCTTTTTTTATGTATTTTAGTCAGTTACCAGTAACCGAGATCAAATACCCAAAAATACCGGTTATTCAAAACTAAAATAGCAGTAAAGTTTTAACCGGGATGTTTTTCCCATCCTTAACTCATAGTGCCGTCCCGGAAGCAAGTTCTAAATTGATTGTCTAATCAACCATGATGATACCCTTAACTATTGTTCATGAGCATCACTGAATATAAATCACTATTAATGAACATCCATTGTTATCAAGCCATATTAAAAGGTGGAAACAGGGATATGGGATTTGGTACTGGCATAAGGTCACAGCTTCCATTCCCTGGTTGAGCTGATGCAAGTTTTTTTACTCCAGCTGAGTAATTTGTGATTTCCTTTAATTAAATTTCTGACAGCCAGTAACCATAAAACTACAGCAAGAGAGTACTGATGCTCAGGAAGCACAATAAGCTGCAGTGTTTAGAGGATATAACGGCTAAAACTTCAAATTATCCTGTAGCGTACGAAACAAAAATAGACGTCAGAGATTTCTCATAAATGTTACAGTCTCCGTTGGCATAATGCCAATAAAAGATTAAGAAGCATGCTGCGGTGAATGATACACCGCAGCCGCAATTATAGAAGAATTTTCTGTGAAAATTACACGCTGCCGTACGCTGTTTGGCGACGTAAAAAGTAAACTGGTTTGGGAAAACCAGGAATGTAATGCACTAAAGACCAAGGGTAACGACCGTTGGACGGGATAACTAGAAGAAGAAGGGAAGGTTAGAGTTTAATGTCCCGTCGACAACGAGATTACTACGGACGAGTGGTAACTAGAAGTGCATGCATGTTTGTGCAGTGGTATTCCTGCTTAAGAGCGGTCGAAAATCGTACGGGATGTATCAGGAAAACACCGACAACCGTTTGCTTGCTGTGTGGCAACCAAACAGATCACTTTTCAAAAGGTAATCTCTGTATGGGTAGAAGAGAGGCGAAGTTTGATAAGTATGGCTTCAGTGTGTCCTCGGAGTGTGATTGGAATTCTAAATGACAATATTAGGAAAATGATAGAGTGCTACTCACAGTCTTTTCGTTGCGTCTGTTAAACATTACAGCTTTCAGCCAAATCTATCTCCAGCAAAGATAACACACACATACATTCACACAAGCAAGCATACCTCATGCGCACATGACCGCTACCACCGGCAGCACCGAACTGGCCAAAATCAAAGCATTTAGAGGTCCAGAATCTACATGGCGTGAAGTAGCAACACAAGATTAAGAAATGGAACGCGTAAATTGATTGAGCTTCTCACTCTACACCTTATCTTTCATGGAAAAGGTGGGCAGCGGAATTGAAATAAAGACAGTTTAAATTGGAAGGTACGATATAAAGGAGAGTATGATAAAAATTTACAAAACCACAACGATAGGTACTCTAAGCACGGAAGTGAGAAAGAAGAACTGGTTAGGAAATACATTGAACATTTTACAGAAATATTCAGAATAACCACTGTTAAATTATGATTACTCTACCCTCCTTACGGAAGTGACGAAGGTATACTGAGCAAAGATAAATAAAATTGCAGACAGTATTCTGAGACTTTATTAAGAACTGTAATATTTACATGTGATGGAATGCAAATATTGTGGTGTCACCGCCAGACACCACACTTGCTAGGTGGTAGCCTTTAAATCGGCCGCGGTCCGTTGGTATACGTCGGACCCGCGTGTCGCCACAGTCAGTGATTGCAGACCGAGCGCCACCACACGGTAGGTCTAAAGAGTCGTCCTAACACTCGCCCCAGTTGTACAGCAGACTTTGCTAGCGAAGCTACACTGACAAATACGCTCTCATTTGCCGAGACGATAGTTAGCATAGCCTTCAGCTACGTCATTTGCTACGACCTAGCAGGCGCCATAGCATTTGATATTGAGATTCTATTAATGTATCATCAAGAGCGATGTTCTACAATTATGGATTAAAGTTAAGTATTACATCAACTACGTACTTTATTTGCTACTATTAATTCCTTTACCTTGTTCCAGACCTCACGCCAATCTGCGTGAGCTTAAAAGCGTGCATTTCGGCCTCCTTTAGCAACACGGTGTTGGCACTTCTGCCAACACTTCAAATATAAAGGCAGAATTTCGGACAGAAGACGTAAGAATCAGGTATGGTTCCTCGACGTTAGTACTGCAACTGCCCTTTGCGGTCTGTGCGTGACGGACAGCTTGCTTTTTTTACCTGGTAGAACGCGGCTGCATTTGTCGGGGCAAGTGAACTCGCAGAACAATCGACCTAGGAGTTTTCAATACAACGAAGCAAGTGAGTGAACAGACAGACAGTTGAGGCCAGATCGTTCATTTCTGCTTGCATCTCAAAGCTGGAACATTGGTGAGGGGAGACAATAGGCCGTTGTAGAACTACGAGAAGCAGGATACGGGCTAGCGCCGTGAGGTGTTTGGAAGATTCGACCGTCAACCAACCGTCCTTACTGGCCAAATAAGCTGGTAACGCCCAACTGTCGAATCATTACTCGGCATCCGAAATGAGTATATTCTCTTCACTATACAAAGACATTACTATATTCTGTATATAATGGCTGATTCCTTGATGATGTTGCAAACTTACAGGGATGATGGAGAACGATAAATGTACGTATTTGAGGTAAGGGACCCCAGTCCAGGAACGACCGAGTCGAAATCTATAAGTGAAAGTCGACTAAATTCCACCTTAGCCTCGCGCAGTGCTCAAACTAAGGGTCCCAACTTCCGAATCCTGATCGTGACGTTCAGAATTCCCACTGAATACTTCCCAATATCCTCAGATAATTCCCCCTATTGAAGAACTGGTAACGGTGCACGAACCTTGATGTCAGAGAGACCGAAAATCCTAAGTCTGCGGTACAGTAATAATGAATCCTATTTACCTGCACCAGTTTCATAAGCTTCTACACTTACAGCAGTTGTCCAAAACGGCGTCCCACAGCGTCAATGTAGCCATGTCATCGCCGCATGACCTTTTGTCGTACCCGTTAATAATATCCCCGGTGTCGAGACAGCTAGAATTCATGCCAGGAGATCCTCTTCAGTCTCGACAGACATCTTGAACGCTTTTGTCACGGCCGCACAAGAAGAAATCAAGTGGGTGAGATAAGGTGATCTTGCTGGCCATGAAACAGGACCTTCTCTGCCTATCCATTTTTCGGGGAATATGTGATCCAGGTATTCACGAACCCTCAGTCTAAAATGAAGTTGGCCTCCAGCATGAGCCGGCCGCTGTGGCCGAGCGGCTGTAGGCGCTTCAGTCCGGAACAGCGCTGCTGCTACGGTCGCAGTTTCGTATCCCGCCCTTAGGGTAAGTTAGGGGTAAGTCTAGGGGACTGATGACCTTAGGTGGTAAGTCCCATAGTGCTTAGAGCCATTTTTGAACCTGCATCATGTTGGAATAACATCCGCATCCGATGTTCGTGGTCTAGTGTCTCGTGTTGCTGCCTCTGCATCAGGGGATCCCGGGTTCGTTTCCCGGCCGGGTCGGGGATTTTCTCCGCTCCGGGACTACCATCATCATTCGGGAAAGTGTGCGAGACTGGACAGTGCAAAGACTGAGATCTGTCAGTCGCTAATAACCACGCAGTTGAGCGCCCCACGAACCAAATATATTCATCATCATCATCACCGATATCCGGTGACGAATAATAAGAAGGATATGTTCAAGGAAATTGAATATTATGTCTCTGATAAAGACTGTGTACTGTGGTGCATATAAGCAGGGAAGAAGAAGGAACGGACCTATTATGTAATCATTGACTGTACCTGTCCGCACATTGGCTGTTAATCTGTGTTGATGGCTGTTCACAACTGTAGCGCGGGGATTCTCTTCGGTCCAAACACGACTATTACGACTACTTAGCATCCCGTCTCTGGTGAAACAGACTTCATCCGTGAAAATTACATATGCAGGAATATGAGGATTGTAAGGTATTAAATGAACCATTGGCCGAACACGACAAGAGTTCGAAAATCAGAAGGAGTATAAATGCGCTTTCTGTGGGTGGTGCGGGTGCAGCTGCATTTCCCGTACTACTCGCCAGGCAGTATTCTACGAAACGTTATTTCATATACAACTGATGGAGTGCTGACTGCATGCGCCTATGCACTCGAGGAAGGCCTACATCTTCTAAGTCGAGAGTCAGTGTAACTGCTCGTCTTCCTCGGTCGCCGTGCTGTGGTACCGATCGTTCTATTTCACTCAGTCGCTGGAACAATCTTGGAAACATAGTATGAGCCAGATGTCTTCTACGCAGATATTTGCTCCTGTACAATCTTTGCGCTTCTCTGCTGGGTCCATTTCCATGTCCGCACATGAAATCATGTCTGCAACTTCCGTCACCGGATTCAACTAAGTTTGGTTAGGGCTGATCTACGTTAGTACTTCAAAAAAAAAAAAAAGATTCAAATGGCTCTGAGCACTATGGGACTTACCTCCTGAGGTCATCAGTCCGCTAGAACTTAGAACTACTTAAACCTAACTAACCTAAAGACATCACACACATCCATCTCCGAGGCAGGCTTTGAACCTGCGACCGTAGCGGTCGCGCGGTTCCAGACTGAAGCGCCTAGAACCGGTTAGTACTTCAAATTGTTAACACAGGCAGCAGTCTACTACAGTTCAGCCATTGTACACCAGGACTGCTCATGTCAGTGCACAATACGCCATCTGTATTGGAAGAGTTGAGTTATTATCCCAACCTCTACACCTAAGTGCTCGCTGGGATTGCCTACTCTACGTCTAACAATAGCACTGTTAGAAGTATTCCACAGCAAGAGTTTTCAAAACGATTTTCGACTCCGCCGTTTCCGGACCGGGCTCCGTTACTTGAGATTGGTACATTTACCTTTTTCCATGATCCATGAGAGTTTGTAACATGACCACAGAATCACCCCGCATAAGCAAAGAGTTCATCTTTCTTCATCTAGGTAGAGTTATTGCTCTTTTCAATTCAGCAGTTACTGTAAAAACAATCATGAATGGTAAAGTAGTGCGGGGGAGGGTTCTGACTCATGACTGGCTCACTCAAACATAGGTTGTGCGAGGCTACCTAGTGACGAGAGAGTTCGGGAAACGAAAGTTGTTACTAGGTCCTCGGGAGCAGCAGGCGTGCAGACTTCGCCAATGATAGTTCTGAGTGTAGTGACGTGTAAAATTGGTGAGATTTTCCATATCCATTACTCTGTTCGCTTGGTAAAAAATGTCGTGTGACTAGGACCACCCGTCGGGTACACCACCGTTCGCCGGATGCAAGTCTTCCGATTTGACGCCACTTCGGCGACTTGCGCGTCGATGGGGATGAAATAATGATGATTAGGTCAACAGAACACCCAGTAGTGGAGAAAATCTCCGACACAGCCGGGAATCGAACCCAGGCCCTTAGGATTGACATTCTGCCGTGCTGACCACTTCTTTTTTTTATCTCATTTTCTTCGATATTGTTCGTTGCATTTGTTCGGGGCGGACGTCCAATGACACCCGTTCAAGTTCACTGTTGATCCTTTCACTCATTTTTTTTATTATAGAGGGCAGCTAACCCTCTGACCGCACACACTGAGCTACCGTGCCGGCAATCACTCAGATACCGGAGCCAGGCTGTTCGTTTGGTGTTAGTCTTCCTACCTAGGACAAACATATGGCAGAATTATTTCGACATAAACGATTGGCATATGCTTTAGCTTGTGCTTTTTCATGAATGATTAGTATAGGATTTTACTTGTGCTTCCCTATAGCAAATACAAATCGGGCAAGATTGTAGCAATAAAATATGGTTTTTTGTTGACTTTTTTAATTTTATTTCCGGGATGGAATCCAGTGGCGACGTTGGCGTTCTGACAACCACTGCTGGTGTTATTGCGTCTGCTCTATGCAAATTGCCGAGTGTTATCCGTTCTGCAACAGAGCTCGCAACTGAACGTACGGTTTGGGAACAGTTGTACTAGGGCATTGAAGAGCAGATCTCGATCCGCTAGGTTCAGATGCTGGCCGACACCGTATGCACTGGCACAACTCGATCATGGTATTACAGACGCAGTTATGCTACCCACAGTATGTATTTTCATCAGTTAAGAAAATCCTCATCACTTATTTCAAGAGCCTCTACATGATGTGAAAATAGGAGTTTGGTGTGCAGTTAGTGCAGCAAGAATTATCGGACGGATATTTTCCCATCACATCATAGCTTCTGATAGGTATGTCAACAACATACCGCAGTATTAACAACAAGACTGAAGATTACTTCATGCAGGGCAATGCAATACCAAGGTGTGCTTCTACGTCAGAGATTACTTCATTCATGACAATGCAACATCACAATCTACGTGTGCTTCTACGACAGTATTATGAGGCAGTGTAAGATTTCAGTCTGGGCTTGTTCTTAGCTCTATGAGCAACTGCTGTCGTCACACCGTTAGTGACAGTCTGAGAAACAGTTTTGTCGGACTTCCTTGCAAGGACGCTCCTGACTCTGGCTTGACTAAAACCAATATGCCACTTACCGGAGTCCAAGGATCGGCTGGAGAGTATGCGGCAATTGGAAGCCCCATTCCTGGAAGAACATCCTATGTAAACCCGGCCACAGGACAATCGTTAAATACCCTGTATTAAGATAAGATTCGGTTACTTTTCTAGCAGGCGTCGTATATACATTTCAGCCAAAGTGACAAGGAGTATCGGAAAAGCCATGGAATGGAGAGAGACCAGCACCGTTAGTAACAAACACAGGTCGTAATAGGTAGGTGCGTAATAGGTAGTAAAAGGAAAAACAGAAGAAGAAATGTTCGAAAATTTTCACCCTTTTCTTTCGTTCAGTTGGGATGCAGTTAATGTTTTCTGCAGTACTACATAGAAATAAATGTCAGCAGCAACAAAATGCGGTGACTTAATCTTCTACATAAACAAAAATTATAATGTTCATTTGTTCAAAATCTTAAATCTCCGAAAATACTTTACCGATTGCTTTGGTATTTTGACAGAACGTTGCATTTTACCACGTGTTTGTTTTTATGCTCTTACCGGTGTGCCATCTGTTGAACATAACAGCTACACACCAGCATTTAACCACTGCTGATGCCGGACGCCGAACAATGGGCGTCTTGAAAGCCGCTGTCACTTAGCGCTTTCACAGTTTCCGACTGCATTGTTAAAATGAATTTTCATAGATTTAGATTTATTGTCATTTTCATTTAATTATTTCGTGTGACATTGCTGAGTGAACTAGCTATGCATGCCGTCAATAACAAATATGTCTAAAAATTTAACAACATTTATCATTCTAACATTCAGAGCGACGCAGACACACACTTGTCCCTCGATACTGTAGTGGAAGCGCACCAAGCGGTTAATTAGCCAACAGAATTTTTGAAAACACTCGATATGCCAGGGATGCCACCGTACGTACCGCAGCTGAAAATAGGTCAATATGCTCCCGCTTTCCTATTATTGCACCGGATATGCTATTTCAATTTAAGAGACTGCAATTCCGAACGAATTCGATAGGCGTTTCCAATCACCATTAACGAAGCTCAGGACCAATCTTTAAATTTGTGGGGTTTATATCTGGACACGGATTGCGTCTCATATGGGCAATTACATGTGTGTCCTAGAATCGGTAAACCAATCTCTATATCTGCATAGACAATGGAACAAAAAAAATTGTATACCCACAAGGATTGCGAAATTAAACGTTTGAAAGACGTGTGTGCTCTCTTTTCTTTCATATCCATTTAACCAGACTCAGCCTCTTCAGCGGGTAACCGACTACTGCTGGCACTGCAATAAAAACAAATTCAGGCTCTTAAGTAACAACTTTTTCTTCAGCTGTATTTACGGATGAAAAAAAGTTATATTAAACTGAATAAGATTGAAATGCATTTACACCTGTTTTTGCATGAGTTCGGACGTCGATGGCTTTGATTAAGTGTATTAGCCTCGAAATCTATCGCATACAAAAATTTTACGTCAATAAATATAATTTAAGAACACGTTATTGTCTTTATCTACCCCGACTAAATGGATTTTCCACATCCCGTAAGAGTTTGGAAGGAAAACAGTTTCTGGCGAGACAAGCTACGCAACTGAACAGACGAAAAGGGGTGTAGCACAGCTAAAATGAGAGAAACGATTAAGTGAGACGGGTTTTAACATTAATGCTTCATGTAACTTCTATGTTTTCCTATGTATAACGCAACTATGTTATTAGATTCACCGCATTAATTGCTCTTATTTTCTGAAAATCTATTTAACAGGGACTGATTTGTGAATGTAAGAACTATGTCCTTTTATATTGCTGGTATGTTAAAATATTATCTATAAAACTGGTTCATGCAAAGGTTACGTAGACTATATGCAGGGTGAGTCACTAACTATTTCCACCAAGAATAACTCCAAAAGTATGATAGGAGATGAAAAGTTTGTGGGACCAAAGTTTTATCGGACATTGGGAGCCATAATATGACGTTGGCTTTTTGTTGCTAGGCGGGGTCACTTCAGAGATATGAAGGTCAACTTTGTTTTTTTAATGCGACGCTATAGTTTGGTACTTATTTTCTGATTGCGGCTATCGAGACGAATCCAATGAAGTGTAACAGTGAGGTCTTTGAAGGTCAACGAAGGTCACAAGGGTGGCCGGCCGCGGAGGTCTCGCGGTTCTAGGCGCTCAGTCCGGAACCGCGCGACTGCTACGGTCGCAGGTTCGAATCCTGCCTCGGGCATGGATGTGTGTGATGTCCTTAGGTTAGTTAGGTTTAAGTAGTTCTAAGTTCTTGGGGACTGATGACCACAGATGTTAAGTCCCATAGCGCTCAGAGCCCATTTGTCACAAGGGTGGCATGAACGTCCATTTACAGAAGGTGTTCGAAGTGATGACCATTGGTATCAATGCAGTGCTGCAATCTTCTCATCATGGACGTATTTGTATTCTTTATCACACCGTCACTTATCGAAGCACATGCCCTGACAATTCTGTCTCGCATGTCTTCACGTGTAGTTGGAACGTCTTTATAAACAATGTCTATTACGAATCCCCACAAGAAAAAATCCAGACGGTCAAGTCTGACGAACGAGCCGGCCACGATACATCTCCTCCGCGTCCAATCCAACGATTTGGGAATTGTCTCTGCATCTCATTTCTAGCCATCAGCGAAAAATGTGCCAGACACCCACCGTGTTGATATCACATTCTGTTCCTTGTTCTTAAAGATATTTGTTCCATTAACAGATGTAATGTTTCACGCAGGAATGTGGTGTACTTCCTACCATTAACATTTCCTTCGATGAAATAGGGGCCTATAATTCTGTCCTCCAGAATCTCACACTATACAGGGTGGTCCCGAATTCATGGTACAAACTTTAATGGTAGGTGCAGGACATTGTAACAAGGATATATTGTATAGGAATGTATAGTCCCAGGTGACGCGGTGAGGCGTAAACAGGGGAAATAACGGCCGAAAGGAAAACGAAAGATTTTATTGAAATCGTTGTTGACAAGTGTCATGTTTACAGTAAGTGTTCAAAATTGCGTCCACCATGAGCGATACATGCTTGACAGCGTCGGTGCAGCGATTGGCGTACACGTTCAAAGATGCCTGGTATTTCACGCACACCTGCAGCAGCTACAGATATGCGAGCAACGAGATCCTCATCTGAGTCAACTGGAGTCTCATAAACAAGACTCTTAAGATGTCCCCATAAAAAGTAATCGAGGCAAGAGAAATCAGGAGATCGGGGTGGCCAAGGGACTGGTCCACCACGCCCAATCCATCTAGCACCAAACGTGGCATTCAGGTAATTCCGTACAGCAGTGCTGAAGTGTGCTGGCGCTCCATCGTGCTGAAACCACATGCGGTTACGAATGGCGAGCGGAACATCTTGCAGCAGTTCTGGTAACACTTCTTGCAGAAAAATAAGATAGCTTTCGCCACAGAGTCGCGTGGGTAGTAAGTATGGCCCAATCAAAAAGTCGTTCACAATACCAGCCCACACATTAATACCGAAACGTTGTTGATACGCATGTGGACGCGTTGCATGTGGATTATCTGTTGCCCACACATGGGAATTGTGCGCATTAAAGACACCCTCGCGTGAAAATGTCGCTTCATCTGTAAATAGCACATGACCTACGAAATCCGGCTGCAACGCACATTGCTGCAACAACCACTGGCAGAAGTTCACGCGAAGAGGATAATCTGCCGGATTCAATGCTTGTACTTTTTGAAAATGGAAGGGGTGTAAGCGATTTTCATTTAACACTCTGCATACAGTCTGATGACTCACATGTACGTCACGCGCAACAGTTCTTGTGCTTGACTCGGGTCTATCAGCCACTATGTTCAAGATGCGTTCTTCCAGTCTTGGAGTGCGTACAGCTCTTAATCGACCAGCGTCATGTCTGTTGACGTCGAACGTACCTGTTTCACAAAGTTGACGATGTAACCGTTGAAAAATTCTATGATCCGGCATTCGTCGATTAGGATACTCCGCGCGATACATTGGTAACGCAGCTCTGGCGTTACCATTTGCACGGCCGTACATGTAATGCATGTCTGCTTTTTCTGCATACGTAAAGTCACCCATCGTCTACGGCAGCACAATTGTGAATGGCGCTTGTCCCTACTACGATACATCATGTTCATCTACTGCCCTCTACCGGCAGTGACACCAACCGATCACTCCATTTCTCTTTCCCCTGTTTACGCCTCACCGCGTCACCTGCGACTATACATTCCTATACAATAAATCCTTGTTACAATGTCCTGTACCTACCATTAAAGTTTGTACCATGAATTCGGGACCACCCTGTACATTCACCGACCACTCTTTCTGGTATGCAACTTGCCGCACCCAACATGGATTTTCAGCTGCCCAATAATGCATTTTATGCAAATATCATTTCCATGGTTCGTGAATGTAGCCTCGTCTGTAAATAAAATCAAATTAATAAATGTGTCATCCCTCTGAATCTGAAGTTGAGCCCATGGGCAGAATTCAATGCGACGCATACAATCCGTACCAGTTAATCCTTGTTGGAGACTGATATGGTAAGGATGATACTTAAGGTGATGCAGAACATGAACAACACTACTATGGCTCATGCCAGATTCCCTTGCGATTTGGCTTACAAGCTCTTCAATAATAGCCCTCTTGCAGACAATATTGGTATTCTTGCTATTACAAACTTTAGTATCAGTATGGGTAAAGCACAAGTCTCAATATCAACACCATTTTGTCCCATTGTACTGTCGTAGCCTGTTCTAATCCATACCACTCCATGTGTATACTGACAGATGCCAAACTGCAATGCGAGTTAGTGACTGAATAACTGAAGCCCTCTGGTCAGCGGCGGCGGCCTAAATACTTGCGGTCGAGAGGGCGTTGGCGGCGTGTTGCTTGTGAGTGTGTCTCTGGCCTCTCTCGCGATAGGCGCGCTTGATCGAGCGCCTACTATCGACTTTGCCGACCAGTGTACTGGCGACAGCTTACTCCTGCACAGTATGCTAGCTATTACATCAGGGCATTTATTAGTTTTTACTGAATCATAAAATTCCAACTCCAAGAAGATGATTTACAAAGCTATTTTATATCAAGAGCCATGTATTACGACTTCATACTAGCACCACAGAAACTCGCGACAACCACCACTTTCGCTACAAATAAAGTTTAGTATTGCATTTATCTGCATGTGCCAGTAACTGCTTAATGCGCAATAACAATTAATTCAATTTCTACTTAGTGTTAGGAACACTGATTTATTCCTTAGTGATTCCCCTGCAAAGGTTCCTATTCCTTGTGCTATAATAATTCTGAGTGTTCAATTTTTAACGAACTACAGAATCATTACTGTTGCAAAAAGTCAGTTTGAGAAGCTATAATTTTCTCAAGTGTTTAACCCTGGAACAGTAAAGGGGGAAAATGTTGCATTATTACTAATGCAAGCTGTCAATTTCTTTAATCATACATGTCTGAGTGGTGGCAAATTTTGTTATTTTTACATGAAGAAAAGTATAATCTTCTCAATAACCTTCAATTCTTGAGCTACATCCTTAATTTCTTATATGAATTAGTCAATTTACACATGGTACTTTTGTTGTCTATGAGTGTTGCACTTCAGAACTCGAACTAATAACCAGATTAATTAATTTAATGCCGCATGGGATTAACCAAGCGGTCTAAGGCGCTGCAGTCATGGACTGTGCGGCTGGTCCCGGAGAAGGTTCGAGTCCTTCCTTGGGCATGGGTGTGAGTGTTTGTCCTTAGGATAATTTAGGTTAAGTAGTGTGTAAGCTTAGGGACTGATGACCTTAGCAGTTAAGTCCCATAAGATTTCACACACATTCGAACATTTTTTGAACTTAATTTGATAAGATTGAACCTTAAATTTCTGGTGCACCCATGTACCACCACAAAAAAATAAAAACAGTTGATAGCTGAGGGAGTACAAATGAGAACAGTGACATATTTAAGTTTACAAAATAATGACAAGTCTTAGTAATCCATTTGTAACTACAACTGGCTCGTAAATATTACACAAAAATAAGACACACAAATCAGAAATCATGGTGTTTGATTGGCAAAGCTTTTACTGGGTTGGAAGCAACACAAATTCTCTTCTTAATTAATCCCTTTTTCATTGCAATCTGACTTTGTTTACATGAATCCACTAGGAGATCTTGATTCAGGCTGCAGCAGAAAACGGCATGCTGTGGTCGAAGAGCGGTGCACTGTGGCAACTGTAATGTTCTGATGCGTCTACAAAAATTTGAAAACTACGCGGTCTAGCATTCTGATTATCAGAAAGGTGGAAACCATCCCTATCAGAACCCTGAAACCCTCGCAGATTTCAGTCTGAGGTGCACCCGTTTGCTGGTCTGACGAAACCAATTTGAACGACAGGCACAACGGCGTGTCCTAGAATTGTCAAACGCCAGATGGCCGATTTACTATGAATAAGTTCACCCTCGTGACACACGATATGTCCGAGACAATATGCTGTCAGTACAGTTGGAAACTGCCACTGGCTCTTAATCCACCACAAGTTGCAGAGCACAAGTCTCACCTACTAGGGAAAGACCTGGAGTTTTCCACCAGGGGAGGACCAGAAGACAAGAAAGCAAAGAATCACAACCACTTTCCACCAGGCCTCAGTACAGGAGACGAATTGGCAAAAATGTTACCGCCCCCACACTGCACAAACCAACTGAACTATGCTCTATTCATTGAATCTCCACTCTTGACTGTTCTCTTAACCTAGTAGGCAATCCAGCACAGTACTGGGAGTCTCACACTGGGGCAGTAATCTTCCATTTTGCATATCCTGAGAGGAGCCAATGAGCAACTGCAAATCTGAAAAAAGGTTTTAGACTAGGGAGGCGTCGTTCACACTGTAAGGACGGCCATGTATTGACAAAAAACATCTACCTACATGGGACCTCAGTCCCTCTTCTACAGAGAGATCTAATCCTTCTGGGCCGACCATTTCCAGTCTCTGGAAGAAGACTGTTATGCTTCCCAGAGAGTCATAGTCATCAAACATATCTTTTTACTGTCTGCTAAAAGAACGTGGCGATACCCTAGCATCAGGCGGTTACAGCCTTTCTTCCACTAAACACGTGCACCAGCTGCTATGTCCAAATCGTCCCAGCTTCTGACAAGAGAATTTTCTTCTTCTTCTTGGAGCCATACACTTGTAGCGCGTCGGCTGCTCACAGGTGGCTTCCCTTGCTTCTTGAACCAGCTCCTCAAAGTTGTTGATGCCAGTCCATGTCTCGATATTCATAATGTGCCCCAGGTACGATATCTTTCTTCTTTTAATTGTCCTCATTAGTTCTCTATCCACCCCAGCTCTACGCAGCACTTGGAGCATTGCTCACTTTCTCAATTCATGGTATTTTTAGAAATCTGCGCAAGAACCACATTTCTGTTGCTTCTAATCTCGTTACAGAAGCTGCTTGATTGACTAAGTTTCCGCTCCATACAGTAGGACGGGGATAACATATCACTGTATGCATGGAGTTTCATCACCTTCCCACCATTCGCACAAAGGCTCAGTTTACAGCAGTCTCTCTTAAATGCCTGCCTGGCCTGCCTTACTGTCTTGCAAAGGTGAAGTGTTAAACCCACTTCATGTCCCATTTAGCTGTATTCTTCCCTTATTAAGCGGTACAGTGTAATGATAATTATCTCTCTTGCTTTAAAACAGACAACGCGCGTTAATGAGAGATATTTTGTTGCCAATACATTTCAGTTTTTTCCTGCGTTGCTCATAAACATCTACTTTACAAAACTTCTTAGATTGTGCTGTCGTATCGTATCCAACAAACAAAGCAGATTCCAATTTAAAGTCATCTACAGCAGTCAGTCTTCATGATTAACAGTACATTTACCTGGACTCATTTGGCCTAATTAGGCTCACAACCACTTGATTTACACAACTGCAGTTTCTCTTTACAATTTGTATAAGGTTGGTTCGATCCACGTAACATTAACTACCGCTCCCTGTCAAAACATAATCTTTCCGGTGACGAAACTTATTCTGATTCCTTTCCATCAACATATGATCACGATCAAACTTTAATTCCTATCGCGCCGCGCCGGTAGCCGCACGAAGATTTTTTTATTTTTTTTTTTTAATAGAGGTGGAGCCCCTCCATGCCCCCACCGGCATGAGCGCCAACACAAAAGATCTACTGCCATCTCTATATAAGGGTTAGTTTTCACTAGAGTGAGGTATCGCAGGATGTGGTTACTGCGATGTCTGCGTACGTCTTGTTAAATATAACCATTAATACGCGCACGTCTGAATATAGATGAGGTCGAAGTCGAACTAAGGGCAGCGGTTTGAAGGGCAGAGGAAAAAAAGTGCCAAGACAAGAGCCAAGGGGAGAAAACCTCTGCGATAGTTAGGTCGGGTGGTAAGAGCAGTAGCGGATGTCTTGCTGCCTGCGATAGGTTATCCAAGGGTAGGCTTTGTTAGTAGTGGGCGTCATGCATGTCGATACCTTTGACGTTGTGCGGTACTGTTGCTCGTCGGCTGTCGCTGGGTGCCGGTGTTGAACTCGCGATGAGCGTCAGAAACCGGCAACAGTTAGGTTTATCATCGTTTTTTGTCCAATAGGTCATATATCGGATGCACAGTGTAGGGTGATGTTGGCGATTTGTTTGTGCGTCAGTGGGCGAGCTCGTCGGTTTCCCTGCTGTGGCCTGTTGGTCGGCTCTAATAGTAGCTGGTAATTTCCAGTTAACGTTGCTGATACACAGGGGCTTGCCGACGTTTGTCGCTTGTTGGTGTATGTTTGCTTGCCGTAAGTGGCTATGCCCTAGCTAGCAGTGTCTTTGGCCGCTTGTGCTTCCACCTGTGGTTGTGACCGTAGTTTCCCAGAGTGAGGATGAAAGGATTGTTCGAGTGCCTCGAGTTCCTATATAGACGTGTGGCGTGTTTTTTGAATACTTCCTTGAGGGTTTCAAGGCGGTGTTCTTTGTGAAGATCCACGATGCGTCTGTAGCGTGGAGCGTTGCTTATGATTGGTAGCACTTTGTTCTGTATGATCTGCAGGCGGCGCAGTCGTGTAGGAGCTGCATATCCCCAGACGGGAACTGCGTACGTCATCAGAGGTCTAATCAGTGTCATGTATATTATTAGTGTAAGTTAGCTTAAATTAGATTAAGTAGTGTGTCAGTTTAGGGACCGATGACCTCATCAGTTTGGTCCCGTAAGATCTTACCACAAATTTTCAATTTCCTATGGTGGGAGTAATATTATCGTCGATTCACTCAAGCGGTAATAACAGATAGTGTTAAAAGGTGCCCGAGAAGAAGCAATAACCTGCGTGATAAACCGCTGTCTGTTCCATTTGAGGGCTCGCACGGTTCGCAGTCGCAACGCGAACACCAGCGGGACCGCTTGTGGAGGATGCAGCGATTATACACCATTATAGCAACAGCAGCACTCCGTCATACTGAGCGTGGGCCACGGCGCCTGGGATTTTCCAGCCCGCAGAGGGCAGCCCGGGGCGAAGCGCCCTGCAGCCGCTGTGAAATACCCAGCCAGCAAAAAGGCGGCCCACGCCAGAGGCAGGCAGGTTCTACGGGCCGCGCACGTCACTCCGTCCGCTGTGTTAAAGTTTGAAAGCAGCAACCGAGTCACGTGGCGGAGGGCAGACAGCAAATGTCTGTCGCTACGTACTACGCGAAGTGAAGTTGTCACTTACCTTTCCCTCATTTATAGCTAAACTCAAGCATTAATTTTAACGATGTAGCGACTTGTTGGATTAGTACTACAGATTTAGTACTACAGTTAACTAAACTTCTCAGGAATTCACAGTATCACTGCATTTAGCTACACAAGAAGAAATGCAGATGATAAACGGGTATTCATTGGACAAATATATTATACTAGAACTGACATGTGATCACATTTTCACGCAAAATGGGTGCATAGCGGCCTTGATACGCCTGGGCATTGAGTCAAACAGAGCTTGGATGGCGTGTATAGGTACAGCTAGCTGCCCATGCAGGTTCAACACGATACCACAGTTCATCAAGAATAGTTACTGGCGTATTGTGACGAGCCAGTTGCTCAGCCACCATTGACCAGACGTTTTCAATTGGTGAGAGATATGGAGAATGTGCTGGCCAGGGCAGCAGTGGAACATTTTCTGTATCCAGAAAGGCGCCGTACAGGACCTACAACATGCGGTCGTGCATTATCCTGCTGAAATATAGGGATCGAATGAAGGGTAGAGCCACGGGTCGTAACACATCTGAAATGTAACGTCCACTGTTCAAAGCGCCGTCAGTGCGAACAAGAGGTGACCGAGACGTGTAACCAAAGGCATCCCATACCACCACGCCAGTATGGCGATGACCAATACACGCTTTCAGTGTGCGTTCACCGCGATATCGTCAAACACGGATGCGACCATCACGATGCTGTAAACAGAACCTGGATTCATCCGAAAAAATGACGTTTTGCCATTCGTGCACCCAGGTTCGTCGTTGAGTACACCATCGCAGGCGCTCCTGCCTGTGATACAGCGTCAAAGGTAACCGCAGCCATGGTCTCCGAGCTGATAGTCCATGCTGCTGCAAACGTCGTCGAACTTTTCGTGCTGATGGTTGTTGTCTTGCAAACGCCCCCTCCTGCTGAGTGAGCGATCGAGACGTGGCTGCACGATCCTTTACAGCCATGCGGATAAGATGCCTGTCATCTCGACTGCTAGTGATACGAGGCCGTTGGGATCCAGTACGGCGTTCCGTATTACCCTCCTGAACCCACCGATTCCATATTCTCCTAACAGTCATTGGATCTCGACCAAAGCGAGTAGCAATGTCGCGATACGATAAACCGCAATCGCGATAGGCTACAATCCGACCTTTATCAAAGTCGGAAACGTGATGGTACGCATTTCTCCTCCTTACACGAGGCATCACAACAAAGTTTCACCAGGCAACGCCGGCCAACTGCTGTTTGTGTATGAGAAATCGGTTGTGTGAATGCTCTGAAAAGCTTATCATTTCCGTATCACAGCATCTTCTTCCTGTCGGTTAAATTTCGGGTCTGTAGCACGTCATCTTCGTGGTGTAGCAATTTTAATGGCCAGTAGGGTAGCTAAAGTCAAGCATTAATTTTAATGATGTAACGACTTGTTGGATTACTACTACAGATGTATTACTACAGTTAACTAAACTTCTCAGGAATTCACGGTATCACTGCATTTAGCTAGATCAAATGGTAACAAACAATTGAAACAGTATATTGTTATCTCTTGGCCCAAATTCGTTTTAGCCAAGACATCTTTGAAGTTACCTGCTGCCTCTGGTTCCCAACTTCTGATATTTCCCTCGAAGTGACTATTCTTTGGCGCCACCCAGAGCACTATTTACCCTCAGGCGACGAAAGTCATGGGTTAGTGATCTGCACTCGTACAGATGCCGGTAGCTTTCGCGTACACACTTTATAGAGGGGCAATGCATTGGCGGAACTGTCCTTTGTACTCTGGTGATTCATGCGAAAATGTTTCCGACGTGATTATGGCCGTCCGACGGGAATTAACACACTCTGATTACGGAATAGCAATTGGAGCTAGTCGCATCGGACTTTCGATGTCGGAATTCAATATTCCGCGATACACAGGAAGTAACCCGTGGTCTAGGGTTAGCGTCTTCAGTCCCGGGTTCGATCCCCGCCACTGCCTAAATTTTGATAAATAATCAGCATTGGCGGCCGAAGACTTCCGGCATAAGAAGTCAGCCTCATTCTGCCAACGGCCTTGTCAAAGAGGGCGGAGGAGCGGATAGAGGTTCAGGGCACTCTCTTGTCCTAGGGGTGGGAAATTGCCCCTAAAGGCGGAAGAATCAGTAATGATCAACGACATGAGGATGCAGAAGGCAATGGAAACCACTGCATTAAAGACACGTAACGTGTATCCACAGGACATGTGGCCTGTGATTGAAGGAGTGTCATGATGATCTCTCCATTGGCAAAAGATTCCGGAATAGTCCCCCATTCGGATCTCCGGGAGGGGACTGCCAAGGGGGAGGTTACCATGAGAAAAAGATTGAATAATCAACGAAAGGATAACGTTCTACGAGTCGGGGCGTGGAATGTCAGAAGCTTGAACGTGGTAGGCAAACTAGAAAATCTGAAAAGGGAAATGCAAAGGCTCAATCTAGATATAGTAGGGGTCAGTGAAGTGAAGTGGAAGGAAGACAAGGATTTCTGGTCACATGAGTATCGGGTAATATCAACAGCAGCAGAAAATAGTATAACAGGTGTAGGATTCGTTATGAATAGGAAGGTAGGGCAGAGGGTGTGTTACTGTGAACAGTTCAGTGACCGGGTTGTTCTAATCAAAATCGACAGCAGACCAACACCGACAACGATAGTTCAGGTATACATGCCGACGTCGCAAGCTGAAGATGAACAGATAGAGAAAGTGTATGGGGATATTGAAAGGGTAATGCAGTATGTAAAGTGGGACGAAAATCTAATAGTCATGGGCGACTGGAATGCAGTTGTAGGGGAAGGAGTAGAAGAAAATGTTACAGGAGAATATGGGCTTGGGACAAGGAATGAAAGAGGAGAAAGACTAATTGAGTTCTGTAACAAGTTTCAGCTATTAATAGCGAATACCCTGTTCAAGAATCACAAGAGGAGGAGGTATACTTGGAAAAGGCCGGGAGATACGGGAAGATTTCAATTAGATTACATCATGGTCAGACAGAGATTCCGAAATCAGATACTGGATTCTAAGGCGTACCCAGGAGCAGATATAGACTCAGATCACAATATAGTAGTGATGAAGAGTAGGCTGAAGTTCAAGACATTAGTCAGGAAGAATCAATACGCAAAGAAGTGGGATACGGAAGTACTAAGGAATGACGAGATAAGTTTGAAGTTCTCTAACGCTATAGATACAGCAATAAGGAATAGCGCAGTAGGCAGTACAGTTGAAGAGGGATGGACATCTCTGAAAAGGGCCATTACAGAAGTTGGGAAGGAAAACATAGGTACAAAGAAGGTAGCTGCGAAGAAACCATGGGAAACAGAAGAAATACTTCAGTTGATTGATGAAAGGAGGAAGTACAAACATGTTTCGGGAAAATCAGGAATACAGAAATACAAGTCGCTGAGGAATGAAATAAACAGGAAGTGCAGGGAAGCTAAGACGAAATGGCTGCAGGAAAAATTTGAAGACATCGAAAAAGATATGATTGTCGGAAGGACAGACTCAGCATAGAGGGAAGTCAAAACAACCTTTGGTGACATTAAAAGCAATGGTGGTAACATTAAGAGTGCAACGGAAATTCCACTGTTAAATGCAGAGGAGAGAGCAGATAGGTGGAAAGAATACATTGAAAGCCTCTATGAGGGTGAAGATTTGTCTGATGTGATAGAAGAAGAAACAGGAGTCGATTTAGAAGAGATAGGGGATCCAGTATTAGAATCGGAATTTAAAAGAGCTTTGGAGGACTTACGGTCAAATAAGGCAGAAGGGATAGATAACATTCCATCAGAATTTCTAAAATCATTGGGGGAAGTGGCAACAAAACGACTATTCACGTTGGTGTGTAGAATATATGAGTCTGGCGACATACCATCTGACTTTCGGAAAAGCATCATCCACACAATTCCGAAGACGGCAAGAGCTGACAAGTGCGAGAATTATCGCACAATCAGCTTAACAGCTCATGCATCGAAGCTGCTTACAAGAATAATATACAGAAGAATGGAAAAGAAAATTGAGAATGCGCTAGGTAATGGTGCAAGCTGTTCGAGATTCTGAAAAAAGTAGGGGTAAGCTATAGGGAGAGACGGGTCATATACAATAAGTACAACAACCAAGAGGGAATAATAAGAGTGGACGATCAAGAACGAAGTGCTCGTATTAAGAAGGGTGTAAGACAAGGCTGTAGCCTTTCGCCCCTACTCTTCAATCTGTACATCGAGGAAGCAACGATGGAAATAAAAGAAAGGTTCAGGAGTGGAATTAAAATACAAGGTGAAAGGATATCAATGATACGATTCGCTGATG
Source organism: Schistocerca piceifrons (assembly GCF_021461385.2). Classification (NCBI taxonomy): domain Eukaryota; kingdom Metazoa; phylum Arthropoda; class Insecta; order Orthoptera; family Acrididae; genus Schistocerca; species Schistocerca piceifrons. Next base: position 426,862,912 of record NC_060145.1, read on the forward strand.
ACATTGCTATCCTGAGTGAAAGTGAAGAAGAATTAAATGATCTGTTGAACGGAATGAACAGTCTAATGAGTACACAGTATGGTTTGAGAGTAAATCGGAGAATGACGAAGGTAATGAGAAGTAGCAGAAATGAGAACAGCGAGAAACTTAACATCAGGATTGATGGTCACGAAGTCAATGAAGTTAAGGAATTCTGCTACCTAGGCAGTAAAATAACCCATGACGGACGGAGCAAGGAGGACATCAAAAGCAGACTCGCTATGGCAAAAAAGGCATTTCTGGCCAAGAGAAGTCTACAAATATCAAATACCGGCCTTAATTTGAGGAAGAAATTTCTGAGGATGTACGTCTGGAGTACAGCATTGTATGGTAGTGAAACATGGACTGTGGGAAAACCGGAACAGAAGAGAATCGAAGCATTTGAGATGTGGTGCTATAGACGAATGTTGAAAATTAGGTGGACTAATAAGGTAAGGAATGAGGAGGTTCTATGCAGAATCGGAGAGGAAAGGAATATGTGGAAAACACTGATAAGGAGAAGCGACAGACATGAGGGAATGACTTCCATGGTACTAGAGGGAGCTGTAGAGGGCAAAAACTGTAGAGGAAGACAGAGATTGGAATACGTCAAGCAAATAATTGAGGACGTAGGTTGCAAGTGCTACTCTGAGATGAAGAGGTTAGCACAGGAAAGGAATTCGTGGCGGGCCGCATCAAACCAGTCAGTAGACTGATGACCAAAAAAAAAAAAAAAAAAACACAGAGTCAAGAGCGTGCCGATAATTTCAAATTTCAGTCATTACCTCGCACCACGGGCAACGCAGTGGCCGACGGCTTTCACTTAATTAGTGAGAGCAGTGGCATTTGCGTAGAGCTGTCAGTGCTGACAGACAAGCAACGCTGCGTCAGATAACCGCAGAAATCAATGTGGGACGTACGACCAACATATCTGTTAGGGCAGTGCCGCGAAATTTCTCCTTGTCTCGTGATTGTGTGGACCTGAATTCAGACGCCTGGAAAGCTGAGGCCTAGTCAGATGAGTCCCGATTTCAGTTGTTAAGAGCTGCTGGTGAGGTTAGAGTTGTCAACAAGGCACTGCGCAAACTGGTGGTGGCTCCGTAATAGTGTGGAACCAACTGAACCGACCATTGGCTGAAAATGATTATGTTCGGCTACTAGGAGACTATTTGCCTGTATTCGTGGACTTCTGGTTCCCAAACAACAGTGGAATTTTTATGAATGACAATGCGCCACGTCACGAGGCCCACAATTGTTCGCGACTGGTTCGAAGAACATACTGAACAGTTTGCGAGAATGATTTGGTCACCCACATCGCCCGACATGAATCCCATCGTACATTTATGGGACATAATCGAGAGGTCAGTTCGAGCACAAAATTTGGCACCGGCAACACTTTCGTGATTACGGACTGCTGTAGAGGCAGCATGGTACAGTATTTCTGCAGGGAACTTCCAACGCCTTCCTGAGTCCATGATACGTCGAGCTGCTGCACTACGCCGAGCAAAAGGAGGTCCGACACGATATTAGGAGGAATCCCATGGCTTTTGTCATCTCAGTGTATGAGTTCCCTTAAAGAATTATATGCAGTGGAACAGGTTCGGTGATCTTTCAGAACCTTCCTATTGAGGAAGCTGGATTCCGACCAGGACGGAGCTGCGCCGATCACGTCTTAGCATCGACAACAGTTACTGAAGCAGGATGCCAAATGAAGAAGCAAAAAATCTATCGCTTTCTATGAAGATGGTTACTATCTTTATATACAAGGTGGTCCATTGATCGTGAGCAGGCCAAATATCTCACGATATAAGCTTCAAACGAAAAAAATACAAAGGACGAAACTCGTCTAGCTTGAAGGGGGAAACCAGATGGCGCTATGGTTGGCCCGCTACATTGCGCTGCCATAAGTCAAACGGATATCAACTGCGTTTTTTTCAATAGGAACCTCCCATTTTTATTACAGATTCGTGTAGTATGTAAAGAAATATGAATGTTTTAGTTGGACCACTTTTTTCGCTTTGTGATAGATGGCGCTGTAATAGTCGCAAACATATGGCTCACAATTTTAGACGAACAGTTGTTAACAGGTAGGTTTTTTAAATTAAAATACAGAACCTAGGTACGTTTGAACATTTTATTTCGGTTGTTCCAATGTGATACATGTACCTTTATGAACTTATCATTTCTGAGAAAGCATGCTGTTACAACGTGATTACCTGTAAATACCACATTGATGCAATAAATGCTCAAAATGATGTCCGTCAACCTCAATGCATTTGGCAATACGTGTAACGACACTCCTCTCAACAGCGAGTAGTTCGCCTTCCGTAATGTTCGCACATGCATTGACAATGCGCTGACGCATGTTGTCAGGCGTTGTCGGTGGATCACGATAGCAAATATCCTTCAACTTTCCACACAGAAAAAAACCTGGGGACGTCAGATCCGGTGAACGTGCGGGCCATGGTATGGTGCTTCGACGATCAATCCACCTGTCATGAAATATGCTATTCAACACCGCTTCAACCGCACGCGAGCTATGTGCCGGCCATCCATCATGTTGGAAGTACATCGCCATTCTGTCATGCAGTGAAACATCTGGTAGTAACATCGATAGAACATTACGTAGGAAAACTCAAATAAAACAAAAATTGCGTATTTTCATCGGTCCTAGAGATTGGCACACAGAACCCTTGATGCCTATTTTGAAGAAGGCAGACAACGTCTAACATGCGTCCAAAATATTTTGGAGTCACGTTATACAGAACACTTTTAAGGAGCACTTGACACGAAAATCTGCTAAACTCAAAAGAAGAAACAACATTCTCCATAAGCTCTGTGCCATTAGTGGGGGTCGTCAGCAGACACTCTTCGCATACAAGCACCCCAACTGATATACTCAACAGCAGAGTCTGCCTTAATTTTCCATGTATGAAAAAGATAGAAGTACGGCTTAACGAACCCATGTGCATCCTAAATGGTTCAAATGGCTCTAAGCACTATGTGACTCAACATCTGAGGTCATCAGTCCCCTAGACTTAGAACTAGTTAAACCTAACTAACCTAAGGACATCACACACATCCATTCCCGAGGCAGGATTCTAACCTGCGACCGTAGCAGCAGTGCGGTTCCGGACTGAAGCGCCTAGAACCGCTCGGCCACACCGGCCAGCCATCGTTAATGGGTCAATACGATCTACTCCAACATATTGGCTATCTATCTTGAGGCACATTCCACCTCCTGATATCAGACGGAAGACTACGCTACTGGGTGAATAGCAGGAGATATCTCCAGAATGAGATTTTCACTCTGCAGCGGAGTGTGCGCTGATATGAAACTTCCTGACAGATTAAAACTGTGTGCCGGACCGAGACTCGAACTCGGGACATTTGCCTTTCGCGGGCAAGTGCTCTACCAACTGAGCTGCCCAAGCACGACTCACGCCCCGTCCTCACAGCTTTACTTCCGCCAGTATCTCGTCTCCTACCTTCCAAAATTTACAGAAGCTCTCCTGCAGGAGATTGTTGATAATCCTTCTACTGTTGAATGACGTATGCCCTGTGGTGTGAAAAAGGTTAAAATGAAAGCATCTCGCTCTCATCATAGCCAGGATTCCGACTGAAAACGAATTCAGTGCCATCGATTAATGGAAACGCTGTTGGCAGCAAAACGATCCGCCAGAGTACTTCAGCTGCCCTGAATCCAGGAAAAGAAAACCTGGATTTGATAAGACTCGATAAATCTGGACACCCCTGAAACGCATCCGAAAGGGTTATGGGAAATGTGTAGACAATTTCCACAAATGGGGAAAATTTTCATCACCATCTCGTGACTGTCGTGCGGAACGACAGATATCAATATGTCCCACAAGAACCTAAACGGTCCTTTCGAAGCTTTCTTGATAGTGATGAGTGGTGCGGTAAACTATATAAAAGATCTTAGTATTCGCCTATAGCTATTATACTGCTGGTGACCTACGTTGAAATTTTGATACGTAGTAGTTTAGTATGTATACCTATTTTTGCGATTTAGAAGTCTTAATGTGTGCCATACGAAATATAAAGAAATCATACTGGAACTTGTTTCTTTTTTCCATTACAATGTGAGTAATTTAGTTCTGTACTTCCACAGGAGTAGAAGATGAAATATTAGTCTGACAAGAAGCATTTATTTTTCTGAAGGTCTTTCAGCAGTACTTATGACAAGTTATATTGCTCTTTTAATGTATAATAGATTACATCCATTTCTATGTAAAATAATGTTTTATTACGTTTGCTTAACCAAATACAGATACTGAAACAATATCAAGATAAGAAAAATAGCACAGTGTGGTTCAGCTGCCCGTATTATGTCGTTTTAAGCAACCCGCAATGTTATATCTGGCCTTCAAAAACTACGCGTAAGGTTTTCATACTCCCTTGCTTGCACGCAAAAACTATTAATTCTCTAGAAGAAATGAACAGGAGGTTTTTGTAGGAAATATAATGTAGTTAAATTTTTTACCGGAATACGTTTTCGCTGGATGATACTGTTTTCGAGTTATTCAAGAAAAACCTACAACAGTGACCTCCAAACGAACCTACACCCCCACACTCATCCCTTAAAAGTCAGAATTTCTAGTATATTGTTCATAACACTACGTCCTGCATAAAAATTTCCGGCTACAGGAACTATTCCTAATATTCGACCTTTTTTGGTCTCTGTTGATTGGATATTACGCCACCACCATAGTCAGCTATTTCGCTAACATTATTAATTTAAACGTGCCCGTGAGGGTAATGAAAGAAATACTGTCATAAACATTACGATGAAATTAATTACTTTGACAATTCGATCCAAACATAGCTCTAACAGACGCAGTAGTTTTGTAGTCGGAAGACCTGACGAATAAAACGATGTTATTGTTTATTTTATGTTGCTAAAATTCACAAAATTATTAAATAAAATTTTACACAAACATTAATTTTACAATTTGAGAGTGTAAGCCGGTGGCGTAACGTGGTCACTCAACGAAGACCAAAAAAAGTCTGATGTGGAAAGTAATTCGTGCAGTTGCAAATTTTTGTACGGTGGTAGGGGGGAGTGCCGTGAACAACATATTAGATATAGTGACAAGTGTGGAATGAGTATTGGGAGTGGATGTACGCTTGAAGGTCACTTTAGTACATTTTTCTTGAATAACTCGAAAACTACGACCTTGAATATGTATCACAATACAAAATTTAACTGTACTAAATTTCATGCAAAAAACATTTCTTTCTTTTTTTCTGTGCATCTGACAGTTTGCGCGTGGCGAGTGAGGGAACATAAAAATCTCACGCGTAGTTTTTGAGGCCAGATATAACATTGGAGGCCGCATAAAACAACATCGGTAGTGTAGATGAATTACACTCTACATTAAAAAACCTTAGTTAAAGAAAGAATCATTGTAGTGAATTACATATTAACAATCTACTATTGTAAAATCGCCATTCGTCGAGTTTTAGACCTAAGAACCAACATACATCCTAGCTTTAAATAAATTGTATTCGCAATTTTTTTTTATTCTTCAAACAACTTAACCTGTGGAACGAAATAATTTATTTCACGTATCTTTCGGTGCAGTCGAATGCTGGATTTCACCACTGTAATAAAGAAACCTTCACTGAAAATACAGTACTGCAATTAAGACAGAGATAAAATGAACATTATTCCAGCGGGAGTCTGCGGATGGGTGCCTCCACTGTTCAGCTGATCGAAATATTTGTTGCAATGCAGTGACTTTATACACGGTCTATATTATCCATAGTCTAAGCAATGGCAGTCAATTCTGGTGCTGGTGGTGACACGCCCAATCGAGATTTTTCTCCGTTCTATCGAAGAGCTCTGTTTAATTATAGCGCACTCAAACATGTTGAGGCAAGTAAATTTTGTGTTGTTGCTCTTTGTTTTTCTGATTTATCGAGCTTTTTATTCTGTTTAGCATTAATAATGCTGAATTTTGCTGTGGATGTACGTCAAAACTGTAAGCAGAAAACTTATTATGATTTCCTCAAAAATGTAAAAAAATCTGTAGATTCAGCTCTGTAGAAGAAGTGGTGGCATTAACATAAAAAATACTGCTATCTGTAACAATGTTTTAAATAGGACGATTATTTAGGAGATGTTCGTGCCAAATATTGAAACTTCTACCAACGAAGATCTTAAAGCAGACTACAGTGCCCACATTGCACCTTATTAAAGCCACTTCTGGTCTGATCCATCCTCTAGCCAACAGGCATCGCAAAAAAAATAGAAAGAAAGCTCGTGAAATTAATAAACGTACGCTTAATACACTGTTTCACAGAAGAAAATAATGGGGCAGAGCAAAGGAAAAGAAAAAGATTGTATCTAGGAAGAAACTAAGAAACTTGGGAAAAAAGCTTAGACTACTAATTGTAAGAGAAAAATAACACAAAACAATACGCTGAAAACAAAAATTAAACTAGTGGCTCATGCATTACGCATTCAGGGGAGGCAACGCCAAAGCCTTCAGTTCCGAAACGGTGATAAACTAATGACTAAAGTACACCAGATCTTTAAAAACAAGTGCTTACAGACAGACGAATTAAATATCTCGCCAAACGCAAGAACAGAACCCATTGGAGTCAGGAGAATATTAGCAAAACTGTGCTTTCATCCACTTTGTCCATGAAGACACGTCTGTGTAACTGCCATGAAGGATGTACCATTACTGGTATTTACAATTTAAAAATATGGGTATCTTATCGTTTTCATGCTGGCATCTTGGTCGAGGCCAGCCGATTAATCTCAGACTTCTGTATAACAATGCCCATGTCACGTAATTGGAATTATGGCCTTTCCTTGTTACGTCATGTCTGTATGGAAACAATGTTAAACAATGTTGCTGATTGTGACGCACAAAACGTGTTTACCAACTGAAAATCCTTATAATTGTTGCGTATGCAGTACTGTTGAAAGTGAAGGAAGGTAAGTTAGAAATACTTAATAGAAAATTTTGAGTAATAGCATAATTTGGCAACAGCAGTTGTATTTTATATTTTCAATCCTGTCATTGCAAGCAAACCCACATGGTGAGTTTCGTCGCCGTAGGAAGCAGCAACATTCAGCCGTCGCCTATGTATGTTTCTATCTTATCGCTAATTCATATTACACTGCGCTTTAGGTTTCGTAAAGGAATGTTACTTTAAGCGAAATAGTGTCATACCGGAACGAAGGTACACGTCTCATACTGCTACGGCTTCTCGACAGTGACGTCACGCGGGAATGCCCGATCACTGCCGAACGCATTGGTCAAACCCTGTTTGTAGTAACATTCCTCTGAACCGCTCTTCAGAACGGATCTTCGTCACGTGAAGCGTGACGTAAGCATATGTTGAAGGCCGGTGCAGTTATCTGCGCAGAGAAAACGTTACCTACCCGAATTCTCTACAGATTTCAGAACTGTGCAGAGTCGAAACATGAAGTTTCAAGTTTGAGAAGAACTACTGCAATACGACTACACAAATCGATACTCCACATACATTTCTACCGATGGAAATAAAAAAATCACACGTGGCCCTGAATTGCACACAGTTACGATAACTTCGTAAATTCAGAAGATGGACCGCAGTCCGCAGCTCGTGATCGTGCGGTAGCGTTCTCGCTTCCCGCGCCCGGGTTCCCGGGTTCGATTCCCGGCGGGGTCAGGGATTTTCTCTGCCTCGTGATGACTGGGTGTTGTGTGATGTCCTTAGGTTAGTTAGGTTTAAGTAGTTCTAAGTTCTAGGGGACTGATGACCATAGTGCTCAGAGCCATTTGAACCATGGACCGCAAGTTCTGGAAGAATAGCTCAAATGTGTCTGCGCAAATAACGGCTCCAAATATATTTCACAGATTTTTACACATAAGATATTATGAAAGACTCTGAATTATGCGCAGACCCGAGAGCCTTGCACAGTTGAAACTTGGTGGCTCAATTGACAGAAGAATTGCTAAAATGTATCTGCGCAAATTATGAATCAGCATTCATTTCAGCACAATTGTCTGCGCAAAAAAAAACTATATGTGACACGCTGAACTCTGTGAAAATCACAAAATTGTGTAGTGTCGGAACTTAAGGTCATAGGTTTGAGCAGAAGTGCACAAATGTGCCTTCGCAAATTCATCACTCAAGAGACATATCAGCACGTTTGTCGGCAGTGATCACTTGTTAAAAGAGGCCCTGAATTCAACGCAGACCTAAGACCTGTGCAAAGTCGGAACATAGAATCTCAAGTGTGACGAAAGTTTCTCAAAAGCGTCAGCGTAAATCAGGAATCGTGAATTGGTGTATTCGACGTGTGTCCGAGGACAGCACAAAGTCGCAAATTTCAGAAGAATGTCTCAAATATATCCGCGCAAATCATGACTCCACATAAATTTCAGGAGTGTGTCCTGCCTGCTCAGAGAAGACTTTACGTAAGGCTCTGAAATCTACGCACATTTGAGAATTATACAACTTTGAGAAAAATCTCTCAAATGTTCCTACGCGAACCACGGTCATTCCAGTGTGCTTGTCTGCGTAGGGAAGATGTTGCTTGAGGCCCTGAAATCTGTGTGGATCAGAGAACTATGAACAGTCGAACATGGATTCGAAAGTTTGAGAAAAATATTTGAAACGTTAAACTTAGATTCATCCATGTTTATGGAATTGGCAGATGTCAATGACTGTATTATAAATTTATTTCGGATCTAGAACGTTAATGCTGCCATTGTTTTCGTAGTCAACATAAATGTTATATTTCTTCACTGTTTATTGTATCTAGTATGTAGTTAATACCACTTCTGTCACGATCTACAAAGAGCAAACTATCATCAACGTAATATTCAAATAACTAAATAATAGATGATGACCGGAACATCACTATAGCAAACAGTTCACACACCTTCAAAGCCTACAGAAAAACAATAACTCACATCACCACACTCAGCTGATCTTGCCACCCTACAGCATACAAACGCGATGAAATCAGCACGGTCAAACAAATAGCTGTAGCAAATAGCTCCCATGACACACTTATTGACAACCTCAAAGAGAAAACAAAAAGCAATAACAAGCCAGCTGTTACAAAGAATATAAGAAAGAAACCCAGTGCTTGCGCACCACTCACGAGCAAATTCTCCTAGAACGCAATTAATATGTTCACACCGCACAACATAAACATCTCTTTCACAACACGTAACAAACTGCTACACGCACTGAGACGTAACATAAACATACAGACAGATACACACAGTCAAGCATGTACGAACCAGTATGTAGTACATGTAAAGCCCTGTATGTAGATCGAAATGGGAGAGAATTCCAAAAAAGATACAACAAACACATAAATGCGTATCACATACGTAATCATGCTAATTCAACAGTAGTAACCCACATTAAGGACACCGGGCTCACATTCTAGCCGCGCGGGATTAGCCGAGCGGCCTATGGTGCTGCAATCATCGACTGTGCGGCTGGTCCCGACGGAGGTTCGAATCCTCCCTCGGGCATGGGTGTGTGTGTTTGTCCTTAGGATAATTTAGGTTAAGTAGTGTGTAAGCTTAGGGACTGATGACCTTAGCAGTTAAGTCCCATAAGATTTCACACACATTTGAACATTTCACATTCTAGGATAAGGCGAATAGTATTCCTACATCACATAAAATGGACAAAGCCCATCAAATACACTTCTATGAAGAACTACAAATCTTTCATGGCTCAGTACATTGCAACAGGCCACTAAATGCTAAACCAGAAAGTAACAAAAAGGAATGTCTTAAAATTTCTAGGATGTGGAATGCTTGATTACTAACGTAAAGAGTTAACGGAAAATAATCCCATTATTTAATATGTAACATGTTATAAATATGCGTATATGAAAATGATTACATTTTAATTCTTTGTACTATCTTAACAACTGAAATAAGGTATCTTAGCAGATAACACTAATTGGAACGTAAACATCTGAACGTGAAAGTGATGATGAAGTGTTTACTACTGTGCTCCGCGTGCCGGACTAATAAATTTCCAGTGAAAATGTAAGGAAACACATTAATGAAAGATTTGAACACATATCTCACTTAAAGTAAACACTAAAATAAATAAATCTTTCTATACAAGAGTTAAATTTCGGTAAATAGCCACAATGGCACATCTAGCAAATAATCCTCATCATATTTCAAATTAATGCAATGTATTTGTAAATGTGATGCACGTGATGGTGGGAGATTGCTGCCGAAACACGTCGTGTTCATAAATGTCAGTAAAAAGTGGCTGAAAACGTAAACAAATATTTCAAAAGTATTTGAAACATTTATGAGCAACACACAAACTACAAACATTTCGGTACCGCTGTCTGTGCGGAGACTGCGTTATATGGGACCCTAAAGTAAATATAGATCTTTGAACTGTGTGTGAAGTCAGAATATGAAGTTGCAAGTTTGCGAAGAGTTACTCAAATTCGTTTGGCCAAATGATTAATGCGCAGTTTTCTGCGTAGTAAATACGTCATGTGTTTCGGTGAATTCTGCACGATCTGAAAACGGTTCAAAGTCGTCACATAGAATTATTTAAATGTTTTTGCACAAATTACGACTACACAGCCATTTCATTGAAACTGTTTTCGCAGAGAAGATATTACACTAAAGCTCTGAATTCTATTTAGATCTGATAACTGTGCGGTGAAAGCGAACACGAAGTCGCAAGTTTGAGAAATATTTTTCAAATGTGGCTGCGCAAATCACGATCCCAAGATATTTCAGTGCAGTTGTGTGCGCAGATAAGACGGTACGTGAAGTCCAGAACTCTGTGCAGAATTGAGAAATGAAAAATTGAAACTTGCAGTCCCAAGTTTGAGAAGAATCACTCAAAAATTCGTGAACACATTTCAACCAAACAGACTGAGCAGATAAGACGTTACATGACACCGAGAATTCTGTACAGATCTAAGAATATGGTTGAACATGGAGTCGTAAGTTTGAGAAGAATTACTCAGATGTTTCTTCCCAAATTACCATTGCACAAACATTTCAGCGCGGTGGTCGGCACAGAAGAGACATTACGTGAAGTCCTGAATTCTACGCAGGCTAGGGAACTGCACAAAATCGGAACATAGGATTCAAGCGGGACAAAATTGCTCAAGTGTGTATGCGCTCAGTATGACTCCACAAATACTGATATTCCTTAGTAAAATTATCGGTTATGTTAACTTTGTATTTTTGTAGCTACCGCTGTATATGTGGTCAGTGTTACGTAAAGTCAAAATAAATAAATTTAAGAAAGAGTTGTCAGCAAAGAGTACACATTCCGTGACACTTCAAATTCCGCTCTGATCTGAGAGCTGTGCAACATCGGAACAGAGAGTCGCAAGGTTGAGAAGAGTTGCTCGAATGAGTGTGACAAAAGAATAACTGAACGAACAGTCCAGCGCAGTTGTTTGCGCAGGGATAGTGTTACTTGAAGTCGTGAATTCTGACAGGTCTGAGAACTGTGCTACTTCGAGCATGGAGTTGCAGGTCTGAAACGCATTGCTCAAACGTGTGCAGCCAAACCAAAATTCCACACACATTTGAAAACAGTTGACTATGCTGTTTGTAGTAGCTTACCCGCTTTCCTATTTTTTTATTCATTATTATATCTACTCCCGCACTGCCCCTATTTGATTTTGTATTTATAACCCTGTATTCACCTGACCAGAAGTCTTGTTCCTCCTGCCGCCGAACTTCACTAATTCCCATTGTATCTAACTTTAATCTATCGTTTCCCTTTTTAAATTTTCTAACCTACCTGCCCGATTAAGGGACCTAACATTCCACGCTCCGATCCGTAGGACGCTAGTTTTCCTTCTCCTGATAACGATGTCCTCCTGAGTAGTCCCCGCCTGGAGATCCGAATGGGGGACTATTTTATCTTGGGAATATTTTACCCAAGAGGACGCTATCATCATTTAACCATACTGTAAAGCTGCATGCCCTTGGGAAAAATTGAGGCTGTAATTTCCCCCTTGTTTTCAGCCTTTCGCAGTACCAGCACAGAAAGGCCGTTTTGGTTAGTGTTACAAGACCAGATCAGTCAATCATCCAGACTGTTGCGCCTGCAACTACTGAAAAGGCTGCTGCCCCTGTTATATGTATGTATTCAGATTTACTTTAATTTTTGACATTTACGCGTGGGTTGCTTGCAGGGCGTCGTAACCAGCTATGATGGGTAGTAGTAAATTTTTAATCATCATTTCGAAAACATCAGGCTGTGGCCACGAAAATCGGTAAGTATGTCACTCCTATAAAAATTCACCCTTCACTACGACACACTTTCTACAACGATGGATGAATGGGCGGTGACATCGGTTGTAGAAGTCCGCATTTTGGTAGTTCAGAGGTCTTTCCACGTAAAGAACCACCTCACCGACATCCAGGAAATTCTTGCCATGCAATAGTATCTTCATCCTACTAAAAAAGAAACAGTCTTAGTGCCATGTCAGAGAACACGAGGAATCAGGGTAAATTTGTAGCATTTGTCACTGTGTCCTGTGCAGAAGGACCTGAGGTGACGTTGCGTAGAAAAACTTTTGGACAGCTCCTCAGGGCGTTTCATCTTGATAGCCTCCCATAACCTTGCAGGAGTGTTTCGTATCGTGTTCCTGTGATTGTCCCACACGGACACAGCCCAATTACATTTCACTATTGCAGTCCCAAAATATACTTATCATCGCCGTGTCTGGCGATGGTTAGGTTTTTGCCCTTTTCGCCGCTGATGAATCCACAGGTTTGCACTGCTTGATTGTCTCCTTTGTCTGGAGGTAGTACGGATACACTCAGCGCTCATTCATGGTAATTAGGCGACTAAAGAAACTCACCTGGATTCTCTTGAGACTGCTGCAACATTTCTACTGCTGCTTCAGTTTGAGTGGATATAAGTAGTCTCTTGCGATTACCGGTTCTTCACAGAGAGATGGTCTGCCACTTCATTCAGTAACATTCAGATTTGTTTGACCTCTCCGGAAGTCTCTGCGCCACCTAAACACTTCATGTGATTGTACTTTGCTGTCGTTCATTTCCACCAACTTAGCATGTATTGTTGAAATACAGAAATCCAGTTACCATACAATCTCCACTTCATCAAAAAGCTGCACCATTTTGTTTTGTTTTCTCAAGTGCGTCTCATGGTACTTTGGGACGGGGATTTTAGTGTGAACTGGGACTGCAGTCATGTACCTGTGAGCAAAAAAAAAAAAAAAAGGATTAAAATGTAATTTTTCTTTTGATGTGATGCTAGAACTTTATGATGCTAGAACTTTATGATTATACCTTGTATGTAACTAGGCGCAACAGGACTGTACTAAATACCTAAATACGTGGCCTATCCGAAAAGTGACGTCAGATAGGTCGCAAAATGGAAAAGACAGTGAAAATCCAACGAAGCTTTCTATTGATGTTTCCAGAATAAGACTTTCACTGTGCAGCGGAGTGTGCGCTGATATGAAACTTCCTTGCGGATTAAAACTGTGTGCCGGACCGAGACTCGAACTCGGGACTTTCGCCTTTCGCGGGCAAGTGCTTTTAATCTGCCAGGAAGTTTCATATCAGCGCACACTCCGCTGCAGAGTGAAAATCTCATTCTGGAAACATCCCCCAGGCTGTGGCTAAGCCATGTCTCCGCAATATCCTTTCTTTCAGGAGTGCTAGTTCTGCAGGGTTCGCAGGAGAGCTTCTGTAAAGTTCGGCAGAAGTACTGGCAGAAGTAAAGGTGTAAGGACGGGGCGTGAGTCGTGCTTGGGTAGCTCAGTTGGTAGAGCACTTGCCCGCGAAAGGCAAAGGTCCCGAGTTCGAGTCTCTGTCCGGCACACGGTTTTAATCTGCCAGGAAGTTTCCTTTCTATTGATGTATTGTACAATGTCTCTAGTATTTCTGTAGATGGCGTCAAGTCGCTCTTTTCACCTCTGAGCACATAGTGAACACGTAAAGATGCATACAACAATAGTGTCTCCTGCCAGATATGGGTGCCCATCGCGAGGTTGCGCCTGATTTCGTGCAACGCTACATAACGTACCTGTCATGTGATTCTCTCTTCATAACAGTGCTACGACAATGAGGACTCCCCTGCAGAGTTTTCGATGGAAAGTGTGTGATCACCTACCATACAGCCTGGACTTGACTCTCTCTGATGTTCATCTCGACTCACATGCACCGGTGGCTATAAAGACAACATTTGGCACAGACAACGAACTGCAGACCAGCTTAGAGAAGTGGCGGGAAACACAGGCAGCTGCCTTCTATGACGAGGAAATTGGAAAGTTGCTACAACGCTACGACTAATGTTTAAATCGGGGCGACGATTGTGTAGAGAAGTAGCTGGAAGATATAGCAAAATGTTGCAAATACATTTTTTATTTTCATTGAGGTTTCCATTTCGCGACCGATCGGACCCTACTTCCCAAACAGTTGTCATAACTGTTGTGGAAGGCACTTCAAAGTGGTAAACATTGTAGGGCTATCGTGTATATAAGATGTCTTTCAGTGGTAATGGTGTCAGGCTGGTATCCACTGGTCTGGCCAGTGGTACTAGCCGTTCAGCACAAAGCCATTGCTTTCGGCAATTTTCGAAAGTCAAGACGACATTCACCAGGGTCAGTGGCAGAGATGCTTCCGCTGTCCGGGACATCTGCCCGCTGCAGTATATGACGCTGTCACATCTACGTCTATACCCCGAAAGCCACTTTACGGTGTGTGGCGGAGGGTACTTTGTGTATCAGTTTCACTTCCCACTTCTCCCTTTCCAGTCGCGTAAGGTTCGCGGGAAGAACGATCGCTGCTAAGCTTCCATGTGGGCTCTAATCTCTCTGATTTTATATTGATGGTCTTTTCGCGAGATATAGTACGAGAAAGCTCTATTTTCGCTACCTATTCTAGGAAGTACGCTCGCAGAACCTTAAAAATAACATCGTGATGCAAAACCCCTCTTTTGCAATGTCTGCCACTGTAGTTGGCTAAGCATCTCCGTGAAGCCTTAGCGCTCACTAAATGAACCTGTAGCGAAACGTGCCTTGCATCTTCTCTATTTCCTGTACCAGTCCTGTCTGGTACGGATCCCATACTTACGAGCAGTATTCAAGTATTGGTCGAAAGAGTGTTTTGTAAGCTACTTGATTCGTTGATGGATTACATTTCCCGAGTAGCGTGTGGCCACAAACGTCACCTCCAAAAAAAAAAAAAAAGGAAAGAAGTAATATTAGGGCTTAGTATCCCAACGACAATGAGATGAAGCGCTGTAGTAGAGCTGGCTAGAGTAGGATCAGCAATGATCTTTCCAAAGGCACCATCCTAAAATAGTCTTGATCGATTTAGGGATACAGTTCTGTTATAGCTTCACTTCGTCGCCAGTTGATGTTGGTGCTGTGACTTTTGCACCTTGACAAAAGCAACAAGGTGCTCTTGATATGTCTGTGCACACAGAAGCGTTACTTCCAACAAACAGTATCAGGCACACATTCACATAACAATTGCTGAAATAACTGCCAGTGTTTGCTCCCAACACAGTAATTTATTCGGTAACACAAATACTTAACTCTCATATAATCGTTGCACAAATTGTCCTAGCCCGTGCCAGTCTCCCATTCAGAGAACAGCTCCAAATCGGCAAAGATTACTATCTTCTTCATAGCACACACACTGCTCCGTGGAGATGTCTTGTGCTGTCGCAGTGCTGCTGAAATCGTCGGCGAAAAGGTCGCTGCTCATCGGCAAGTGATCTGTGATGGAACTCCTGAGATCAATGGCGTTGAGACTCGATGAAACTTGAGCCGCCCGTTAAGCAGGGAAGCGCAGAATATACGAGGGTTGGAACTTAGATAGTGGCAACTATTTATTTACAACCAATACAAAAGAGTTACATGTTTGCACCTGTTACTGTCCTTCAGAGTAGTCACCAGCGTTGTGTAGAACACGTTGCTAGCGATGTGGAAGGCGTAGTATACCGCTAGCAGAGCCTGCTCTGTTGATGGTGCGAATGGAGCGGTCTATTGCCTGTCGAATCTCTGGAACAGTTGATTAGAAGTCGCTTCTGAGGAACGGCGCCAAAAGCCTTCCGGAAATTTAAAAATGTGGGATCAGTTTGATATCTTCTGTCGATAGTACTCATTACTTCGTGAGAATAAAGAGCTGTTTATTGTTTATCGTTCCACATACATTTCAAAACTTCACTAATTTCTTCTCTATGTCTTCGTCATACTCATACATGACGTCACAAACTAAATACACTCCTGGAAATTGAAATAAGAACACCGTGAATTCATTGTCCCAGGAAGGGGAAACTTTATTGACACATTCCTGGGGTCAGATATATCACATGATCACACTGACAGAACCACAGGCACATAGACACAGGCAACAGAGCATGCACAATGTCGGCATTAGTACAGTGTATATCCACCTTTCGCAGCAATGCAGGCTGCTATTCTCCCATGGAGACGATCGTAGAGATGCTGGATGTAGTCCTGTGGAACGGCTTGCCATGCCATTTCCACCTGGCGCCTCAGTTGGACCAGCGTTCGTGCTGGACGTGCAGACCGCGTGAGACGACGCTTCATCCAGTCCCAAACATGCTCAATGGGGGACAGATCCGGAGATCTTGCTGGCCAGGGTAGTTGACTTACACCTTCTACAGCACGTTGGGTGGCACGGGATACATGCGGACGTGCATTGTCCTGTTGGAACAGCAAGTTCCCTTGCCGGTCTAGGAATGGTAGAACGATGGGTTCGATGGCGGTTTGGATGTACCGTGCACTATTCAGTGTCCCCTCGACGATCACCAGTGGTGTACGGCCAGTGTAGGAGATCGCTCCCCACACCATGATGCCGGGTGTTGGCCCTGTGTGCCTCGGTCGTATGCAGTCCTGATTGTGGCGCTCACCTGCACGGCGCCAAACACGCATACGACCATCATTGGCACCAAGGCAGAAGCGACTCTCATCGCTGAAGACGACACGTCTCCATTCGTCCCTCCATTCACGCCTGTCGCGACACCACTGGAGGCGGGCTGCACGATGTTGGGGCGTGAGCGGAAGACGGCCTAACGGTGTGCGGGACCGTAGCCCAGCTTCATGGAGACGGTTGCGAATGGTCCTCGCCGATACCCCAGGAGCAACAGTGTTCCTAATTTGCTGGGAAGTGGCGGTGCGGTCCCCTACGGCACTGCGTAGGATCCTACGGTCTTGGCGTGCATCCGTGCGTCGCTGCGGTCCGGTCCCAGGTCGACGGGCACGTGCACCTTCCGCCGACCACTGGCGACAACATCGATGTACTGTGGAGACCTCACGCCCCACGTGTTGAGCAATTCGGCGGTACGTCCACCCGGCCTCCCGCACGCCCACTATACGCCCTCGCTCAAAGTCCGTCAACTGCACATACGGTTCACGTCCACGCTGTCGCGGCATGCTACCAGTGTTAAAGACTGCGATGGAGCTCCGTATGCCACGGCAAACTGGCTGACACTGACGGCGGCGGTGCACAAATGCTGCGCAGCTAGCGCCATTCGACGGCCAACACCGCGGTTCCTGGTGTGTCCGCTGTGCCGTGCGTGTGATCATTGCTTGTACAGCCCTCTCGCAGTGTCCGGAGCAAGTATGGTGGGTCTGACACACCGGTGTCAATGTGTTCTTTTTTCCATTTCCAGGAGTGTAGTTAAAATGTTTTACCTGTTCTATTGTTAACCACAATGTTTGTCGATTCAGGACTTTTTCCTTTAAAAGCCATTGATTTTCTCACTTATTCTGAAATATTCAAGTGTTACTCTTCACAGGTCTTTCCTGACAACTATATTCCCCTTCGTAGGTCATCATCATTCCGCGCCAGCACATGGCGTCACCTGTACATAAAAGGCTATTTGTGCGGGAATTTTTGTCAATCTTAGTTTCCCCGTTATAAATCTCCTTCGATTCCCAAACTGCGTGATCTAAATAAACATTAAGAAGTATGAGTGACATGCTGCACATCTGCCCAACTCCTTTCTTTGCGGGTGCAGGCTGTATTAGAGAGCCATTTGTATGTAAATCACAGTCGTGTGTTTGTACAGATGTTTTAAAACGTTCATTAGGTGTTGTGGATATCCTCTTTTCATCATAATTCTCCACAGTTACTTTCTATCAACATTATGGAATGCCTTAATAAAATCAATCAGTGCTAAACGGGGTTTTCCTATTATTATCTTTATTTTTTGATTATTTTTTAATTATAAATACTGCACCTTTGGTCGGCCTGCCTCTGCGAAATTCCATTTATTCCTCTCCCAATAAACTCTCAGCAATAATTTTTAACTTCTAGTTCACTATACTTGCTTAAACTTTCTATGTAGTGTCCAGTAAACTAATTCCTCAATATTTCTCACAGTTACGGCATTCTCCCTTTCTTAACAGTGATATTATCTTTGTTTGTGACCTCGCTGCTTGAGGGCTCAATTTCTGTAGCACGTAGTAAACGCATGCAGTGATCGATTTTGTAATAAGATGCCTCCGTATCTTTGTAGTTCAGCATTTATGCCATCCATGCCAGCAGCTTTGCTACGTTTTGCAGAGTTGAGGACTTCTCATTCATCCGTACATAAACCGTCTACACATCCTATTTCAGTCTGATTCTCCTTACTTTCTATGGAGCGTGTTTCTTCATATCACAATTTCTCGTAATGTTTTACTCGTTTTGTATGTTGAATGTTATTTATCTGAGCAACTTCTTTTCCTGTTTGATTAATCGTATTAATTTTTTATAAGATATAATTTGCCTTCCGTGAATATCATCTTCTATTATGCTTACAAACTTACCCCTAGATTCTTGACAAGCTCTTTACACTGCTCGATTTGATGCATTTCTCTCTTGTTTGTAAGTCTGATGCTATTCCGCCGCTGGTTCATTGAGATACTTGAAACAAGTGTCTTGTTATTTTATGACTTTATCTAATATTGGTTCAGAATTTTTAGCACTTCCTTCCTTCTTTATTTTTTTCTTTTTCTTAAGGCTTCTTCAGCTGCCATCTTAACTGAAGTTTCTATTTTTTTTATTCCTTCTCTATTTCTTACGCTTCTTCTTTCAGCTCTAATTCTTGATGAAGTCCTCTCTGGTGTAGATCTCATATGCTATGTTCATTTAGTGAATATGCTTTGTAGATTTCTTCCTTCATCAAATAAGCTAACATTTTTCTGTGAAATTTAATCATACTCCTTGCAGTAGCCCGTAAACAAAACTACCGCGTATGCTAGACGAGAAGTCTGGCCGTCGATACCTAGAGCTATCCGAGTAAAACCGGGGAAGGTCGCTCGTGTGTTATACTTAAAAGCTTTCACGTTTCAGACGAACTAGCTACTATTGTGATGATACGACAACAAATTATTACACATAAATATTTTAAATATCCATTTTGAGCAGTTAACTGTTATTGTTCAGGAGTAAGTCATATCCTTTTTGTGCAGTTAATATCCTTTATCTAACTCATTAATTAGAAAACAGCATGTTGTTGTTGTTGTGGTCTTCAGCCCAGAGACTGGTTTCATGCAGCTCTCCTTGCTACTCTATCCTGTGCAAGCTTTTTCAGCATATTACTACAAAATATCTCAAACAGGATACGGTCTGTCGAATTTACAATTTGTAAATTTGTGGTAAGATCTTATGGAACCAAACTGCTTAGGTCATCGTTCCCTAAGCTTACGCACTACTTAAACTAACTTACGCTATGGACAACACACACACACACACACACATGCACGAGGGAGGACTCGAACCTCCGAGGTAGGGAGGGGGCGGAGGGAGGGGGGGGGACGCTATTTACACTAATGTGTTAAAAGTATTCATATAATAGTGTTCGATTAGTGCAGAAAGTCACCAAGCGAGAAAAGTTGCATAAACGTTCGGAATAGTATCTATTCATTCAGTTGAATTCTTGTGGGCATTGTCATACATTTCATAACTGATTACTGTTACGTAACAAACTATCACTATATCACCATTCCACTTTTTACATCAGTCACTTTTTATTGCCAATTAAAATTGTCACATATATGTGTGGTATCTGTTCCCTCGGATATGTCCGAAAGAACGGACACCATTTTGATCCAACAGCCAATTTGAATTAAGCCAAAAAGGAATTACAGACATTGGCTGCAAGTAAGTATCATTTAAATCCACGGGGAAAGTCGCAAATTTGTGCCAGGCCATGATTCTAAATCAGGTCCCCTGCTTACTAGGCAGACACTTTGACCACGAAGCCACACGAATACAGTGGTTATCGCAACTGCGCAGACTATCCAAGCACGCCTCCCGTCAGGCACAAATTCCCAACTTACCCACATACTGTGGGCGTAGTGCCCCTTGCCCATTATTCTCATTACCCGTAAGAGTTCGACTCTGGTGTGCAACCGCACACCTTAATTACTGATCAAGCAGCCACTATGAATTAATACAGAAAGGAAGGAGCCAATGTCTATAATTCCTTTGTGTCTTAATAAAACTGTCTCGTTGGAGTATGGTCAGATTATATTAGATTAGATTAGATTAGTACTTGTTCCATAGATCATGAATACGACGCTTCGTAATGAAGTGGAACGTGTCAGGTTAATAAAAGGTGTCTATACAAGATATTACATTACACAAAATATTACATGACACTTAATTTTTTTGTGGGGGTTGGGGAAATTACCGACTTACTATATCCAAAAATTCATCTAATGAGTAGAAGGAGTTGCCATTAATTAATTCTTTTAATTTCCTTTTAGATGCTATATGGCTATCTGTCAGACTTTTGATGCTATTAGGTAGGTGACCAAAGACTTTTGTGGCAGCAAAATTTACCCCCTTCTGAGCCAAAGTTAGATTTAACCTTGACTAGTGAAGATCATCCTTTCTCCTAGTGTTGTAGTCATGTACACTGCAATTACTTTTGAGTTCACACATTGCCATCTTGAGATTCCTTAATGAAACCTCTAACGCAACGTTAAATATAGTATGGATACGCCACATTTTCTTTAATAACGCAATATTTTTGGCTCTGTGGAATTACCGAGCTAGGCGGCTAAGTCAGTGGTTGACACACTGGACACGTATTTAGGAGGATGACGGTTCAAACCGCCGTCTCGCCGTCCAGATTCAGATGTTCCGTGGTTTTCCTAAGTCGCTGAAGATGAGTAGTAGGATGGTTTCATGGAAAGAGCACAATCAATTTACTTCACCTCTCCGATCTCCAGTTACCTCAAACTCCAGTCTTCTCACTTGTCTTCGTGTGGCACCTGGCTCCATTGACAATTTAATGATTCCTCAGACAGGGAATGTGCAGAAGAATTTCATGCTTTGTCGGCTGGTATTAAGTATATTTAATTTTTTTGCGGGAATTTTTTGTGTCTATACGGAACATGAATAACTAGTCTGTTGCTTCACAGTAGGAATATTCACAGATGTCTGCATTGTAGTGAACGGTGCTAGCCAGAGATTCTTGAATACTTAACTCAGATATTGGTAAAGAAACACTTATACATATACATGTTATTTTCTTTTAGAATAATAACTTAGTTAAAATTTTCAGTGTAACACTTGCGAAAATTTGTTCGTGTCTGAGCTACTTACAAGCCTATGAATTACACCGCAAACTTTGATGTACATACAACAAAATGGGTATGTGTTCGTTGTGCAATGGTTCAAATGGCTCTGAGCACTATGGGACTTAACATCTGAGGTCATCAGTCCCCTAGAACTTAGAACTACTTAAACTTAACTAACCTAAGGACATCACACACATCCATGCCCGAGGCAGGATTCGAACCTGTGACCGTAGCGGTCGCGCGGTTCCAGACTGTAGCGCCTAGAACCGCTCGGCCACTCCGGCCGTTTCGTTGTGGAGATACGTCTTTGTTTACTGTAGTTTGCTTTGTGCAATTTTGTCATATGATGACATGATGGAGATCGTGGCTGTTGTTTGAAGGCAAATGTTAATGGTGTTAGGACAGCAACCAGCCACAAATTTACTTTTAGTTCCTTTATTCAAAGGGTACCGTTACCGGTTTCGAATCGTTGTGATTCATCCTCAGACGGTTTACACGCTTTCTTTATGACATGTGGTGTGTTTTTTTATGTTTGCTTTCTGTTGCACATTGTTGATAATGTTTTGTGTGAATATACACTCATCCTCATAAATTAAGAATAATTGCAGAATGTGGTGCCATACAACGTGGCACTACACAAAACTGGCGCTAACAGCATAAACACATAGGGAACACACATGACACAGATCTGTAAGTTCACGGTATTGGTGATAAGTTGAGAAAACCGCCCCGAAACACATGTGCTACAAATCGCCACTGTTTCCTGCGCATGTACCCCGACATTAATGTGGGATATTATCACCATGCACACGTACACAGGCCGCACAACGGGTTGGCATACTCTGGATCAGGTAGTCGAACAGCTGCTGCAGTATAGCCTCCCATTCTTGCACCACTGCCTGTCTGAGCTCCTGAAGTGTCTTAGGGGTTTAAAGACGTGCAGTGACACGTCGACCGAGAGCATTCCAGATGAACTCGCTGGGGCTTAGGTCTAGAGAACAGGCAGGCCACTCCATTCGCCTGATATCTTCTGTTTCAAGGTACTCCTCTACAATGGCTGTTCGGTGGGGCCGTGCGTTATTATCCATCAGGAGGAAGGTGGGTCCCACTGCACCCCCGAAAAGGCGCACATACTACTGCAAAATGACGTCCCGATACACTTGACCTGTTACAGTTCCTCTGTGAAAGACATGCAGGGGTGTACGTGCAGTAATCATAATCCCATCCCACACCATCAAACCACAACCTCCGCACAGGTCCCTTTCAAGGACATTAAGGGGTTAGTATCGAGTTGCTGGCTCACGCCAGATGAAAACTTGACGAGAATCCCTGTTCAGAGTATACCTGGACTCGTCCGAGAACATAACCTGGGACTACTGCTCCAATGACCATGTACTGTGTTCTTGACACTATGCTTTACGGGCTCTCCTGTGACCAGGGGGCAGTGAAATGCACCTTGCAGGTCTCCGGGAGAATAAACGATGTCTGTTCAGTCCTCTGTAGATTGTGTGTCTGGAGACAACTGATCCAGAGGCTGCGGTAAGATCCCGAGTAAGGCTACCTGCAGCACTCCGTGGCCGTCTGCGGGCACTGATAGTGAGATATCGGTCTTCTTGCGATGCTGTACACTGTGGACGTCCCATACTGTAGCGCCTGGACATGTTTCCTGTCTGCTGGAATCGTCGCCATGATCTTGAGATCACACTTTGTGGCACACGGAGGGCCCGTGCCACGACCTGCTGGGTTTGACCAGTCTCCAGTCGCCCTCATAACATCATCAACATGTGTTCTTTGAGCCATTTTCAACACACAGTCACCATTAGCACGTCTGAAAACGTCTGCACACTTACTCGCTGCACCGTACTCTGACATGCACCAACACACCTCTGCATATGTGGACTGCTGCCAGCGCCACCGTGCGACGACCGCAGGTCAAATTCACCGCATGGTCATACCCTGAGGTGATTTAAACCCGCAAACCACCCACCAGAGCGATGTTTTACCATGTATCAGCATTATCCTTAATTTATGAGCATGAGTGTATTTACAGTTTTGTGGTTGGTTCAAATGGCTCTGAGCACTATGGGACTTAACATCTATGGTCATCAGTCCCCTAGAACTTAGAACTACTTAAACCTAACTAACCTAAGGACAGCACACAACACCCAGCCATCACGAGGCAGAGAAAATCCCTGACCCCGCCGGGAATCGAACCCGGGAACCCGGGCGTGGGAAGCGAGAACGCTACCGCACGACCACGAGATGCGGGCACAGTTTTGTGGGATAGTTTCTCTACATATGGTAATCAGGGGGTGATGAGCATTTTTTTTTTTTTAATTTAATGGAATGGTTAACTTCGTATTAGTTTTGCTTTTTCACAGTGAGCTATCGGTAACTGTGCCAGTGCGTCTATTGGCTACAGCCACTTGATTAATTTTCGTTAGGTCCCTCTGAATGTTTCTGATAATGTAGATATTAACTGTTTTGTTGGTCGGTGTTCTGCGTGTTTACATGCCTGTTTGGTTATTGGATGATATGATCATTTGGACTGTTATTTTTTCTGTGTATTTTGAATATGTGACGGATATTTTATTTCTGTATGGTCAGCTTTATAACGTTTAATATTGAGGTGTAGCATGTCATTCGCAGAATGAGATGTTCCACGTCCTTGATCTCCATTGTGCCAAAGAAATATGTTCGAAGGTTAAGGTAGTAAGTAATTGGAAGCACCTACTTTCGGAAGTTTTTTGATGGTTTGCGCAGATCGGAGTTGTACTGATCCTGTGCTATGGGCGATGAGGGCCGTGGACTGGCTCCTCTACCTGCTGGGTGAAGTCGTTTGTTCCGTGCTCCTATCACCTCTCACTAGGAAAATAAAACATTCCAACAGCACTGTTCTCAAATACACAGCACGAGCAATATCAATTTACTCAGCGTGTAAAGCATTTTGCTAGTGTCATTTATAACACTGGCTACCAAGCACACGTACATCATCAGTTTATCCCTAGAAATAAAATCTTCTAATTACTCAAGGTCTTGTATTCCAGGTACGTTATTTTCCTTTTTTATTCAGAAGAAACGCCGTAATATTAACACACGAGCAATGTTTATGTCACTAAGTGAGTAATAAATACATTGAACAATAAAAATAATGAAAATGATTATGTTAAGATGGCTCTTAAGAATGTGGATTCCAAATTATTAATTATAGTCCGGTAATTTGCAGGTGACCGCCATGACATATTATTAGGAACCTGGCTATTGTACCTACCCTGCTTCATCCTAAAGCAAGTCTTTAGCACTACCTGTAGACATTATGACCATTAATTGTCATTGGCAAACTCAATAAGGAAGTCCTATAGTCAGTTAGTTCCGTGGGTCACTTTGCACGTTATATATTAATGATGGGGGATGAATCATTTTACAGAACATTATCTTAACTGATATTTATTAAAATGTGGCTGCATTTTCAGATGAGTTTATACATCAAAAACCAGTATGTAGTTTAGTAACAGTAGTAAGTATGCAACATTTCTGCGAAAATAAGCTACAAGTTTCTGAAAAAAATTCTCCTACGCAGAAACATTAAAATCTACGTAGAAAATTTTCATATCTGTTTTTAAATACGGATCTAGGAATATCCCTCACCATGAATACTATGAATATAAAATTAGATTAATATCAGTTCACGCTGAGCATAGATAAACAGTAGTTCTTCCCACGTCCCATCCCTGAATGGATTAAGAATGTAAACTTCCTTGATACATGGTACAATACAGAGCGGAGTAAATGAAGGCAAGCAGAGGTTCGCGTCCATGATGCAACTCTGTCACTCGTCAGTTTCCTCTCCGCGCAAGGGCTCATCAACAACAGCGACCACGGTATTTTGTTCCTCCTCAACAAGTTTTCGTGCTTCTGCAAGAATCTGCCTGGTGATTTTAATTATGGCTTTAATATCCACAAGCTGCCCTTCCCAGTCTTTTTCGTCGTGCGTTGTCTGCAAGCATTTCCACTTCCGCTTGGACATGAGCTGATGTAGGTTCCAGCAAGCAGTTTTAACCTGAAAGAAAGAGAAGGTAACATAAATCTGGAGAGATTTGACAACGAACACCCTATTTATTTCACTAGAAACAACACTTAAACATCCAAACTAAACCATATTTAACGTCTTTATTACGTGGTTGTGAACAGCTGTTAAACAATTAAACATTCATCACACTACCTATATGGGCAGTAATTTATTACGACCGGTTTCGGTCATCAATCACTCTGTGGAAGTGTCATTCATCTGTTGCCCATCTGTGTATTTGGAAAACCAACTTCGTTATTGTACATTAAGAAATGAGGCAAATGGGAGTGGTACTTCATGCAATGGGATGAATACAAAATTTTCAACTTACTCACTTTGCATTTTATCTTATCATACGGGACACCACATCCGTGATAGTTAAGGAGCGATGAGTACTCGGAGTGTCTAGTTGATGATAAAGGTCGCCTGTGTGTTCTGTACTACTTCTCACGGGGCAAAGAAGCTCCACGCAGTGCAGTAGTGTCATTTGGGTTGCCTATGCTGCAGGTGTTCAGTGCTGAGACGACCTACGGCTAAACCCCGCAGTTCCCGTCTGGCCTAGTGGAGAGGGCGGCATCTTTGCCACCCTACTTTGTATTACCTGTCATGTGTTCTGACATAAAGCATTTCTTTGTATCATTCCGCCCGACGAGTATTTACGTGGGCTTTATGGCCTGGCAACGAGGGTTGACTGGAGTAGAAATGATGACTCTACTTCCGTTTTCTGATAACACCATACAAACAGTGTGAAGATAAAAACAGGTAACGGTGCTTTCTCAGTAAAGTAAAACAAAACCCAATGGTCGCTGTTGCTGCTGTATGCACTACATATTGTATACTCTGTATAACATCACAGTCACGTTCTCAAATGCTGTCTTCCTTTGACAAAAGTTCGTTTATGAACATAAACAACTGAATATTCTTTAACTTCCTATACACTATGACGTCACTAGAGAAGGAACACCTCATTTGCCGTAATCGACTTAGGGAAAAAATGGAAAACCTCGGTATGGCTGGCGGAATAATGATTTTAACCACGCTAGTATCGATTGCTATACCTGTGCCATAATAACTGCTTTACCTTTCTCGGTATAAAATTGAGTGTTATGTCTTAAGTGTAACTGCTTCAAGTAGATGGCGGTCGACTGCATGTACAGTATACACCGAGTTGACAAAAGTCATGGCATATCTCTTAATATCATGTCGGATCTCCTTTGCAAGGCGTAGTGCAGCAAATCGACGTGGCAGGGACTCAATAAGTCGTTGTAAGTTTCTTGCAGAAATATTGAGCCACGTTGCCTCTATGGCCGACCAAAATTCCGAAAGTGCTGCATGCAGTATTTTGTGCATGAACTGACCTCTCGATTATGTCCCAGGAATGCCCGATGGAAGTCATATCGGGCGATCTGGGTGGCCAAATCATTCCTTCGAATTATCCAGAATGTTCTTCAAACCAACTGAGAGTAACTGTAGCCCCGTGACATGGTGCATTATTATCCATAAAAATTCGATCGTTGTTTTGGAACATGAAGTCCCTGCATGGCTTCATTGGCCTCCAAGTAGCCAGTCAATGATCCACGTAAACATAGCCCAAAACACTACGGAGCCACCACCAGCTTGCACAGTGCTTTATTGAAAACTTGAAAGCATGGGTTCGTGGGGTCTGCGCCACACTCGAACCGTATTATGAGCCTTAATAACTGAAATCGGAACTCATCTGACCGGGCCACTGTTTCCCTGCACTCTAGGGTCCAACCGATGTGGTCACGAGCCCAGAAGAGGCACTGCAGGCGATGTCGTGCTGTTAGCAAAGGCACTCGCGTAGGTTGTCTGCTGCCACAGCACATTAACAGAAAACTTGCCGCACTATCCTGACGGATACCTTCGTCACAAGCCCCACATTGATTCCTGCTGTTATTTCACGCAGTGCTGCTTGTCTGTTAGCACTTACAACTCAAACAAATTGTACTGTTCTCGGTGTAAGACGTGTATATTTCTATCGCCTATTGTCAAACCACAATTTATGAAAGATGTTTATATTTTATTAATAGGATTAAGTAGGAATAATTAATATTTGTCATGTTGGAAACAATCGTGGTAGCAGGGAATGTCTGCACCAAACTATTGTTGGCAGGAGAGACCCCAAATTGATATAATTTTAAAAAGGGCGAGAGAGACCGTGTATGGATACATTTCAAGAAAAGAGTGGGAAAGACCGTGCATTGATACATTTTGTAATGGTAGCAGGGATTGTCTGCACCAGAAAGCATTGCTAGCGGGAGAGACCGCACTTAAGCGTTCGAAGGAAGTCAGTAGTAAGCGAGATGTGAAGTGAGTCGGTAGCAGGTCTGAAGCGAGAGATTGAGAGGAGCGGTGTGCCTGCCAGCCACCAGCTATGATTTACAAGAGATTATTAACGGATGTACAGAGACATCAGCTAACTATTATCATAAGAGGAACTAATATTATTGAATTATTTTTTTGAGAAACTCAAGACTACTGAAGGTATGTTTGCGCAATGCTAGTTGTAAGATTATTGTAAGAAGTATGTCCCATTTGAACGTTTGTAAAATCATTTCATTCAGAATGTAATTAATTTTTGCCAGCATTATTGCATTACTGATTATAATCCATCCCCAAAACCATCAACGCAAAACTTTGCTAAATTTTATTGTTATCAAGAAAAAGTTTAACTGTGAATTACGTAACTTCAGTCAAATTAAAGAATAACGTCAGCTTTGCTATTAAAGAATAACGTCAGCTTAGGTAATAAATACAGCCACTTATTATGAGAGCCCACCAGCAGCTAATAGAGTATAGTAAAACAGAGTAAGTATATTCATGTCGTAGTTCCGTGTAGCAGTCAGATGGCGATCCAGTAACAGTAAAAAAACGTAAGGAACAGTTTTGGGTTATTGCAGATAACGACTGAGGGCCACGATGACAACACATTCTATGAAACTTCCTGGCAGATTAAAACTGTGTGCCGGACCGAGACTCGAACTCGGGACCTTTGCCTTTCGCGGGCAAGTGCTCTACCATCTGAGCTACCGAAGCACGACTCACGTCCGGTACTCACAGCTTTACTTCTGCCAGTACCTCGTCTCCTACCTTCCAAACTTTACAGAAGCTCTCCTGCGAACCTTGCAGAACTAGCACTCCTGAAAGAAAGGATATTGCGGAGACATGGCGTAGCCACAGCATGGGGGATGTTTCCAGAATGAGATTTTCACTCTGCACCGGAGTGTGCGCTGATATGAAACTTCCTGGCAGATTAAAACTGTGTGCCGGACCGAGACTCGAACTCGGGACCTTTGCCTTTCGCGGGCAAGTGCTCTACCATCTGAGCTACCGAAGCACGACTCACGTCCGGTACTCACAGCTTTACTTCTGCCAGTACCTCGCACTCTCCGCTGCAGAGTGAAAATCACATTCTGGAAACACATTCTATGTTTCGTCGAAATAATCAGAAAATCACTTTTAATAAGCAGCATTTAAATTTGTATGCGAAGATTGAGAAAGAGAATTAATTTCAAAGCGAAGATTTCATTTATTGTTAAGCAAGAGATAGAAATCCTAAGGGAAGGTTTCATAGGTTATTGTAGAAGGGAAGGTTGCGTAACAAAAGAGATATAGAGGAGACGGGAAGGTTTCATCGGTCGCCAAGTGAAGGCCGCGGTCACGTGTTGTCCGTGGTGAAATCTGAAATCTGGGATTCTCGGCAGTCTCTTGACACTGCTGATATCGGAAAATTGAATACCCTAATGATTTTCCGAAATGTAACGTCCCATGCGTCTAGCTCCATATACCATTCAGCGAGCAAAGCGTAATTCTCGTCGTACGGTCATAATCCCGTAGGAAACATTTTCACATGAAACCTGAATCCAAATGACAACTCCGCTAATGCGCTGCCCTTTTATGCCTTGTGCGCGCGATACTAGCGCCGTCTGTACACGTGCATGTCGCTATCCCACGACTTTTGTCACCCCAGTGTAGCGTTAGATCTCTGTTATTGATACAGTAAGAGAGAGAGAATGGATAAAATGTAATCTAGTGCCTGCCTATGACATTCTCGTCTCGAAGATCACCAAGGGGGCATCCGAACATGTCGTGCCGTCTCACGCCAGGAGGTTTCGATCTAACCCAGAATACTGACACAGATTGTCTTCATCTGCATAGCAGTGCCACGGTTCCTTTTCTTACGTAGTTCCGTCTCGAAAGCCATTGCCCCGGGGTGCGTTAGTGACCTTGTTTACGTAGATAAAATCTTAAAATGCTCCTAACTGCGATTGCCTCTTGCTATAATTACGTCAACGCTATGTGGCAGAGCAAGCACTAATGCTTCTGTGGTCCTGAGAGTAACCACGACTCAAAAATTAGAGGGCAATTATTTTCTACATTACATGAAAAGTTTAATGCTTTGGCTGTTAATCAGTATTTGATAAGTTTTGATTTACTCAAGTGGTAGAAACGTTTTACTTCTTCACACTAGACTCTTTCACTCCGTCTGTCTCTTCGGTAAATAAGTTCATTTAATTTTTCTCGTTGCAAGTCCAATTCAAAAGTAGAAGCCGGAGATTGTGACAACTAGCATACCGTTCTCAACAATAGATGGCGCGCACGCAGGTCCAATTGTGCTTTCATAGTGTTAGTCAGTACCGCATCCACGAATGCATTTCCATACCAAATCAAATGATGTCTCACTTTCCCTATTCCCTGCGATAGTGCCGCGCTTCCTCTATACGTCAATACCAACTCGATAAATATTTAAATATTAAGAAAATATAGGAAGTCAAAAAATAGAGTTTTGAAAACATTACATTTTAATTTACTATTTTATTTTTATTATTTTTTTCTAATCTTCAAATAATTTTCAGTTTTCTTCACTATAACTATTAGGAGCGAATAATTCGACATCCATTCCATGTTAATACAGGTTTCATATGACAACGCATGTTCCGGACCCTCTGTTCTTCCTACGCTACCCTAGGTTTGGGGATATCAGCAGTATTTTATTTTTAGTTATGTTTATGTCAGTTGTATGCAGAAACGGTAAAATTTTAAGGTTTTGAAAAGTTTGATGTCGACTTTTGTTACTTCATCCAGGTTCTGAAGATGAGCAGTTTATGTCCAAATACAGCAACGATTCCTGTGATTATACGTATAATTCTATGAAACAGTTCATTCACTTTTCTCCGTAGACGGACTGGCGTTTTTTTTTTTTTCTAAAGACCATGGATTCACTTGATCGCTCTTTTGGCGTCCACCAGGATTGATGTAGAAAACTTTGCGCCAGGTTTCCTGGAGTGATGCTAGCTCCCCAGTTAACAATGACACGGAACGCTGCTATCTAAGGCACATAATGTTCAAAAACAGATTTCTACATAAATGCTAACTAAAATAAAGATCAGAAACGTTTGTGTTGTGTACGTTGCTACGCTGCGTGTCGTACCTGGGTGAGCTCGGCAGACGTCGCCTTGGCCGTGCACTTCACCTGACAAACGATTCTCTCCCAGCGGAGGGCCTCGTCGGTCGCCGCGCTGAGCTCACTTTCCTGCTGCGAAACCTCGTTGTTCAGTCCTATAATAGTACTGAATCGTTCCTGAAAACAATCATACATTTCCAGAATGAGATTTTCACTCTGCAGCGGAGTGTGCGCTGATATGAAACTTCCTGGCAGATCAAAACTGTGTGCCGGACCGAGACTCGAACTCGGGACCTTTGCCTTTCGCGGGCAAGTTTCAATCATACATTTCTTAGAACACACATAATGCCTGGGGGATTTCGTTCTACGAAGAACATAAGGAGGAACGCATGCTTAAGATCAGTATGGACTATTAACGAAAGTATTGACTGGAGCATATATTAACTGCTTAATTTTAACCGTGGTTGAAAACATAACACAAAGATTTTCTCCATACAAGTGCCTTCAACTACATAATTACAGCTTACTTTGGAATCAATATTTACTCTCGTGCAAGTGATTCATAGTCTCTACCAGGAAAAAGGAAGTTTGTGGTAAGATCTTATGGGACCAAACTGCTGAGGTTATCGGTCCCTAAGCTTACACACTACTTAATCTAACTTAAACTAACTTATGATAAGGGCAACACACACACATCGATGTCAGAGGGAGGACTCGAACCTTTGACGGGGGCAGCCGTGCGGACCTTGACAAGGCGCCCAAGACCGCGCGGCTACCCCGCGCGGCTCTCCAGCAGGGTATTCTTGTCCAGCAATAGTATGTAATGGCTGAGAATGGCTGAGGTCGTGATACGTAAATAAAATTTACATAAAGTTTCTAAATTTAATCAGCTGTGTAACCCACTGCAAGTCCACCTTAGAAATGAACGAGATCATAAAATCTTAGTTTCAATGTAGTAATGGCAATAAATGTATACGGAGTCCCAAAACTCACAATTATACACAAGGTGGAGGAGTGCGAACTTTGATTCCCAATTTAAAGCTACAGCTCTTCCTAGGAAGGAAAACCTAAATATACAATTACATTTGACCTGAAGTTTGGACAGTCAAGTGTGATCATTTATAATGTCCTAGCTGGCCTGCTAGCTGTGTTCTAATTAAAGTTATGTACCTGGAGTTGGATTTCACCAATGGAACTATGAAATACAAAAAAACTTGTTTAAATAGGTCTTGTTTATTTATTAACAATAATTTATCAATGACACGATTTACCTCTGTCACTTCAGTAGCGGCCAATTTATCGGACAGGTTTAAAGTCTCGCTCACAATTTGTGAAAAACTGTTCGCTTTCTCAGTCTGACACATTTCCCAACACAACTTTACTACTCGCATACACCGCTACTGGTAGCGTAAATATTTCAATCCGAGATAAACTCAGCGAACGCCCACAGCTGTAACAGTCCACCCACACTGAAATCACCTAAATCACAGTATACTCTCGATAAGAAGCAAAGTTCGGAAATTGTTACAGTTCAGGAAACACTGCTGCTTTTAAAACCGATACGTCTCGACCCTTTCGTTTCCACGCCCCAAGTTCACTCCTGGTCGACTATAACAACTATAAGTCAACAAAAGTTACGTTTTAAATTGCACTTAAATCCTGATTTTTATGACTAAATACTGTATTGGTTGAACACCTAAAGCGGCACCGCAAATATTGCGGAAATGGGAAGTGCTATTGATGTGCAGTTTTCACAGAACGTATTGGTAGTCGAGGAGCTCGTATTTTTAACCAAGCAACCGGTTGCAATAATACTTCGAAAGTGTATTTTTATGCAAACATACATTTTTTTAAATGGAACAGTGCCTATTGACGTTAAAAAACTAATCTTTGATTAAATTAGAATGTCAGGGGTATCTGTTGCAGGCCTCTAGTGTGAGTCGTTTACGAGATACCGTATTTCGAAAAGTTCACGCTCCGACACTTCTATAATACCTGTGATAGCACACGCTAAAGAACAACACAAGTGCGCATACACTAGTTATGTGGCCCTGATCAGTAACGGGACAATTATTGACCATCACAGGTAGTGTTGAAAATTTTCACCGGCAGCGGAAATATGCGCTTCCACTCTGGTATGGAACGACTTCTGCGCAAGTGCTAGCGTTTCGGCAGAAATTGCCGAGAGAGCTGTAGTTACACGTTGTTCCATATCATAGGGTGTAGCTGATATGTCTTTGTAGGCAGCATTTTTCAGCTTTCTCACAGGAAAATGTCTACAGACGTCAGATCTAGGAAACGGGCCGGTCAAGGTACAGATCCTCTGCGTCCAATCCAACGATTTCGAAAGAATTCGTGGACACATGCTGCAGTACTTCGTACATTATGTTCTGGACAGCCATCATGTTAGTACCACAGATTCTTCCTAGTCTGCTGTGGAAAGTCTTCTAGCATCCGTGGAAAATGCCCATGTACACAAGTTAACACGACTCTCATAATCTAATAATTTTTTCATAATGTGGGGCCACAGTCATAATATATTTCTTTAAAGTCAGTACCGCCATTAGACTGTTTTTATTTGCAGTGTTACATTTACACGATCATGATTTCAGCTTCAAAGTGGCATTATCAAGTGTTTTCTGAAAGCGTATTAGACAATAACACTGAAATACATAACAAGTGATATAACCATAAGAATCCATATTTATAA
Organism: Schistocerca piceifrons; assembly: GCF_021461385.2. Taxonomy (NCBI): domain Eukaryota; kingdom Metazoa; phylum Arthropoda; class Insecta; order Orthoptera; family Acrididae; genus Schistocerca; species Schistocerca piceifrons. The sequence continues at coordinate 426,896,711 of NC_060145.1, forward strand.
TGCTTACTTACAATGTTATACAGTGCCTAAGATGGCATACTGTCATATTTAAAATACATCGTTAGACACATTGTCTAAGGTTCAATATTTCTGGTAAAAACCTACTGCTTTGTTTTATCACTGAGTATACCATGTTGACTGAATGACAGTTGGCTAAGTATCAAATTGTCTTGGTCAAAGATATTCCTGTTACAAGCAGGTGACTTTTTCTTTTAATCTTTGGAAACAGTGTCCAGTAGGATAGGAAAGGTTAGGAGCAATTTATTTTCTTCGGTAGTTGTTACATCTTAGCAGTAGCTGTTTATCTTAGTATACAATAAAGTTGTCTGCTCATAAACATAAACAGTAACAAACCTTGCGATAATATTCGCTGCATCCATCAATATAACAGTCCAGCTACTCACTGACGTTGTTTAAAATACATTTTAGTAGGTAAATATACAGCTTTGTACGTGAGATTAACACATGGCCAACTCTAAGTTGTGAAATTTTGCCTCAATTCAGAATTAATATAATACAGTGCAATTACGTATTCTACTCACTCATTAATTAACCAGTGAGGTTTGAGGCGATATTTATGATGTACGTATCACCATACAATGTGTTTAATAGTGTATTTTAAACATGACAGTACGCCATCTTAGGCACTGTATAACATTGTAAGTAGGCATTATAAATATGGATTCTTATGGTTATATCACTTGTTATGTATTTCACTGTTATTGTCTAATATGCTTCCTGAAAACACTTGATAATGGCACTTTGAAGCTGAAATCATGATCGTGTAAATGTAACAATGCAAATAAAAAACAGTCTAATGGTGGTACTGACTTTAAAGAAATTCTCATGAGCGTTTCTATTCAGCTCTCGACGGACAAAAATGTGATAGGAATTTAACCTATGCCGATGGAAAATGCGTAAGACACTTGCGTGACTCATTCCTCTTCTTCGTGAAATTGCGCAGAAGCTAACATGCGGACCAACTGCAACAATGCCTAGAAACTAGGCAAGTTGATTGGTAGAAACAAGTGTCGCTGTGGAAATTTTTCAAAATACGATATGTCGCAAACGACTCTCACTAGAATCCTGAAACTAACACCGCTGACATTCTAATTAGCCTACTTTTAGCCTTTTAATGTCAATAGTCACTGTGACATTTAAAAAAAGTGTATGTTTGCACAAAAATACACTTTCTAAATATTGTTACAATCTGTTTATTGGCTAACAATACGAACCCCTGATTACCAGTCAGTTCTGTGAAAACCGAACATTAATAGCACTTTCCATTCGCACAATATTTGCGGTATAAGTTTTAGATGATTCACTCGGTATAATTACTAGCACTAATCTCTCTTAAAAACTGACGTTTTATTGAATTATTATATTAGCAGGAATTAATTTTGTCATTTAATTAAATACATTAAAGTTCACATTTCACTAATAGACGCTGCCATTAATGTTTTGATTTAGTAAGACAAATCACTAACACCAAAAAGGGAAAGGCCAGTTTGTACTGTCTTGTGTAATACCTGCTTGGGTGATCGGCATCAAGCAAAGGGAGCAGTACCGACAATGGGTCTTCGTGTTGCTTCGCATGACAGGCCGATTCAGTGGCGAAGATACATTCAGTGGCGCTTAACTAATACGCAAACAGACGCCCATTTAGGTAATACCTACTGCGAGCTTTCCCCCTTACGATGAGAACGCGTGCAACCCGTTAGTTTGAGGAAGTGTCCCTTTGTGAGCGCTTTCAGACACATACGCACTGCAAGATCCTCACCAGCCTTCAGCGTCTAACAATTACTTCTTCTTTTGTTCGCAGTGTGACCAGCTTTGTAACAAATAGTGTCTGCCGTTTTGCCAATCCTTTGAGTCAGAAATCACTACTTGCCTATCTAATGAGACAGTGCCCTTTCCAAAACTCTCTTAAGATAGTCGGCCCGCCAGCCCCGAAACGGACACGACTTCCCTCAGCAGGTGAGTGGCTGAGTCAATGACTTTCTATCCCGCCGGCCAGTCTCCAGTGCATTCGGCTTCATAGGCACTCCGTCCCAAACAGCGTGTGAACAAGACGCAGCCTCGCCGCCGTAGCTCCCTCTGGGCTCCCCTGCCGAGCTGTAGCAGTGCTTGACAATACACCACTCTGAGTCGCTCGGCTCCTGCCCACGTGCGACGCAAGGCCACCCCAGTCGCTCCTTCTGTCTGCTCATGGGAGCCAATAGTCGGAAATAAATATTTACTTTTTGTTGCCACAAACAACCTATACCTTGAAACTTCCTGACAGATGAAAACTGTATGCCGGACCGAGACTCCAGCTCGGGACCTTTGTCTTTCGCGGGCAACTGCTCTACCGTCTGAGCTACGCAAGTACGACTCACGCCCCATCCTCACAGCTCCAATTCTGCCAGCGTCTCCTACCTTCCAAACTATACAGAAGCTCTCCTGCGAACCTTGCAGAACTAGCAGTCCTGGAAGAAAGGGTCATGTAGAGACATGGCTTAGCCACAGCCCCAGGTTTCTGTGAAGTTTGGAAGGTACACGATGAGGTAGTGGCAGAAGTGGAACTGTGAGGAGGGGTCTGAGTCGTGCCCGGGTAGCTCGGAAGGTAGAGCACCTGCCCGCGAAAGGCAAAGCTCTCCAGGTCGACTCCCGGTCCGGCACACAGTTTTAACCCGCCAGGAAGTTTCATTGCAGCTACACTGCTGGCCATTAAAACTGCTACACCAAGAAGAAATGCAGATGATACACGGGTATTCATTGGACAAATATATTATACTAGAACTGATATGTGATTACATTTTCACGCAATTTGGGTGCATAGATCCTGAGAAATCAGTACCCATAACAACCAACTCTGGCGGTAATAACGGCCTTGATACCCCTGGGCATTGAGTCAAACAGAGCTTGGATGGCGTGTACAGGTACAGCTGCCCATACAGCTTCAACACGATACCACAGTTCATCAAGAGTAGTGACTGGCGTATTGTGACGAGCCAGTTGCTCGGCCACCATTCACCAGACGTTTTCAGTTGGTGAGAGATCTGGAGAATGTGCTGGCCAGGGCAGTAGTCGAACATTTTCTGTATTCAGAAAGGCCCGTTGAAATGTAGGGTTTCGCAGGGATCGAATGAAGGGTAGAGCCACGGGTCGTAACACATCTGAAATGTAACGTCCACTGTTCAAAGAGCCGTCAATGCGAGCAAGAGGTGACCGACACGTGTAACCAATGGCACCCCATAGCATCGCGCCGGGTGATACGCCAGTATCGCGATAACGACTACACGGTTCCAATGTGCGTTCACCGCGATGTCGCCAAACACGGATGCGACCATCATGACGCTGTAAACTGAACCTGGATTCATCCGAAAAAATGACGTTTTGCCATTCGTGCATCCAGGTTCGTCGTTGAGAACACCAACGCAGGCGCTCCAGTCTGTGAAGCAGCGTCAAGAGTAACCGCAGCCATGGTCTCCGAGCTGACAGTCCGTGCTGCTCCAAACGTCGTCGAACTGTTCGTGCAGGTGGTTGTTGTCTCGCAGACTTCCCCATCTGTTGACTCAGGGATCGAGACGTGTGTGCACGATCCGTTACACCCATGCGGATAAGATGCATGTCATTTCGATTGCTAGTGATACGAGGCCGCTGGGATACAGCACGGCGTTCCGTATTACCCTCCTGGACCCACCGATTCCATATTCTGCTAACAGTCATTGGATCTCGACCAACGCGATACGATACGATAAACCGCAATCGCGATAGGCTACAATCCGACCTTTATCAAAGTCGGAAACGTGGTGGTACGCATTTCTCCTCCTTACACGAGGCATCACAACAACGTTTCAGCAGGCAACGCCGCTCAACTTCTGTTTGTGAATGAGAAATCCTCATGTCAGAACGTTGTAGATGTCGCCACCGGCGCCAACCTTGTGTGGATGCTCTGAAAAACTAACCATTTGCATATCACAGCATCTTCTTCCCGTCGGTTAAATTTCGCGTGTGTAGCACGTCGTCTTCGTAGTGTAGCAATTTTAATGGCCAGTAGTGTAATTAAACTCACAGCAACCGCACAAAATGGCAACCGCAGTACGAATACCTGCGTTGCAAGAGCAGACAAAACTTTGCAGTACCCATTTTGTCTGTTGTACAATAATGCTGGCAGCTAGAACTATATCAGCCAGTCCCGCTCCCGTTGTAACGTCCCCTTAGAACAATTATACATGACTGTGCTTAAACTGACACACAATATTTTTAGCGCAACGCAATCTGACTTTCAATAATCCCTACAAAAGAATGGCCCTGACTAACATTAACCTATACCTTTCACAAATCACTTAACTCACAAAAATCTTCGTTACTCCAACTACTGCAATACAGCGAGCGCCACTACTGCTAGCTAAGTAAAAGATTCAAACTACTGAAGGCACTAGCTATTGATAGGCATAGTTAGCAAATGAAAGATTTCGATAGAGAACAAACAATGTGTTTACCTTAATATTGTTCAAAAGTCATAATATATATATATATATATATCAGTTCATGGCATCCATTCTTACAAATTTACTGTCTCTGTCCAAAACTCCGCCATCTCACATCCCACATCCACCACTGCTGGCGGCTCACCTCCAACTGCGCAACGCTACGCGCTGTTAACAGCCAACTGCCCAACACTACAATAGCGAATATTACAACAATGCCACCCAGCCACAGACTGCACACAGCACAGCCAGTGATTTTCATACAGAGCGCTACGTGGCGTTACCAATAAAAAAACCGGAACAGCCTACTTACACCGTTTTCACCGGGACTGGATACATCAACAACTTCTACTTACCCCATTCTCTGTCGTACAATCAACACTCTTAAAGAGTGCTAATTTTCCGTCTTACTTTAGACTGTACACAGTCCGAGAGGAAACGAAATACGCAGCCTAACAAAACAAAACAAAAAAACCGTTAAACACACAGCACGAGAGGAGGAAATGAAATGAATCTTGACGTGGAGAGAGGATACGCGATTTTATTTCAGTGAGTAAAATATACAAAGAACTTGGCAGTATGATATAATTTATCAAAAAGACCCACCCCCTCTATCTGGAATGCATACACTGATTTCGTTTGGAACGGTGTCACAAAACCGCTGTCTTCTCCCCTGGAAGCTGGTCCTCAACTTTAGTAACTGGTCTTTGATACAATGGATACTGTCACTGGGATCAAGTTGACTTCGGAGTTGCTGCCACACATGCTCTATCGGGGACAAATCTGCAGGTCTTGCTTGCTGTAAGACTACCTCGGCGTCGCACAGACAGTTTATATAGATACGTGACATATGTGGACGAGCACTGTCCTGTTGAAAACCGGTGCCATGATACTGTCACATGAGAGAGAATACACTACTGGCCATAAAATTGCTACACCACGAAGATGACGTGCTACAGGCGCGAAATTTAACCGACAGGAAGAAGATGCTGTGATATGCAAATGATTAGCTTTTCAAAGCATTCACACAAGGTTAGCACCGGTGGCGACACCTACAACGTGCTGACATGAGGAGAGTTTCCAACCGATTTCTCATACACAAACAGCAGTTGACCGGCGTTGCCTGGTGAAACGTTGTTGTGATGCCTCGTGTAAGGAGGAGAAATGCGGACCATCACGTTTCCGACTTTGATAAAAGCCGGATTTAGCCTATCGCGATTGTGGTTTATCGTATCACGACATTACTGCTCGCGTTGCTCGAGATCCAATGACTGTTAGCAGAATATGGAGTCGGTGGGTTCAGGAGGGTAATACTGAACGCCGTGCTGGATCCCAACGGCCTCGTATCACTAGCAGTCGAGATGACAGGCATCTTATCCGCATGGCTGTAACGGATCGTGCAGCCACGTCTCGATCCCTGAGTCAACAGATGGGGACGTTTGCGAGACAACAACCATCTGCACGAACAGTTCGACGACGTTTGCAGCAGCACGGACTGTCAGCTCGGAGAGCATGGCTGCGGTTGCCCTTCACGCTGCATCACAGACAGGATTGCCTGCGATGGTGTACTCAACGACGAACCTGGGTGCACGAATAGCAAAACATTTTTTCGGATGAATCCCGGTTCTGTTTAGAGCATCATGATGGTCGCATCCGTGTTTGGCGACATCGCGGTGAACACACATTGGAAGAGTGTATTAGTCATCGCCATACTGCCGTATCACCCGGCGTGATGGTATGGTGTGCCATTGGTTACACGTGTCGGTTACCTCTTGTTCGCATTGACGGCACTTTGAACAGTGGACGTTACATTTCAGATGTGTTACGACCCGTGGCTCTACCCTTCATTCGATCCCTGCGAAGCCCTACATTTCTTCAGGATAATGCACGACCGCATGTTGCAGGTCCTGTACGGGCCTTTCTGGATACAGAAAATGTTCGACTGCTGCCCTGGCCAGCACATTCTCCAGATCTCTCATCAGCTGAAAACATCTGGTCAATGGTGGCCGAGCAACTGGCTCGTCACAATACACCAGTCATCACTCCTGATGAACTGTGGTATCGTGTTGAAGCTGCATAGGCAGCTGTACCTGTACACGCCATCCAAGCTCTGTTTGACTCAATACCCAGCCGTATCAAGGCCGTTATTACGGCCAGAGGGGTTGTTATGGGTACTGATTTCTCAGGATCTATGCACCCAAATTGCGTGAAAATGTAATCATATGTCAGTTCTAGTATAATATATTTGTCCAATGAATACCCGTTTATCATCTGCATTTCTTCTTGGTGCAGCAATTTTAATGGCCAGTAATCTACACGAGAACGCAGGATGTCTGTGACGTACCATTGCGCCGACAGAGTTCCCTCAATCAGTACTATCCGTGACCTGATGACTCACTGCACCATCGAGCCAGAGTAACACCCCTATACTTTTCCGCAACATTGGGAGCATGAGATCTGTCGCCAGGTCGCTGCAATACCACCCGATTATGGTCATCTAGGGTTGAACAGAACCGCGACTCATCGCTGAACACAATGCGACACCGTTCATCTACATTCTATGATTCCCAGTCACTGCACTTATCCAAAGGCAGCCGTCTGTGGCTACTGCATGCATGCATGTCTAGTCCGTCTGCTGCTAGTCTCCGACCAGAGGTGCAGCTTACTTGTTCCCGCATGGCAGGCGCGGATGTGAAGGGGTTGCACTAACCTGGGACTCGACCGACTTGCAAAATCCACAATGAAGGCACTGTAGATCTCTGTCATGTTCTGTTAACGCAGCCTTACATAATAATATCCGTGTCGTGCACAGAGGTCACTCAACATTTGATGTTAATCACATCCTTTGCTTACTCTACCAGGCTTGGTAGTAACACTAAACACGAACAATACCAATGCACTTCAACGTCCGTTCTATCTGTCACAGACAGTTACAACTTTGATCATTTCCACACCCACCGATGGTATGTACGAAGTTATATTGACATTCGACAATGTTTTTTAAGCACCTCTCTTTTTTTCGTCAGGCAGTGTAGCTTTGTCTCCCTCTTCATTCCTCAAAATATCCTCTCTGCTATGAGCTATTCGGAAATACGAAAATACACTCTAAGACAAAAAGCTGCGCACCAAGAAGGAATTATCCGAACGGGACGGAAACCTGTAGATGTGATGTACATGCACAAATAAATAAATATTACAATATCTCAAAAAATTGTATGATTTATTCAAGAGATACAGCTTCATAAATTGAAGTAGTCAGTAACGAGGTGGTCCACATATGGCTCTTATTAGAGCAGTAATTCGGCTTGGAACTGATTGATTGAGTTATTGGATGTCCTTTTGAGGGAATCGTGCCTATCTTTTTTTTTTCATTTGGCGCTTTAGATCGTCAAAATATCGAGATGGCTGGTGGGCCCTGCCCATAATGCTCCAAACTTTCTCAGTTGGGAAGTGATACAGCGACCTAAGTGGCATCGGTAGGATTTGGCAAGCACGAATGCAAGCAGTAGAAACTCTCGCCTTGTGCGAGCAGGGATTATCTTCCTGAAACGTACGGCCAGAATGGCTTGCCGTGAAGGCCGACGAAACGCGGCACAGAATATCGTCGACGTACCGCTGTGCTGTAAACCTGCCGCGAATAACAACCAAGTGGGTCCTGCTATGAAATGAAATCTCATCCCAGCCCATCAATCCTGGCTGTCGGTCCTTACGATGGGCGGTCAGGATGTCGTCCCACCGCTGTCCGGGGGGAGGGGGGGGGTCTCAAATATACGTCTTCGTTAATCATCGGGGTTCAGTTCGAGGCGGGAATATCACTGAAGACAATTCTCCTCCATTCACTGACATTCCAGACCGAATGCGAGCGACATGAGAGTAAACGTGCTTCTTGGCGTACGGAAGCCAATGGTAGTCGGTGCAAGGGACACCGTGAGTTCAGCGCTCTTTCTGTGAGCCGCCCATTAACGGTTCTTGTGGTGACTGAAGCACGAGTTACACGTCGGATCGATGATAATAATGAAACCGGGGCTCTGAGTGCCTCTCTGACGATTGCTTAGTCCTCATGTTCTGCAGCCTCTCTAGGTCGACCGCCTCGTTCTTAAAGCAGTGTTCGGCCTTGGTTCACCCATTCCTACCAGCAGCGTCCAATAGTGGCATCGCTCCTATTCAAGTGTCGAGCGATTCGCCGATTACTCCAACTGGCCTTATTGAGCCCAACACACGTCCTCTCTCAAATGCTGACGTGGCGGTCTGGAACCGTAGTTACTGTTCAACTGAGTACACGGAATGAAATTCACAAAAACTTTAAGTCCTGGTATCGAATGCCCCTCTTTACTATCCTTTTCAGCTGCGCGTTGAAACTGCGCTGCTACGTGACACATTCATACATCGACCGCCAAACTTTACAGTTTTGCATTTCCCGTTGAATATAAATTTGTGAGAAATTTGCGTAACTCTATCGCCTTAGAGTGCATATTAACCGTTTAGTCTGATTTATTCATACAGATCTGTTCAGATCACATGGAAAATAAGTTGAAGATAATTTTCTGCGATTGTTAAGCCTGCACTAGGACACGTGACCCTCACATAACAGTAATAAGTGACACATATATTCCTCTATCGATCAGTGCTCCTACTTTCAAAACATAGTGCTTTAAATACTCTCAAATGTGGGAAAGGTGTATTGAACACTGAAAATACAAACCTCTTCCAGATCGAGCATAGCGGTCCGGACTTGTTCCAGGTTGTCCATCTCACGAAGCTGGCGCTGAGCCAGGTCTTCCCGGGCAGCTACCAGAGTCTCGTGGCGCTCCACCAACTCGTCTATACTTTTGAAGTCTGACTGTTCGACTACCTCATTCATGTAGTCCTGTGAGAAAATGAGCACAAAGCTTAACATACTAGATGCACTAGTAACATACAGACAATAAATATCAAACCCCCTGGCATGCTGATTGTGTCCCAACACGAGAGCGGCACAACAATTAATTAACACAAATTCTTTCATCCTTTCTCAAACATAAATACATTCTTTCTTCTCCATAACTCCCATACCTCTCCCTCTCATTCACAGTATGACACCCATCCCTGCAACTCTCCACAATCCCGCTTCCCAAATACTAAACACATTCTCTCTTATGTACAGTGGATCATTTCGCTTCCATACATCTCTTTTCGTTCTTGAAAATAGTATATTAATATATTTTGGTTACTTACGCTTAGCCGGCCGTGGTGGCCAAGCGGTTAAAGGCGCTACAGTCTGAAACCGCGCGGCCGCTACGGTCGCAGGTTCGAATCCTGCCTCAGGCATGGATGTGTGTGATGTCCTTAGGTTAGTTAGGTTTAATTAGTTCTAAGTTCTAGGCGACTCATGACCGCAGAAGTTAAGTCGCATAGTGCTCAGAGCCATTTGAACTTACGCTTAGACAATGAACTGACGTCATTTAGTTCCGGTACGACGGGCGTAGAAGAATTATGGGCAAAATTTAAACAGACCATAAAGTATATGCATAGTAAGTGGATTAACGACGGAAAAGACCCAATGTGGTTTAACAACGAATTACGGAAATTGCTCAGGAAGCAAAGGTTGTTCCACTCCCGGTTCAAAACAGAACTTGCAAAATAAGAAAGCCAACGGTATAAAAAGATATATGCGCGAAGGATGCAAAAATTATCACTGTCAAACCTTAGCAAACTATCTGGCCGAAAACCCGAGAACATTCTGCTTCTACGCAAAACCGCCAGGCGAGTCTAGGGCTGCCATCGAGTCACTCGCTGACCAGTCTGAAGAGACAGCAGAAGATAGCAAGACGAAAGCCGATGTTTTAAATTTCGCGTTTAAGAAATCATTCACTCATCATAATCATACAAACACGCCGTCGTTTGACCACCGAACAGACGTGGACAACATAGTAATAATCATTCCCGGCGTAGAGAAACAACAGTTCTTTCTAAGAGTATTCTATGACATTTGCCCCTTACTTAGCTTACATTTAATGCGAATGTCTCGCCCAGTTCAACCTCCCGCGCCCCCCCCCCCCCCCCAGAAAAAAGATAACAGCGTCCGTCCGAACAGGCCTTGAAGGCCCAACGATACCGACCGGCCGGCGTGTCATCCTCAGCCCGTTGGCGTCACCGGATGCGAGTACGGAGTGGCATGTGATCAGCACACCACTCTCCCGGCCGTTATTATTTTCCGTGACCGGAGTGCAAAGTCCCAAGCAACTGGAAAAAAGCGCAGGTGACTCCTTAATGTAACAAGGGTAAAAGACATGACCTGCAAAATTACTGACTAGTACTGTTAACATCGGATTGCTGCAGAATCCCTGAACATAGTCTGAATTCGAATATCATAAATTTTCCTGAGACCGAAAATCTTATCTGCACAAATCAGCACTGTTTCTGACATGAAATACTGCAAACTACGGATGAAAGGCAACAGGCAGATTCCATATTTCTAGATTTCTGAAAAGCATTTGATACGGTACCCTAGTGCAGACCGTTAAAGAAGGTAAGAGCATATGGAACAGGTTCCCAAATATGTCACTGGCTCGAAGACTTCTTAAGTAATAGAACTCAGCACATTATCCTCAACGGTGATTGTTCATCAGAGACAAGAGTATCGTAAGGTGTGGTAGGACCGCTATTATTTTCGGTTTACATTAATAATCTGGCGGACAGAGTGGACAGATATCTGCGGCTGTTTGCTGATGACGCTGTGGTGTAAGGGAACGTGTCGAAGATGAGTGACTGTAGCATGATCCAAGATGACTTCTATAGAATTTCTAGTTGGTGTGATGAATGGCAGCTAGAAAAATGTAGGTTAATGCGGGTGAGTGGGAGAAACAAGCCAGTAATGTTCACATACAGAATCAGTAGTGTCTTAATCAACACAGTCACGTCGTTTAAATCTCCGGGCGTAACGGCGACACGAAATGGAACGAGCACCTGAGGACTGGCTAGCGAATTCGAATCGTCGACATCGGTTTCTTCGGAGAATTTAGGAAATTTGTCGTTCGTATTTAAAGCAGACTGCATGTAATACACTAATATGACTTACTCATGAGTACTGCTTGAGTGCTTGGGATCCGCACCATATCGGAGTAAAGAAAGACACAGAAGCAATTCAGAGGCGGGCTGCTACTCGTACTTTTGTTACCGGTAGGTTCGAACAACACGCAAACACAACGGAGACGCTTCGGGAACCCAGATGGGAACCGGCTTTTCAAGCGGACTACAGAACGATTCTACTGCCACCAGCATACATTTCGTGTAAGGACCACGAAGATTCGAGGAACTGGAGCTTATACGGAGGCATATAGATAGTCGCTTTCCCCTTGATGTATTTGCGACTGGAACAAAAAAGGAAATGACTAGTAATGATACAGCATACCCTCCGCCACGAACCGTACGGTAGCTTGCAGAGCTCGTGTGAAGATGTAGATGCACCCTCATATACACTCCTGGAAATTGAAATAAGAACACCGTGAATTCATTGTCCCAGGAAGGGGAAACTTTATTGACACATTCCTGGGGGCAGATACATCACATGATCACACTGACAGAACCACAGGCACATAGACACAGGCAACAGAGCATGCACAATGTCGGCACTAGTACAGTGTATATCCACCTTTCGCAGCAATGCAGGCTGCTATTCTCCCATGGAGACGATCGTAGAGATGCTGGATGTAGTCCTGGGGAACGGCTTGCAATGCCATTTCCACCTGGCGCCTCAGTTGGACCAGCGTTCGTGCTGGACGTGCAGACCGCGTGAGACGACGCTTCATCCAGTCCCAAACATGCTCAATGGGGGACAGATCCGGAGATCTTGCTGGCCAGGGTAGTTGACTTACACCTTCTAGAGCACGTTGGGTGGCACGGGATACATGCGGACGTGCATTGTCCTGTTGGAACAGCAAGTTCCCTTGCCGGTCTAGGAATGGTAGAACGATGGGTTCGATGACGGTTTGGATGTACCGTGCACTATTCAGTGTCCCCTCGACGATCACCAGTGGTGTACGGCCAGTGTAGGAGATCGCTCCCCACACCATGATGCCGGGTGTTGGCCCTGTGTGCCTCGGTCGTATGCAGTCCTGATTGTGGCGCTCACCTGCACGGCGCCAAACACGCATACGACCATCATTGGCACCAAGGCAGAAGCGACTCTCATCGCTGAAGACGACACGTCTCCATTCGTCCCTCCATTCACGCCTGTCGCGACACCACTGGAGGCGGGCTGCACGATGTTGGGGCGTGAGCGGAAGACGGCCTACCGGTGTGCGGGACCGTAGCCCAGCTTCATGGAGACGGTTGCGAATGGTCCTCGCCGATACCCCAGGAGCAACAGTGTCCCTAATTTGCTGGGAAGTGGCGGTGCGGTCCCCTACGGCACTGCGTAGGATCCTACGGTCTTGGCGTGCATCCGTGCGTCGCTGCGGTCCGGTCCCAGGTCGACGGGCACGTGCACCTTCCGCCGACCACTGGCGACAACATCGATGTACTGTGGAGACCTCACGCCCCACGTGTTGAGCAATTCGGTGGTACGTCCACCCGGCCTCCCGCATGCCCACTATACGCCCTCGCTCAGAGTCCGTCAACTGCACATACGGTTCACGTCCACGCTGTCGCGGCATGCTACCAGTGTTAAAGACTGCGATGGAGCTCCGTGTGCCATGGCAAACTGGCTGACACTGACGGCGGCGGTGCACAAATGCTGCGCAGCTAGCGCCATTCGACGGCCAACACCGCGGTTCCTGGTGTGTCCGCTGTGCCGTGCGTGTGATCATTGCTTGTACAGCCCTCTCGCAGTGTCCGGAGCAAGTATGGTCGGTCTGACACACCGGTTCTAATGTGTTCCTTTTTCCATTTCCAGGAGTGTATATATTATGTATATACGAACTGAAGTAGCAAGACGTGATGAGCGACCTAAGTCACCCAGTGTGCTAATAAACGCATCAAATTGCAGTTTACGCAGGGATGTAAAATGCTATTTTTATAATTTACTTTATCTCTTTTAGATAATGGAAATAATATGACATTTGCTGCTTTAATACTTCTTTGAATTACAAATTAAGCTGTGTTATTTGACTGAAGTAGTACGTCCACATACATGCTGAATCGTTTGACGGGTAAATGCAAATGAAAAACCTTTCGCCAATACAGAAGGTGGACATTTTGTGGTCAAATGAAAGTAAACAGAAACAAAATTTGATTTGTCTGACACGCTATTCCGTAAACTAACTACTGTCTCGTTCATTTATTGCTGTTGTAACTTCACCTTGTCGGCTGTCGATGTGACAATGTGACTTCTGTTGTGACTTGGCAAGACAGCCAAGTCACTATGAGGTGAAGCCGAAAGGCATGCGCTTAAGCTCACGCAGGCTGGCGCGAGGTCTGGAACAGTTAAAGGGAATTAATAGTAGCAAATAAAGTACGTAGTTGATGTAATACTTAACTTTAATCCATAATTGGTGTACATCGCTCTTGTTTATACATGTTTTATAATCTCAATATAAACTGGTAATGGCGCCTTGCTAGGTCGTAGCAAATGACGTAGCTGAAGGCTATGCTAAGTATCGTCTCGGCAAATGAGAGCGTATTTGTCAGTGTAGCATCGCTAGCAAAGTCGTCTGTACAACTGGGGCGAGTGCTAGTGAGTCTCTCTAGACCTGCCGTGTGGTGGCGCTCGGTCTGTAATCACTGACAGTGGCGACACGCGGGTCCGACGTATACTAGCGGACCGCGTCCGATTTAAAGGCTACCACCTAGCAAGTGTGGTGTCTGGCGGTGACACCACAACTTCTGTATATTGATAACAGTCTACAAGATGCCGCTGATACGCCTGTGCAAAAAAGGCTCGTTACCCCCAACAAACGGTATCAGGTATAACTAAAGAAATAACTATTACTGATTCATTCAGTAACACAAATACTCAACTTTCACGACACCTTACAAAATTTATAGCCAGTGCCCGCGTTACATTCACAGACTAGGTCCAAACCGGTCTTTGCGACTGTTTCCTTCTCAGGGTGGGCACTGCGCCATGCCGATGTCGTGCATTGTTGCTGTGTTGCTGATTTCATTTCGGACTCATCCTCAGCGAGCGCGACCATTCCTCCGCCGAACAGGTCGATGCTTCTCTTCAGGTGACCTGCGATGCAGCTGTTGAGCTTCATTGAACTGAAGTGGTACTGCCCGTCAAGCCCCAGAACGCGGCTAATATCCTGGTTTGCGCAGTGGAACGAAAACACACACTACTTGTTCCTCGCGCCTCCTGTTATGCGGGCGGTTTCTGTTGCAGGCTGCTCGACTTGCTGGTAGTTTATTTCCGCCTGGTGATTAGGCTGCCCCGTGCAACCTGCGTTGCTAAAGGGAAGGCTAGCCTGCAGTGGAATTGCAAATGGAGACCGAGAAGCAGGCCCCTTTACCTCGCCTTTCAAATTCTATCAGGTGCTGATAACGCTATCTCACACGAGTATACATCAATTCCGTGCCCTTCGTAGTGTTCACTCAACATCTGAGCCTGTTCATGTCCCTTATGCAGAGTGATTTCTTCCACCGTGTACAAAGTCTGGGCATTGATCAGTGAGAGAACAATGAACAAAAAAGGTGTAATGAACTTAAATGTCCGGAAACGCGTCGTTTCCATGCTAGACGCCATTTATTCAATCATACATTGTTACAGAGACTGCGGCCTAATACGCACTGTTCCATATAGCCACTGTTACACCATGTGTTGAAAATATTTTCCATGTGCCTCGACGCATCAGTGTACGCGCCATACCATGTTCCATCACTTAACCTTCACATCGGCCACGCTACGACCGAACAATGTCAAAGGCAGCATGAATACGCTGCTCCATTGTCTCCACATCTGGAATGGGCACTACATACACGATACTTTTGAGATGACCCCATAATCAGAAATCGCACGGGTTGAGATCCGGTGAACGAGCAGACCATGCAACTGGACTCCCTCGTCCTATTCGTCGACCAGGGAACGGTGAGGTGGGTTGGAGCACCATCATGTAGCAGCCACATAACCCTTCGAATCATCAGTGTCATTTCTTCCAGCAGGGGATGCAAAGACACCCGTAGGAAACGCCGATAGTTCCGGCCTATTAGGCGACGTGGAAGGAAGACTGGTCCCAAAATACGGTCGCCAATTATCCCGGCCCACACATTCCTGCTGCACCGATACTTATGATTTGCTGTCACCACACCATGGGGGTTCTGCATAGTATCCCACAGATGACTGTTATGAAAGTAGAAGATACCACTCCACGTAAAGGTTTCCTCATCTGTTCAAATGGTTCAAATGGCTTTGAGCACTATGGTACTTAACATCTGTGGTCATCAGTCCCCTAGAACTTAGAACTACTTAAACCTAACTAACCTAAGGACATCACACACATCCATGCCCGAGGCAGGATTCGAACCTGCGACCGTAGCGGTCGCGCGGTTGTGGACTGAGCGCCTAGAACCGCTAGACCACCGCGGCCGGCGTTCCTCATCTGTGAATAGGATGGATGACACAAATCCCGGAATGATGGCTGCCTGTTGAAGAAACCAGCGACAAAACGGCTCCCGATGTGGGTCAATAGTAAGCCCTGCACACGCTGTAACTGATAGGGTAGTAACAACTGCCATGGAGAACGTTCCACACGGTCGTCTGGCGGACAAGCTGCCTGGTCCTGACACGACGGCCGCCTTCCACAGTGTTAATCAAGTGGGAGAACGCTCCAGGGCAATTGACGCTTGTCATTGGATGACTGCTCGTTAGAGGCTAGGACTGGCTCTCGAAGAAGGGGCGGAAGTTACTAGGGAAGAGAGAAGGAACCAAGGTCACTTCGTCCGCTGTTAGTGAGAAAATCACTTCGAATTCTGCTAACAGAATTCAATATGAGAAGTAGTCATTTCACTTTGGAGCTCCAACTGGAGCGTGATGTAAGGTTTACGTTAGGGAGCTTTTCGGGATTCACAAGCATCGTCCGACACAGTGGCCGCCGACAGCAGCACTGGAGGACAACACAACGACGGTATTAAAAAAAACGGCAAACTCTGCAATCGACTTCGGCGTGTATAGGTCGCAATGTGCTCAGTTTATTGAATAGTGGTGAATTCGAAATCACGACTGTATACTGTGCAAACTAATTTATGTGTGACTGTTAGTCACGTGTTTTACAATGCGGCAGTATAAGTTTTGTTTTGGAATGATTCTGCCATCTATTCTTTCTCTTTTTTACACGAGTTGCCAGGGACTGACACTATGTCGTCACCACGTCCGACCCTCTGGAAGACAGTGACTTAGGTGTCATTTCACGTGATCCTAGCAGTTGATATATCTTCCACTCAACAGCGCTGCCAGTTCACGCTGTCCAGACCAGCTGCACATGAAGTAAGCAGTGTGGAGGCGGCCTGTTTATCAAAACAGCCACGTGAGTCGAGGCGACAATGTGAATCTTCACTAAGTGCCAGTCAGATTCTTTTTTAAAAATGGATCAAATTTCTCTGAGCACTATTGGACTTAACTTCTGAGGTCATCAGTCGCCTAGAACTTAGAACTACTTAAACCTAACTAACCTAAGGACATCACACACATCCATGTCCCAGGCAGGATTCGAACCTGCGACCGTAGCGGTCACGCGGTTCAAAACTGTAGCGCCTAGAACCACTCGGCCACCCCGGCCGGCGTCAGGTTCTTTGCAAGTCAGAATACTCATGAGTACAGTGAGTGATTAAGATGAAACAGTGCAATTTAAAGTGTGTTTATATCTGGATATTCCAAATTCTAAGGTACAGTACTTATCTAAAGACCTAAATTTACAGATGTAAACTGTATGCCAAAAATCTAGTTCTATTCCGTCCCTGTCCTCGATTTGTGACGGCGTCCACCTCTACGCCCTACCGATACCTCCGAAGAAAAAAAGAGTTAAAATAACGTTTTAAGACGTCTAAATTTCAAGAAAACGCCCCCGGAAGGACACAGCACTGGAACGTCTTTTTTACAAATCCAGCAGAGCTCCCTCCTATTTTCTTTCTTCATTTCTGAACCTTTGGGCTATTAACTTTGGGTATTTAACTTGGAAATATTATACACCTTGCGTATACTCTTTTGTAATGATATAATTACTCTTGTTATGTGCTTATGTGATCAATTGACGTTATCTGCCATAACAGAAATCAGAGGATTTGACTGCATTCGTTCGAACAAAATTAAGCTTGTTTGTTTAAAAAAAGACTAACAAGATAGACTAGGATGAGTTGACTTAATTCTTTATGTAAAGGACGATACCTGCTATTAGTAAATAGTTGATTAGTTTAACATACACAGTTAATTGTTTTGCTAACAACATTTCTTAAAACTCAGATTATGCATTTGCTTTTGCGAAGAAGCGGTTAAGGATTTTGCCCAAAAATATGTCTATTTATTAATAGACACATTCACTTTAATTGCTACAGTTCTGTAACTGAAAAACCTTCTGTTGGTAGTTGTATTTTTTGTCTTTTTCCTGACATTTTCTTGAAATGTTAGATATTATTCATTTACGTCATGTGTACTTTTTTTCTAAAGCTACGTTTTTGTGCAACTACTTACTCTTTGCAGCTACATTTTCATGTGGTGACAGCTATTAGTGGATATAATTCAGGTCCCTGTTAATTTACCACTCGGAAGTATTTAACTATTGTTTCTTTCCCGTCTATTGGGGCATTTCTTCAATGATTAATTTCACAATGAAACTTTACACCATGATAACATTTCTGACTAATCGTTGCCCACTGACAGTGGGTTCTGATATACTGATTGTTGCTGCTTTGAGGGTGCGCTTGGCATGGAAAACTAGCGCTACTGTACAAACGGTGTGTGTAAGGTGCTTCCTAAATGCGTTTTCGGTATAATTATTTGTGCAGCATTCTGATGTTCGTAAAGTTTCAGTATGAAGACATTAATGCTGTATTGTGGCATGCAAGAGATTGTTAAAGCTGAATGTATTTAAAATGTTTGAAAGGAATAATGACTTTGATAATAAACCGTACAGCCTGTGATTTGTTAATGACTGTTCTCAGTCAAACCTGTCATTACCCGCTTCCTTAAAACAAAAAAAAATCGTAAGTTTCTTGAAGCAGGGAGAGGCGGCACCATCGTTTGATATAGCGCACCAGCCGATCGTGATTCCGTAGGAAGGTAGATTAGAAAAAGGTAAAGCATCATTTACAGCATTTGTGTATTTAGAGAAAGCTTTTGGCTGTGTTGGCTGGAAAACACTCTTTGGAATTCTGAAGGCGGCAGGGAGAAAATACAGGAATGAAAGGTTATTTCCAATTTGCCCAGAAAATGTACTGCAGTTAGATGAAGACTGTTAAAGCGCAGTAATTGTAAACAGAGTGATATAGGGTTGCATCATACCCCAAGGTAAAACGTGAGTAATGAAATTTAGTCAAATTAAATTATGTGATGCTACGGAAATTCGATTTTAAAAAAAAATGGTGTCCGCCCCGGTAACTGAGTGGTCAGCGCGACAGAATGTGAATCCTAAGGGCCCGGGTTCGATTTCCGGCTGACTCGGAAATTTTCTCCGCGTCGCCGAAGTGGCGTTAAATCGAAAGACTTGCACCTGGCGAACGGTCTACCCGACGGGAGGCCCTAGTCACACGACATTTATTTTATTTAAACGGTACAATGATCAAGAAGTAAGCGAAATCAAGGTGATATTTGATAAGATAATTAAAGTTCAAGAAAAATAAATAAAAATATGAAGGTCTGCCGATGACATTGTACTGTAGCACTGTCAGCGGCGGCAAAGGGCTTGGCAGAGAGGTTGGGCTGAATAAACAGTGTCTTGAAAATAAGTTATGAGATGAACGCCAACCAAAGTAAAACGTGAGTAATGAAATGCAGTCAAATTAAATTAAGTGATGCTGCGGAAATTCGATTTAAAAAAATGAAGCTCTGGAGTTGCAGTTTTGGAAGAAAAATAACTGAAAATAGCTCAAGCTGAGAAGATAATTATTTATAAAATTTAGACTTGCAATGGCAAGAAGTTTTTTCTGGATAAGAGAAATATATTAAAATATAATATAAATTTAAGTACTAGGAAGTATTTTCTGGAAGTATTTGTCTAAACTCAGTATGGCGTCAAGCTGACACGCAGTGCCCTTAAAAACCTTCCACCTCTGACGGATTTCAAGCAGTTATGTGCCATATTAGGGCAAACACGTTTTTAAAGGAAGTTTCTGCCTCATGTAGCTTCCATCAGTGAACCACTGCACGAGTTGTTTGTAAAGGCACCAAACAGAATTGAAGCAGTGTATCCCAAAGGCCATTTAACAAGTTAAAACAATGTTTTCTTAATACTAAATGTCTTATGTCATAATTATAATCCGGACAAGATGCTCACAAAACATTATGTCCCAGTCTCATCTGGGTTTTGAATGCTAGGTTGTGTTCGCTTCAAAATTCTGACAGTGACACAAAAATATTACAGTCAGATCAAGAAGGAGGCCCTCGCAGTTATATTTGCAGTGAAGAAATTCCATTGTTATATTTACGGATATAAATTATTCGTCCTCACAGACCCCCAACCTTTCTGGTTAGCTTTAAGCCAAACAATTCAGGGTGAGCCAAAAAGGACTTTTAAAATTTATTGAGATAACTTACAGAATCGGTAGATGTGTCACTTTGTAGCAAACAACTTCAAGTTTGGATCACATAGTGTGTCATGTACCTCATTCCGCCATCAGGGGCGCCTGTGTAGTGCACAGCTAAAATGGCTACTTTCACTGGTGTGGAGCGTGCTCGCTGTGTGAAACGAACTCTGCAACAACTGTTTGGCATAGATCGATGAAGATGACCAAAACGGAATAGTTTACTTCCAGCAAGATGGTGCATCACCTCATTTCCTCAGGGAAGCTTGAGGTTTCCTACCAAGTGACGTAGTGCAGTGGCTAGCACACTGGACTCACGTTCGGAGGATGAATATTCAAACCCAAGTCCAGCCACTGTGATTTAGGTTTCCCATGATTTCCCTAAACCGCTTAGGGCAAATGCTTCCTCCGAAAGGGATCAGCCGCTTCTTTTTTCCACCATTCCCTAATCCAAGCTTGTGCTCCATCTCTAAGGATCTCATTGTCGATATGACGCTAAACGTTAATCTGCTTCTCCTCCTCCCTTTCCTTCGCCTTGTGCTTCTCCTGCTCTTCAAGGTTTCCTTGATAATCGCTTTCCATGTTGCCGAATCGTCCATGAATGGCCACCTCGCTGCCCAGACTTATTCTCTGGGATTTCACTAAATCCCATGTGTATTTTCCTCCCCTACCAAACAATTTAGCCGACCTGAAAAATCGAATCTACGCTGCCACTGCACAAGTTACGCCAGATTTGCTGCAACGAGTGTGGGAAGATATTGATTACCAGTGGGATGTTTGCCATATCACAAATACAAGTCACATGGAACCAAAATGACACTTGACACTTTTATGTGGAACTTGAGGCTATTTGCTACAAAACGACACATCTACCAATTCTGTAAGTTATGCCAACAAATTTCTCTGTCACTTCGAAGTTGTAAAGTCATTTTTGACTCACCCTGTACTGTCCCCCATGAACAGCTCAATGTCTGCAGCGCTGGGCGCTACTTCTGTCTAATTACGGCTCTGAAATCGTAGTCAGGTTCACACCTCAAAACACGAATGCACATTTGCTTTCAAGTCTGCCAACATGGCAAGACAAAAGTTCGACTCACCAGCTGATGTCTGTTTTTCAAAAGATATCAGTAGTCACGACGCTGCAGAAAATTTCCCAGTAAACTCCAGTTTAATTGCCAAACTTGTGCCTAAAGATCCTGTTTTAATGTAAGATCAAACAGCATATTCAAACGGAGTGACCTACTGATAAGAAATTACTTAATCAGCCAGAGATTTAATCTTATTGTACAATGAGACATGCACTTATAGTATACAAGGGTGTGATTCTGGTACATTCAGAAGCAGGCAAGAGATGAATGGTTACTACTGCAGTGCTTAAATATAAGATACTGCAGATCCTACATTCATGCCACTATGGCATAATTCGTACTAAATGTATAGCCAGATAACATTGCTATTGGAAAAAGGTTGGCTAAGTGTCATTTATATCAAAAATACCAAACAGTTCTGCCTTGGAAATATTTTCTGTGACCACAGGCATCAGAACCCCGGTCGCATCAGCATACCGAGTTTACAGGACCATTTCTCGAAGCCAATGGCTCATCGTCATCAATGCTTTATACACATTTCCGTTTGTGATACAGATGTCATTGGTATCTTCCACAAAGGCTACTGAGGCTTTGTCAAGGGTCTTCTCTGTTGGAGAATTGCCGCGCGGGATTAGCCGAGCGGTCTTAGGCGCTACACTCATGGACTGTGCGGCTGGTCCCGGCGGAGGTTCGAGTCCTCCCTTGGGCATGGCTCTGTGTGTTTGTCCTTAGGATAATTTAGGTTAAGTAGTGTGTAAGCTTAGGAACTGATGACCTTAGCAGTTGAGTCCCGTAAGATTTCTCACACTTTTTTTTTTTTTTTTTTTTTTTTGGAGAATTGCCAATATCTATTGTCATTGACAATGGGACACAATTATGAAACCCATAGCGTTTCACACTTCAAGTCAGCACCGTTTCATCCTGAGGCCAACAGACTCACCGAACTTTCCTGTCACACACCACGATCCTTGTTCAACAATACAACAAATACAATGCACTATTGATCTTCCTCACTCGGTATAGAGCCACTCCACACGATGGACAATCTCCAACTGAGAAACCACATGGAAAATAGGGTCCCATAGTAATATCAATTTTAAAGCCACTTGTGCATCCACAAGCCAAGCGTCAACAACAGTCAAAACATTTTTTTAACTGAATGATCCGGTACCCATTACAGAGTACAAGTATGGGAGAAAGACATAGGTACCAGGAACAGTTCTAGAGCAGCTTGGTAATGTTGTGTTCGAAGGTAAACGTTCACATGGGGTCGGAGTGCGCCACAAAAATCAAATCAGTCCACGCTGTGCTGACACTCATATAAGCAGAACTCTAGGCTGTTTCCTTTTACAGAATGAGAAGACCTGTACGCGACTCGCCATCTTGGAGATCTTCCAATGCAGCCAGCAGTCGCTCCCACCAGCACCTCCAGCAGTGGGGCCCAGCTGCAGCCAGGCAGCAATAAACCGATGCAGTAGACAATGCGTCTCACATATCAGACCATCCTATGAACGTCAGAATGGGAAATGCTTGACAGGTCATTTTTATTGTTATTTTCACACCTGATATAGGTAGGCCAGCAGCGGCATACTACGCCGCTCTTCGGCCACTTGTATGACTTATGATACAAAAGGAGACGATTGCAGAACAGACATGGTGGATATACAAACGTAGACATACAAAATTAAAACACACGGAGCCGTTCACGGGCGCAGTGTCCAAAATAAAAACGTTCAGAAACGTGGACACGCACAGAGAGATGACACACGCAAACTATGGAGCACAAACGATGAAACACTGGAACACTGGAACACGAACACGACAGCACACACAAACACTAGGTAGGGGGGTAGGGGAGGCCCAGGGTAGAGGAGGGAGGGAGGAACTGAGGAGGGAGAGAAGGGAGAGAGGGTGCCCTTGGGAAAAAGAACACTGGGAGTTGATGAGGATTTTCAAAGTTGGTAGGAGGGGTAGATGGAGGGGAGGAGGGCATCATCATGGAGGAGAGTTGGTGGAAGCCACCTTGGGCGAGGGTATGGAGAGTGGAGAGATGGAGAGTAGGTGGGACGTGGGAATACAGGTGCGGCAGCAGACGGGGGTGGGAGAGGATGGGAGAGACAAGTGGGTGAGGGGGATCAAGTTTGCAGGAGGTGTAGAGAATCCGTATCCATTCAAGGAAAAGGACTAGGTGCAGGAACGGGATGAGGGCATATAGGATCCACATGGGGGATCGAAGGTGGATGCGATAGGCGAGGCGGAGCGCATGGCGTTCTAGGATTTGAATGGATTTGTAAAAGGTAGGCGGGGTGGAGAGCCAGGCAGGATGAGCGTAGCAGATGGTAGAGCGGATGAGGGATTTATAGATGTGGAGGATGGTGGAGGGGTAAAGAAACCATTTGCAGCTATAAAGGAGCTTGAGGAGATGGAGTCGGGAGTGTGCCTTGATTTGGATAGTCTGGAGATGGGGGGTCCAGGAGAGGCGACGGTCAAGGGCGACACCAAGATACTTGAGGGTGGGAGTGAGGGTGATAGGACAGCCATAAATGGCGATATAGAAGTCGAGGAGACGGAAGGAAGGGGTGGTTTTGACTACAATGATCGCCTGGGTCTTGGAAGGATTGATCTTGAGCAACCACTGGTTACACCAAGCGGTGAACCGGTCAAGATGGGATTGGAGAAGGTGTTGGGATCGTTGCAGGGTGGGGGCGAGAGCAAGGAAGGCGGTGTCATCAGCGTATTGGAGAAGGTGGATGGGGGGTGAAGGCGGCGGCATGTCCGCCGTATACAGAAGGTATAGAAGAGGGGAGAGGACGGAACCTTGGGGCACACCGGCGGAGGGGTAGAAGTTGTAGGAATCCGTGTTATGGATGGGACATCCCCTCACCATGTTTTTAAATGGGTTTTCCACAGTGTCACAGGTAAATGCAAGCGAGGACAACATGTGAGCACCCACCAAATATGCAAGTCGGCAAGCAAGGAAGCAGGACGCTAATGAAGCCAGCTTGCTTAATCAATGTTCCCCCCCACGGGAGGGATTCTGTTTACTTGGCTCAAGAGGTACACAGCAATGCAACAAGACGCCGCCATTACATAGGCGCAACCACACACCAGGCGCCTTCTCATTTCCGAGCAGCCGCCTGCAGATGGCGCCCTACGTCCACCAGCGCGTCAAATTTCTCCGCCAGTGGTGCAGCCTTCCACCGAAGGGAGCGGTGTCAGCCGTGGACTATTCTGTTTCCTCCTAGTACGTGGATGGAAACCCTTCTGACAACAGAAACTAAAGATGACATGCCACAGACACTCGTGCAGTTCCTGCATTGACTACAGTTGCTGCAGTTCCACGAGTTCCAGCAGCACCATTGAGGAGACTTCAGTTTCGACATAGTAGTCACTATTTACAGAACAACAGGTACAAGTAACTACAAACGCCTATACACAGTGGAACCTCGCTTAACGAGCACCTTCTATAACGAGCAATTCGCATGACGTTCAAAACAGCTTGTAAAAAAATGACTCGCTTATTAAGCGATGTTTCGCATGAGTGACGATCATTTAGCGTGACGTCACCAGCCGTTCGCACGCGACGGAAGAAACGTTAAACAATGTTAACACGTTTCATTGTCGGCAACGGCATTGAACCGTCTCTTTAGTACGTACTACAGTCTGGATTTAGCGCTCTTTCTGCACCATCTTAGTGCAGCTTGTGATCACACATTTTCTAAACTTGTGTTCACACAGTGTTTTTTGTGTGCAAATTTTAATAACCTTCGTATAAATGTCCCCAATGATAAAACTGCAAGAAGACTGCCATAAGAGAAAGAAAATGACAATAGAAATGAAACGTAAAATCATTCAAAACGCGACCATGGTGTGAGCGTTGTTATTTAGCAAGCACATACGAGGGTAAGTCAATTATTATCCGCAATTTAGTTATATTTTTGTTATTTTGGTAGTACTGTCGTTTTATGTTGATGACGCATGCTTTGTTTATTTGTTGTTATATCTTTGCAATTTTCAAGCTGCTAGGTTAGTTTCGCTATCGCTGCCGTGCTGTTGGCATGGCTGCTCCGCTGTCTATTTGCACCAAAGAAGAGCAACGTTCAGTGATCCGTTTTTTGTGGTCGTAAGGCGTATCAGGGGCCGAAATTCATCGAAGACTTTCGGTACAGTACGGGAACAGTGTCTTGCCACAACGGAGTGTCTACAAATGGATAGAAAAATTCCGAAATGGTCGCACAAGTGTTATGCACGATGAAGGAGCCGGACGACCGTTTCCCGCCACAAATGAAGAAACCATTGAGCGTTCACGTGAAATGGTTCTCTTAGACAGACAATAAACCGTTGACGAAGTGGCACATCGTCTGCAAATTAGTCACGATCTGCCTACGAAATCATCCACAACAGACTTGGGTTTCATAAAGTTTGTGCAAGGTGGGGCCCAAAACAACTCACAGAGTTGCATAAACAAACGCGCTTGGACATCTACAAAAAACATTTGGATCGCTATGGTAACGAAGGGGACAACTTCTTAGACAGAATCATTTCTGGTGACGAAACATGGACGCATCATTACGAACCAGAGAGTAAACGGCAGAGTATGGAATGGAAACATCCAAATTCGCCGTGCAAGAAAAAGTTCAAGACCCAACCGTCCACAGGAAAACTGATGCTTACGGTTTTTTGGGAAGCACAAGGTCAGTACTGGAACATTATGGGGAAAGGGGCATGACAATAAACAGTGTACATTACAGTGAGATGCTTACTGCCAGGCTAAAGCCTGCAATTCGAAGCAAACGCCGAGGATTGCTGTCAAAAGTTGTGTTGCTGCACGACAATGCCCGTCAGCATACTGCTGCCTACACTGCTGAAACGCTCCAGAAATTCAAATTTGAAGTACTGGATCATCCTCCATTAGTCCCGATCTTGCCCCTTCTTATCACTCGTTTGGTCCACTCAAACAAGCATTAACGGGCCGTCGATTTGCCTCAGAAGAAGCAGTGAAAGAAGTGGTGCATTCCTGGCGCGCAGCTCAACCGAGAACCTTCTTTTATGAGGGCACCAGAAAGCTCGTACAACGATGGACCAAGTGTGTTGAAAGACAAGGAGACTATGTCGAAAAACTTTGTTCTCTAAAGTTTTCTATTTGATTACAATAAAATTTTATAACTACTTTGCGGATAATAATTACACTCGTACAATCGGTCTACATCAACTATTTGCACTATACTCAAGAACAAGGATAAGGTTAAAGAGATAGATCTTCAAAGAGAATGATAAGAGTACCGAAACAATGGTTTCGTGTTCTGGACGATATCGAAAGGTTGTTCATTATATGAACAAATTAAAAGCAATTGCAAGGCGACACTATTAACGAGAACATCATTTGTGAGGAGTCGAGAATGATTTTCGCCGACCTGGTTAAGAAGATGCATGTATCAGCCGAAGAAATGTTTAAGGGAAACCATGGGTTGTTCGAGAAGTTTAAGAGAAGAACTGGCATCCACAGCATTGCGAGGCACAGCGAGGCAGCCAGTTCTGGCACAAAGACAGCAGAGAACTTCATCAGCAACTCCAAGATGCTCGTAGATTCTGAGGGTTATCTGCCGCAACTGGTTTTTAATTGTGACGAGACGGGTCGATTTTGGAAAAGATGCTGAAGCGTATCTTTATAACAGCAGAAGAGGATGCATTGCCCGCTCAGAAGCAAATGAAAGACAGTCTCACATTGCTATTCTGTGTCAGTGCAAGTGGCAATTTGAAAAGTAAACCGCTGCTTGTTTACCATTCAGAAATTCCCCGAGCCTTCAAGAAGTGTAAAGTCCAGAAGAGCAAGTTAAATGTGATTTGGAGGTCCGACAACAAGGATTGGGTGACACGTGATGTTTCTTGTGATTGGATCAATGAAGTGTTTGGTCCTTCGGTGAAAGAAATATTTGCTTGAGATGAATCTACTACTCCATGTCTTGCATGTTATGGACAAGACTCCTGTCCATTCTCCAGGCCTACAAGACCACCTCCTTCAAGAATTTCAATTCATCAAGACCAATTTCTGCCTCCGAGCACCAGTCCATTACACCAGCCTGTGGACCAGCAGATTATTCCTAACTTTAAGAAGCTCTACACAAAAGCACTCTTCGAGGATTGCTTTGAGTTGACTGATGCTACCACTCTCACTCTCAGAGATTTTTGTAAATATCACTTGAGCATCGTCGCCTGTATCAAGACGATCGAAAAGGTGTGGGAAGCTGTTACTAAAAGAACTCTCACTTCTGCTTGTCGAATGTGACTCTGAATCATTGTGAGTCAGTACCTGTGGACCTTGCAGTGAACGAGATTGTGTCTTTGGCCAAGAGCATGGGATTAGAAGGGGATAACAGTTATATTGATGAGCTTGTGGAAGATCACAACCAAGAAATGACCACCGAAGAGTTTACGGAATTGCAGTGTATTTCACAGCAGGAAGTTGTGGAGAGGAGTTCTTCAGAGGGGAAGGAGGAGGCGGTAACAGCAAAGCAGCGATCTTTTGGCGCAATAAGAAAAATGCTGAAAGCATGGGAGTTTGTTGCATTGTACATTGAAAATCATCACCCCAATAAAGCAGTGGCTACCCATGCTACAAATTTATTTGACAATAATGCTGTCGCATTTTTGCTAAGTGCTGAGGTGTTGGCAATGAATAATAAAGTACTTAGCACTGTATATATAATTTTCTTTGAACAAATGCCATGAATAACCCAGACTTTTTAGTACATTTTCTTCATGGTACAAATTATCGTGTTTTACATTATTTTGCATGGGATAAATTATTTCACTTAATGATTGTTTCGCACTACAAATAAGATTTCGGAATGAATTATTCTCGCTATGCGAGGTTCCACTATAATATTTTCTGTCTTAGTGACTAAATCATATACTGCCAAAAACACATCAAATTCATTTACATTTCATTGCATTAGTTATAATACATCTAGTATCACACATCAGTCTGCTACCAAAGTTAAGTGAAACAGTTTATCCCCACTACTAATAAATGGTACTGATTATTTCTTATTATGTTTGCATTTCTATTCTATTATTGCACTGTCAAGCAAGTGTATACATAAATTGATTTGCTTGGATACTGCTACCTTAATTGGAACTATAGCAGAAATACACTTTCTGCTACTATGGGTGTTGAGCTAAAGTGAAAGTAACATTCAGTTACAACATCCCAACAAAATATAAATTTTGTTTCAGCAGAATTACTGGGCTCATTTTTATTTACAATGTAAAGCAAACAGTGAACCATGGAATCTTGATGTGACTCTTCAAAATTAAAGTATTTTGAGCCACATTAGAACCAACTGTTTGTAATCGATATATATTTCAGGAACAAATCAGTATTGAGCACTGTAAATTGAAAAAAATGATTAACTAGTTGATTTCACTGTCGTGTTTCATTTGCCAGGCATTTGGAGTAGAGGTGAGTCATTCAGGAACGGATGGATCCTAAGAAACAGCTCACTAAAGTCAACAGAAGGACTGAGGAACGACCTCTAAGAATCAGTCATTCACTGATCACTTCAATTGTGGCTGGTCTCGTTCCCACAACGACTGTTCAACATTCCCTTTGGTTATGGCCAGTCCAGTTCTCAGAATGGTAGTCCACATTTCACTGCAGCCAGCCTTGTTCCTTCTTCTAGTTACTCCATTCCTCATTTCCACCTCAGTCTCGTTCTTTTTCCGGGTTCTAGTTTTACCAGGTCTAGTTCAGTACCGAGATGCCATCTTTTTTTTCACTGTGCTCATCTTTTCTCATTTAATTTCAAACTGTTCTCGAAATCTCGGTTTCTGGTTCTGTGTGTGCTGTATTCAGCGTCCATGACCAGTAATTAATAATTCTTTTATAATTATATACAGTAATTTACATAAAAATAAAGTTCTACATCATACATACATTTTTTCGTTCGACAAAAAGAGTAATCTGGTTATCCCTGTGCCTATCGTTGAACAGTGGAACACATACATATCCCAAAGTAGGTTTTTCTTTATTTGTAGAGTTTTTAGGTTTCATCTGTTTGAATTTTAGTGGAAGAAAGTTTATATAAAACTTGCGATTTTCGCATTTCTTCCAAAAATAAAACGTGACATGTAGGGAAGCTCTTATTTTTCAAGTTGGGCTGTTTCCTTGTGCTACAGTCAGTTTCGCTTCATGGCACAAAAAAAGAGTTGTGATTTAGGCTCCGTGGGAAAAGGGCAAGAGGAGACTATCCATGTGAAAAATCGTAGAATGGTATAAAATCGATTTACTTTTTAATTAAAAATACTTTTTTACTTTCAGTTTAATTATTAAATATCATATTGTCACATTAACTTTCATAATACAACCTATAAATTTTTCGTTTATGTGTGAGGCAAATACGATGAGAAAGTCAAATATTCTCACAAAGTTTTCTTGGATGAAGTCTCTTTTTTCCCCCTGGAACCTTATGAAGATACTCAGACACAACCTGAGGTATAAATACCTTCTGTTCCTCGTTTTTTTTAAGCTATTCCATCCGCTTGATGCCTGTCTCATCAGGATTTTTACAACTTTCAATTTAGTAACCATATATAGGACTCTGATGACATCTCCATTTCCTGTCATAGGAAAGAATCTGTCTTAAGGCTTGGCACTTAAATCAAACCTTTTTGAAGATACTCTCACTTTTTTTGGAAATTAACTGTTCAGACCCATTATTCATAATTTTTAAGTTTTTGCATTAACTAGATAATGTGGGTCATGCACTGTTACGGAATTTTATCATTCTTTTCTTGCAACGGAGTGCCGCAGGGTACTGGCGGTCACATTTCTCCAACCACTTCGCACCTATGTGGAATTCTGGCGTTATGCAGCACTATGTTTTCTTTCATTGTGGCTTCTTTAGCGATTTGTTTTATGGTTTTTAATATTATCCTGTGCACTATCAAAGGTGTTTATTACTTATGTCATTATTTAGAATATTGGCACTAGAGCATATGTCAACTACTGTCTCTTAACTCTTCCTCTTTTTAACAATCTTATTTTTGTCATGTTCTATTTCATTGCTTTTTATTACTATAATGCCTTTTATACCTTATAAGCTCATTACTGACTTCATCTATTGTGTCCCCCTTTATTTTCACTGTTCAATTAATTATTGAAAACTAGTGTATGCCGCTGAAATTAGTGACATCTGGTGAACTTACAACACAAACATCTTGTGGCTACTGTATGGCAGCTTGTTTTGAACAGTAGTCCTACTGACAACATGACTCGTCCATATGATGTTATTTATATATATTTGACGAAGCTGGTGCTGATTCTGCATTTACCATTTGATGATGTCACTATGACTGCAGTACATTAGGACTTTGCTTTTATAAAACAGGTATGCCTCTTCATACTTAAAGCGCACAAATGTGTATATTTGTCACTAGTACTTTTCATTATGGTCTATTTATTCTTTTTAAGTTGTAGACAATCTATGAGTGTATCTATGTTTTTCCCATTTTTTGCTGCAGATCTGATGATGGTCATTATAGATTGAAACCGGTAATCTGTTAACAAAAAGTTTGTGACCATAAATGTCAATTAAAGGAAACTTATTGTATATATGGGTCACTGTTTTATATGTGACTATGTCGCAGCTTGTGAAGCATAATTTTTAATATTTGATGGATTCGGACTTGAGTCCTTACATATTTTTGTCTGTTAGTTGCCCTTCATAATTCAGTACAGTTTTTAATTTTGACTCAGAGGATTAAGGTGACAGAACAGGGGACAAGAACCATAAATAATTTTTCAGTTTTTGTAAAGCCGCACTCAGGATATCACTATCAACTACTTGATAGGAAAGAATTCTGAAATTTACTATGGTGCTACGACTTCTGAGGCAGTACAGGGCTATGCTTCATTATACATAATGGGAAGGAAAATAAAATATGACAGAGTGCAGTCTGTTCTTGAGGTCATCATTTGACTTCATCCCAGAACAAAAACTTTTTCAATATGTAAACGACTTTTGCCAGTTGCAAGGTGGATCCCCCTAGAACACAGAAAGATGCTCAGTGAGATGGTTCTTTGAGAAGAGAGTTCACAGTTAACCAAAAAAGTATCAGTATAATCCTGCCATATATCTTGCCTGCAAAGTAAATACAAGAGATCATTCACAAAATGTTTTCGGTGCTTTCAGTCAAAGCACACGCACCTCTAAAAATGGTCATATTTTATGCTGTTGTGACAGAAACTAAAAAGTCATTCACCTTGAGTTCCAAGGACAAAATTTTCCTGCCGCTTTTCATACCAAGTCAAACGATCGAAATATGCGTAAAATTATTAGCATTGAACTAGTAGTGCATTTTTTTCTGTTCAAATATATTTCTGTATAAAATTTAAATTTAAGTACCTGAATATGTAATTTACAAACTTGTTCAATTTAATATTCGTTACAATCTCGTCTTTTTTTTCTTTCGTAGTTGCCTAATCTCACTTACAAGTTCTCTTTCTCAAATACTGATGACTGATTCCATATAAGAATCTTGGTCTGCCCTTCAGCTATTGACTGATCAACAACTGGCTGTAAGGATCTTCAAAATAATGACACGTGCTATGTTACAAAGGTTTTGAAAAATAAGTCTTGTTTCTTTTCACGTGTGAAGTTCTGATGATACATCAGTATATATATACAGGATGTTACAAAAAGGTGCAGCCAAACTTTCAGGAAACATTCCTCACACACAAAGAAAGAAAATATGTTTTGTGGACATGAGTCCGGAAACGCTTACTTTCCATGTTAGAGCTCATTTTATTACTTCTCTTCAAATACATTAATCATGGAATGGAAACACACAGCAACAGAACGTACCAGCGTGACTTCAAACACTTTGTTACAGGAAATGTTCAAAATGTCCTCCATTAGCGAGAATACATACATCCACCCTCCGTCGCAGGGAATCCCTGATGCGCTGATGCAGCCCTGGAGAATGGCGTATTATATCACAGCCGTCCACAATACGAGCACGAAGAGTCTCTACATTTGGTACCGTGGTTGCGTAGACAAGAGCTTTCAAATGCCCCCATAAATGAAAGTCAAGAGGGTTGAGGTCAGGAGAGCGTGGAGGCCCTGGAATTGGTCCGCTTCTACCCATCCATTGGTCACCGAATCTGTTGTTGAGAAGCATACGAACACTTCGACTGAAATGTGCAGGAGCTCCATCGTGCATGAACCACATGTTGTGTCATACTTGTAAAGGCACATGTTCTAGCAGCACAGGTAGAGTATCCCGTATGAAATCATGATAACGTGCTCCATTGAGCGTAGCTGGAAGAACATGGGGCCGGATCAAGACATCACCAACAATGCCTGCCCAAACGTTCACAGAAAATCTGTGTTGATGACGTGATTGCACAATTGCGTGCAGATTCTCGTCAGCCCACACATGATGACTGTGAAAATTTACAATTTGATCACGTTGGAATGAAGCCTCATCCGTAAAGAGAACATTTGCACTGAAATGAGGATTGACACATTGTTGGATGAACCATTCGCAGAAGTGTATCTGTGGAGGCCAATCAGCTGTTGATAGTGCCTGCACACGCTGTGCATGGTACGGAAACAACTGGTTATCCCATAGCACTCTCCATACAGTGACGTGGTCAACGTTACCTTGTACAGCAGCAACTTCTCTGACGCTGACATTAGGGTTATCGTCAATTGCACGAAAAATTGCCTCGTCCATTGCAGGTGCCCTCGTCGTTCTAGGTCTTCGCCAGTCGAGAGTCAGAGACTGGAATGTTCCGTGCTCCCTAAGACGCCGATCAATTGCTTCGAACGTCTTCCTGTCGGGACACCTTCGTTCTGGAAATCTGTCTCGATACAAACGTACCGCGCCATGGCTATTGCCCTGTGCTAATCCGTACATCAAATGGGCATCTGCCAACTCCGCATTTGTAAACATTGCACTGACTGCAAAACCACGTTCGTGATGAACACTAACCTGTTGATGCTACGTACTGATGAACTTGATGCTAGTACTGTAGAGCAATGAGTCGCATGTCAACACAAGCACCGAAGTCAACATTACCTTCCTTCAATTGGGCCAACTGGCGGTGAATCGAGGAAGTACAGTACATACTGACGAAACTAAAATGAGCTCTAACATGGAAAGTAAGCGTTTCCGGACACATGTCCACATAACATCTTTTCATATATGCCACTGTTACCGATACAAAGATTCTAATTTTAGTACGCAATTTCTCAGTTCCTGTGTCAGAAGTCATGATCTTTCCAAATAAATCTTCACTTCCCACACAGCTAGTATGGAACTTCGTGCATAGTTGATACACACCACCTCAAATTGTAAATGAATTAATTTTGCTTTGACAGATGTTAGGTTAATGCCAGTTATTTCATACTGGAAATGCCCACATAAGTATATATTATTTTCTGCAAATGAAATGAACACAACGGCGCTGCATTTGCTACAACTACAAGCTTCTCTGGAAAGTGAAAGATAGTTCAGTGGTCTGTATTGCATCATAAACAAGTTTCGTAATCCACACTTCCATTCAGCATGCTCTTGCCTCTATACCTGGTCCATATACTCTGGCTCACTCACATCACCCAAATAAATGCGATTCTAAGTCCTACCACCTCCCCAACCCTGTCATTAGCCTTGGGCTCCATTACATATAGACATGGTTGCAGGCAGTGTACAATCCATTTATTCCACATTATTAGATGAAAAAAGGGGCATAAACGACTAAATATAAACGACTTTCATTAAACTATTCTCAAAGGTGAATGAGTTTGCCAGTCTCTGATTTGGAATACCATTGCACTTCGATAGTACTGTCGACAAATTTCTCAGGAACGAGGAGTTGCATGAAACTGAAATTTATACAAAGGTATTTGGTCCATTTACAGTGAAATACATGTAAGCGTCTTATGCAAGTCAATACAATCAAAAGATATGGCCATTTATGACACACATTTTGATACAGTACAAACCCACTAATTCAGTATCTTCGGGACCTTTACAGTGCCCGACTACCGAAATTGTTGGACTTGCAGATGTCACCTAAAAATGGCAGTGTTTAGAGGGTGAGATGCAAGGTAAAATAATGAGTGAGCGGCTTTTGATTGTTTATCGTACATTCCCTGCTTCCCTTAAAGTGATAAAAAATGTATAGCACTCCATAAAACAATATTTTAGAGAACAAATGAAGAAACTTTGTTGCTTCCATGCTGGAATGTATTTTAAGATTCTGGTTGGTTCAATTGGGGGAGGGGACCAAATAGCGACGTCATCAGTCCCTTTAAGATTTATGTTCAGTTCAGAACAGTTGAGCATTATACTGTAGCACAGTACTGTGTATGTTTTGTGTCTCAAGCATACAGTATTTCTGTATTTTATTCACTAGAAACAAGACCTAATGTCCTTTTGTTTTTGTATCCGATTTTTCTTCAAAAACTCGTCACATATAGTACACAAATTCATAAGTTCTGCAGCATTGTTCGATTTACTGCATTCAGCAAATCTTATAAATCATTCCCTGTAGGCTGATGTGTTGAGTTTGTTGCATCAACCCCTTCTTCTTGACCAGATTCGATATCCAGTGGTTCAAGTTCTTGTTATGGTTTCTGTCACACTTTCTCCTATCAGTTCATCTGACAATTCTTCGGCTACAGGTTATTTATTGACAATGTCTGTCCAGTCCAAAACTTCATCTCGCTACAAATTACTTATTTCATTTTGAACAACATCTAACAGTTTAACAACAGCATCATTTTCGATTGGAGTAGTGAAGTCTGTTTCTTCTTCATAGGTTTTTGGCGAGAGTTTTCGCCAAGACTTCCAAAGGGTAGCGGACTTAACTTTATTCGATCCCAGATGGTTCCAAACATAGTATCGTTAATATAAATTTATTTTTGAAAATCCACCATTGAACAGTCTGAGTAGATTAGCTCTTGAAGAAAAGAAGCTCTGTAAAAGATTTTAAGTTTTGAATTACTCTCTCCTCCATCGGCTTAATCAGGGAAATAACGTTTGCTGGAAGATAAGTGGGGAATAGATTCCCTGAGCTCAGTTCAGAGACTGGAGGGTGGGATGTACAGTTACCAGACAATGTGGAACTAGGCAAACAACGTGTAAGTAGGCAAATTTGGTCAGCATTGTAGATCTGACTTGCAGTTGAGTTATGGGTTCAACCAAATTTCAAAAAGTTTCTTAATATTCTTGAGCTGCATTTTGAATTACTTATCATTAACTCCCCACCTATAAGCTTCCGAATCCCATGACAAGTTTTGAATTGGTATAGCTAACTGTAAGAAAATACATATTCAGTTTCTGATAACCCCAAATCATTACAGAAATGTTTACCTTTTTCCATAATCAAAGTTAAAGCAACAGATGTTCCTTCAGATATTTTGGCACAGAAACACTTGCATAAAATGTCATCCAACTTATCTATTTTGGGCTTTTTCAATGTCTTTTACTGCAACTGTCTGTGAGGCAAGCTTTTAAAGTTCATCCTTACTTTTTTATAGCATAAATTGTTGAAAAATCAACTTAAATCAACTTTAGATTCTCCTATGACCTTGTTTCTATTTTCAACTTCCTGAGTCCAATTAATGATGTCAAATTTTATTTTTATTATAAGTGTAATATATTCACATTCACTTCCACTTCGTTTTAAGAGATGGCAACAACAATACACAGTGCTATTGCAATTGCGATACAGAAATGCACTAATTGTGATTAAATTTTAAAACATCATTTTTAATTGCTGTAGATAATTGGTGCACAACACAAGCTGTCTGACAAGTGACTGAAATAATTGTTGGCACTACACAACTAGAAATTGTTGACCACCACCGACTGTGACAGAATTCCGCCAAATGCATCCAAAATATTCAGTATGTATGAAGTGATGCCAGATTACTGAACGTGCCAGACTGTCGGATTCCGGGTTAACAGGCTTTTACTGTACCCAAAAATTCACTGATCAATACCTATAGAGTACTTCCCATTGTCCAAGAATCATGAAATTTGACAACAAGCAAGGATTCACATACAAGGAAAGGAAAAATTCGAAAATTGATTATTTATAATTATATCAAACGAAAAGAATTGGTTATTTCTTATCTGTCTGTCTGTCTGTTCGTCCATCCATTAAGACCCCTTTTCATAGGAATGGATCGATGTATCAAGTTGAAATCTATGTCAAATACTAAGGCCCCTTAGCAGAGTAAAAATGGGAAGATTTTAAGTCAATTCAGTCAAAAGATATGGCCATTTATGTCACAGTTTTTGATAAACACAGATTCGCTCATTGAAACGTAGAGTGTACTTCCTGTTGATCTAGAATCAAGATATTTGGCAAGAAGTAAATTTTCACAGTACAAGTAAAAGAAAAAATCAGAAAATTGTTAATTTGTAATTATATCACACGAAACAAATATTTCTTGTATCATTTGTTATCCGGCTTCAAACCTAAAAGTAAAACATTCTCGAAAGTCTTGGAACTACTGGGATCAACATCTTGTCATTATCAATGTCGTCAACAGGAAAAAAATTGTCGAGATTCTCGATACCTGTGATGAATGAACTATCTATGTGCATAATTTTTAGTTTTAGCTAGGTAAGTTTTAGTGTGAGTCCTTTTGCTGATGGTTCAAAGTTGATAACACCATTCATGAGGGCATAATCATTCAAATAAATTGTGTTTAGGAGAAAGACTGTCGAAAAATACATGAGAATCTCAGTACACACTATTGTAAGGTTGCATTGATTAATACTTTAAGTAATAATTTACTTGGGAGAAATAGTGTACTCATCACCTACTTGTTTTGTATGTAAAACTGAGCTATATGTTTGCATGGGTATACCTTTGAAGGTTAGTATGAAGAGAATAATATGACTTGAGACATCTGACATATTGTATTGTATTGTATGTTAACCAGGGACCTAAAAATGATGGAGAGGCTCCGTCCCCACCGCAGCTGCAGTGATCCACAACCTCACGATGACTACCACAGTCCTATTCACCCCTCCGCCACCCCACACCGAACTCAGGGTTATTGCACAGTTCGGCCCCCGGTGGACCCCCCAGGGAATTTCTCACACCAGGCGAGTGTAAACCCTATGTTTGCGTGGTAGAATAATGGTGGTGTACGCATTTGTGGAGAACTTGTTTACGCAGTAATCGCCAAGATAGTGTAAGTGAGGCAGAATAGGGGGAACCAGCCCATATTCGCCGAGGCAGATGGAAAACCGCCTAAAAACCATCCACAGACTGGCCGGTTCACCAGACCTCGACACAAATCCGGTGGGAGGATTCGTATCAGGGACCAGGCGCTCCTTCCTGCCCGGAAAGCCATGCCTTAGACTGCACGGAAACCAGGCAGGCCATCTGACATAAGTTGTGTATGAGAAAGGAAAGACAAACTAATGGTTTTTGGAACTAAGAAATTCAGGTAATATGCTGAAATAAGCTCTTAGACTTGATGAATGAAGACTCTGACCATTTCATCAACAAGCGTTTTGAAAAACAGACTCTTGTATAGTGACATGCTCTTCAAGACTGCCTAAAAAGTAATGTAGGAAAAAAGCAGGTTTTCATTCCTATTTAGTAAGTAGTGTTTTACAACCAAGAGTTCACTTGTAATCACTGTAAAATTGAAGAAGATGACAGCACAGACACCCTTTTTTAGTCAGACATCTATGCAGTGTGCATGAATGTTTATGTAGAAGCATCTACTGTGCTTGTGGTGCTCATGCAAAAGACTCTTGCTGAATGATCAAAAGAAACTTGAGAGAAGTACCAAGAATGTAAAACATAAACAAATCAATATGGAGAAAAGAATTTCACTGAAAAACAAATTGTGTCGTGTAGAAATATGGGAACAGCAGAAATCAAAAAATTTTGAGTTTTTTGTGAATAGTGACACAAAGCAATAACGTACTTCATAAAACTCCAGTTTCTGAATTTGTACTTTCAGTTCTCGCTCAACTTCATGTAGTCTTTGTATTTTGTTTTCCAAGTGCTTTATATCTTGTTCATATTGAAGAGAAATACTTTCAGCAGTTTTAATTTTGTTTTCTGATCTTTTTCTTTTTTCTTCATTTTCCTGGAATAAAACTTATGACATTAGCTGCATTATTTGATTTTCTTCCACTATGTTACGAAGAAAAAAGTATTTGTTCAAAATTGCTTCAGTTTTTTGTATTACACTTTCCTCTAAGCTAGTAAAATTGGATTTCAGCTACAATACTTCACAGAAAACTATTGTTTGCAGTTCTAGAATATTTTATATCTGCTGACATATCAGGAATCCTGATAATGATACATTTTTTCTATGCAGTTTATTGCACCACCTAATCTTTAGAACATAGAAAGTTATCTAATTCATTTCAGAAAGAATTTTTCATGAATTACATACACAATGAACTGGTGGGCACCAATTTCAACAAAGCTATTTGCAACAGATTCATACTATAGCACATTATACAACTACAGCAAATCTGTTTTCAGATAACAATGTGTATTTGACTGTGGAAATGTTTTATTGTGTACAAATTTACATCGAAAAATTGTATTAAAATAACATACTTCAAGGCTTTTTTCAAATGTGATTTTCTATACCTAATTGTATTTTCGATGGAAGAAAATTTTGAGTACTATCCAGCCATGTTTCACTTTATTCATTTTTGTGTCTTCCAAATACCCTGTAACACAGGGCAGAAACTCACTTAAAGTTGAAGGATCTTCTATTTTCATTGAAGTGGGAACTAAAAAGTAAACTAAATTTTATCAGCATTGTTCAAAATCATTCCGTATGAAACCTGTAGTGCTATATCCCACATCTACAATGCAGTTTGTACTGGAAACAATAACGAGAACAGAACATGTCTTGCATCTTTTTAAATCAATGAAGATATACTATGTTGAATGATCTGCAGATGAATAAAGCCAGTCAAAGGCAGAAGATTTTTGCTAGTAGTTGATGAAAGGTGCAGCTAATCAAATGCCTCACTTTTCATTGCATTTATATGACTAGATGCATGATGCCTGAGGATCTTATTTTAGTTTCATTCACAGAGATAACCTAAATGATCATATTATCAATTTTGTTGTTCAAGGATTATGGTGCACAATATGGTCCCTACCTGACTACATCAGCAGTGACACTAAGCCAAATTAAATAAAGTTTTCTGTGAGTAATGTAAAATTAATTACAATCTGTAAATATAGAGAAATTCAACCCATAATCACATCTTAATTTTTCTTCTCAAAATTTAACATGTATCACAATAATGACAATAGGTGTAGCCTATAGTTAATTCTATTCTAGCTGCTCTTTGAAATTAAGATCACAAATGATTCTACAATCTAAAATATTACCATGCTGTAGAGGGTTTAACCTTATAAAACAACACTAACTAAAAGAATTTCTGAATAATTTTGACAGACAGTACATTATTGTTAAGTCATACATGAGAGACTGCTATAAAAAGAATTTAGTTCAACATAATGTTAAAGAAGCATCTGCAGCTGCTATGTATATAGCAATGAGAAATATATAGGCTTATAATGTTACGCCAAAAAATAACCTCAATTATCGCCATTGGTGGACAATTTTTCTCTGACTCAACCTAAGCTTTATGGCTTGATTGGTGTTATAATTTTTTCTGTTTCCTAACATTCCCTTATTTTATATTAACTTTGTCTTGGCTGAAAACTAACTGATTTTCGGATGTAATAAGTCCAGTGCCTGTGGAGAGTTAATCTTGAACAAATATTTGAAATGGGCAGATGGAAACGTGTTTTAGTGTATAGCTATGTTGGTGTGCATGTGTATGATATTCGGATTTTCCATTTTTATTGAGGAAATGGAATATAAAATGCAGACTTCACAGTACCACAGAGATCACTTGGTATTTTTTGTTATTATAAATACACTGATCCAGTATGAAGTAAACTACTATGTATTCATTTGTCACCAAAAATTTGATCCCATCAGCTCTCATGGAAAGTGTAAGTTGTGTTTTGGCTCATTAATTTATTTTACTGATACAAGTCTTTTGGTCTTTCATAAAGATATTTCTGGAAATTGTTTCTGCAATATGATGGCTCTTGAAATACATAATAATTCACAACTGGTGTCAAGGAAGGAATAAGAGATTAATTGATGGGTCATCATTAATTCTAGTAATAATTGAGGTCAATATACCTCTATTAAAGTGTTAAAATGGACAAGAGCCTCCTTCAGCTGCAATGATTTTGAGTTCAGTTCTTTCCACTGTTTCTCCAAATCGTCCTTCTTCCGTTCAGATACAGATTTCCCTTCTCTTTGTTGTCGCAGCACATACCTCAGGTCACGCTCTAATTCCACAAGTCTCATTGTCGGCGTTGAACGCGCTGCGTCCCATTCTGGCGGCTTCCTTTCAGATTAAAAGAAAATAAATATGTCAAATGAGCAGTACAGATATTAAAAAAACAATCAAAGTTCACAGTAGTGCAGTCTCACTTGATAAGTGACTCGTTGAATTTAGAAATAAAGTATTCTGACACATCCGCTTCGGGCAAAAGATTCGAGTACAGATGTGCTTCTTCTCTTGTTTTCAACCGGCGATTACTAGAAGCCTGAAAGACATGGATTATTTTTGCATTGCAACGAGAGACAGTAAACTGCAATAAAAAGTTGTTTCCTTGTACATACCATGATATGTCATAAGTCTAACTAATATAAGCGGTACCCTTTGTGCGCAGGTGAATGCACAGTAGCAAATTCGTTGTTGACGGAGTAGTACTGTTAGTTTCCATGACATCAACGATTGCTACAGTGTTACCGAGATAAACTATTTTCTTCGTTAGCTCGCATGCACTGGCGTGTAATAATACACTAAAGTTGTGATGCAGTAGAAGAAAATTGCTATATAGCTATATTTTGCGTCACATCAATCACTGGTTGTTGTTACACTTGCATCATCTATGATAACAAATTTGCGCCAGTGACCACGTGTTTGTGTAAGGGAGCGGGATGGTGTGTGGATGGAGGTGATTGTTTTTTTGTTGGGATCGTTTCCGTAAATTCGTAATGGGGGACGATGGCTTAATTTCATCTGTACTTAAATTTGCTACTAGTAGGCAGTTTTTATGTGGCATTGCCTTTGGACTTGTTGTTGCATATAAATTTCGACGCTACTTTACGAAGCCAGACAGACACGTAGAAGTGGAAAGTGAAAAAGTGAGTTTATTTTATTTGACATCAGAAGTCTTACATGCCACGAAGCAGAAAAAAACGGTCTGTTACTGTAATTCAGTAACACAGTTCAGTGCTTGAAATCTGTAGAGTATACCGGTATTAAATATAGGCCTATGTCTTTTCACATTTTGTTTAATAGACAAGAATAGCTGTCTCAAGGATTGGGTTTCTCTCCCCACACACACACAGTTGTGGGGACCGCTTTCATAATTGGCAAAGAGTATTTCTTGTGACCTTATCGCTTATTTTGATTTCAGTGTGTTGTCGATGTTGCTAATGCCTCCTGTACATCCGTCTTTTTTCAAAGGAATGCCTGTTTTCTTTGAAAACGACCTCGAAAAGATTAGTATGATAAATAATTATTCGCTTGAAGAGTGATCTGATCTAGAAGACCTCTACCATTAATCATTAGAACCTTTCTTGACGTTTGTTTCTTGTCTACATATGTTCCATTTTGTATTACTAGCATATGTTTCAGAAAGTTAAAAAAGTTTAGGATTTCATACGATTATATAATTCAAACAGTAAGAAAAAAAATCTATATTGTTTGTGAAAACTAAGACTAAATCGAGATGTCTTCAGAGGTTCTCATAAAAATGGAATAGGAATTTGACATTGATCGTTTTGCTTCAGCAGAACTGGAGGAATGTTCTAGCAGTTACGTCTCTCTCTCTCTCTCTCTCTCTCTCTCTCTCTCTCTCTCTCTCTCTCTCTCTCGCACGCCCCCCCCCCCCCCCCCCCCCCTCGCCCAGTCCTCTCAGAAGAAAAGAGTAACTGAGAAATCTCAAGCTCTTGTGATAAACTGACACTGAGGAGTTATAGGGTAAATAAAGAGGATCAAAGAAGAAAATAGAACTGAAATATTATTGGTGAATTACCATAGCCCGTCATTGAAGGGGGAAATTGTGGGAGAGTACGTAGGGACTGTTAATTGCATGTGCTATTTATTGTGTCACAGAATGTTAGACTAACTGTTAAGCACAATACTTGAGTTACTGCACACTGCACTGAAAGAAAACTAACTGCATAAATGACCTCAAAATTGGAAATAGTAAGTAGGAAATGTGGCATTTCAGTGCTCAGTGGTCAGAGACACTACTACATGGAAACAGGAGGTAGCATTGTCTTAGTTTGTATTTATCATGAATCTCTTGCCCAGTGCAAAATCCCAACTGAGTGGTAAAAAATATAGGTGACTGTACAAGACAGGTAAAAAGAACTGACTGTTGCTGCAAAATATTTTTTAGTGAAGTCACATAAAACTTAATACTCCTTTGTGAAGGCAGTGAATTAAAATAGTAAAACCCACCAAGGAAAAACTAGAAGTAAAATAATTTTTATGTTAAGATATGGAGAACAGATTATGGAAAAAAATTGTTGTGGAATGCAGACGTGCAAGAAAGTGATATGATAACATGACACACTTGAATTGCAGAGCTTCTGTGTTTGGTTTCTTTTTGCTGTTAATGATCAAGGTTTGTTTGCTATTAGAACTGTGATACTTGATTTTGTGAATCACATACAGTTTTATTTGTAGAAAATTCATTCAGTATTCACTGGAACCATAAATTCTTACGGAAGTTGCATAAAGATCACTGCTTCATCCTGGATGTCTTCAAATTGATCAGCTGTAGTGTTTGCTACTGCATGCCAAACACTCAACAAAGCTGACCATGGGCTACTCTACAGGTCAGTCTATAACTGCCTACGGGTCGACAGAAGCGTCCGATCCCACGCGTCGGCTTTGACCCGTGACGTATGGGTGTTGTCGTGTGTGACGTCATGACGGCGCGGAGTTTGGTTTGAGTGTGGCTGTCTCCAGTTCTGTATTATCTTATTTTATTTACTTTTCTGATCTGTTCGTTCTATCTCGTGAGATTTTTTTAAAATTTAAAAA
The DNA here is from genome assembly GCF_021461385.2 of Schistocerca piceifrons. NCBI lineage: Eukaryota > Metazoa > Arthropoda > Insecta > Orthoptera > Acrididae > Schistocerca > Schistocerca piceifrons. The sequence goes on from NC_060145.1 coordinate 426,940,086, forward strand.
CACTTATTTTAATTATCTGTTTCCTCGAATTTCTGTTTTAGTTTATTATATTTATCTTTCTGAGCTGTTCGTTCTATCCCGTGAGATTTTTTTTAAAAAAAGACAAAAAACACTAATCAGCTACTGAAGCATCTTTATCTTCTATGGGTTGCAGGAGTTACGACCCCTGGGGAGGTGGGTGGGTATTCATGGCTGTCTTCACTTACACGTTGCAGCTACGCAAGGCGTCTAAATTTGTTTGTATTTAGTTTGCCCCCCCCCCACCCAAAACTCCCCATTTCCCGTGCTTGTCCCGTTAGTGTCATTAGGCTTCTTGTGGAAAGTGTGTGTGTTTGTTTTTGTTTCCGCCATATTTGTGACGTCATGGGTGAAAGCAGACGGGTGGGATCGGACGCTTCTGCATTTCCCTGCCTACATTCCAGAAATAAAATCCGTCACATACAACCATAAAAGAAATATTGTCAGTGTTCTGTTCTCTTACTCTGTTTGTGCACATATGACATCATGTCACGCCACAATACTACAAGATGAAGCCAAGATCCAGTATCAGTTGATTCGTCAAAACTGTTACCAAGTGAGATGGTTCGGTGGTTACAACACTGCACTTTCATTGAAGAAAAGCCAAGTTTGAATGCATGTTCCAGTATTGAGGGCCTCTGACAGCTTCCATTAATTGCCAGTCTCACCAAGTGCAAAGTCCCAAGTGACTGTTAAAAAGTGTTGGTGACTCTTTTCATGTAAGAAGGATAAAAGAAAGGACCTGCAAATTACAGGTCAGTACCCTTAGCATGGGTTTCCTGCAGAATTCTTGAACATATTCTAGGTTTGAATACAATAAATTTCCTTGAGAAGGAAAAGCTGTCCATAAATCATCTCAGATTTAGAAGGCGTCTCTTGTGCAAAACTCAACTTGCTCTTTTCTTACATGATATCCTACGAACCGTGCATGAAGGGCAACAGACAGATACCATATTCTGAGGTTTCTGAAAAGTGTTTGAGACAATGCCCAAATGCAGATTGTTAACGAAGGTATGAGTGTACAGTTTAGTTCCCCAAGCATGTGAATGGCTCGAAGACTTCTTATGTAATAGAACCCAGTATGTCATCCAGGAAAGCAAGTGTTCAGTAGAGATAAACGTATCATTAGGAATGCCCCAAGACACTGCTCTTATTTTCTATATACATAAATGACCTGATGGACAGGGTGAGCAGCAATCTGTGGCTGTGTGCCGATAATACTGTGATGTACTGGAAGGTGTCATCATTTAGTGGCTGAAGGAAAATACAACATGACTCGGACAAAACTTCTGATTGGTGCAGTTGGTGGCAGTGTGCTCCAAATGTAGAAATAATGTTTAAATGCGACGTTAGTAGTGTACTGCTTAATATAGTCACATTGATTAAATGTGTAGGTAACATTGCAAAGCAGTATGAAATGAACACACATGGATGGTGGTAGTGAAGGCAAATGGCCGACTTTGGATTATTGGGAGAATTATGTGTGGTCCACATGTAAATAAGACAGTGTATAGAACACTGGTGCAATCCATTCTTGAGTACTGCTTGAGTGTATGGGATCATCACCAGGTCGGATTATAGGAAAACATCGAAGCAGTTCAGAAGTGGGCTGCTACATTTGTTACCAGTAGACTTGATCAACATATATTACAGAGATGTTTCATGAACTCAGGTGGGATGCCCTGGAGGAAAGAGGATGTTCTTTTTGTGAACACTATTAATAAGAGTCATGGAGCTTGAGTTCTAAGCTGATTGCAGAACAAATCTACAGCCACCAACTTATAATTTACAGGAAAGGAAATTACTAGTATTAGTATAAGGTATCCCCACCAAGCATCAATGGTGGCTAGATATCCAGCATTTGGTTTCCATAAATGATTCAAAGTAATGCTAGGAGAGTACCTTTGAAAAGAACATGGCTGATGTCTTTCCCCATTTTAACCACACTGAGCCAGTTGGTGTATCTGGGGCTTGTAATGGATTGAGCATTAGACTGTCATAGGAGATTACTGCCCACTTGAAAAAAGTTTTGGAAAATTTTGTTCATTGCTAGATGGTCTAAAGCTTCTCTACTAACCGAACCTTGGCTGGGAAAAGTATATAGTAGTAAGAAAGATTTCTCAGAGATTGTTTGCATTTACAAAAGATAGGTGAAGAAAAATTACAACTTTTAAAGTGTTCCTGGCAGGCAAACTTGCTGAATCTATTTTGTGAAACATGATTTCAGTCATGCTAGATTTACTTATAACAATGAGCAAACCACAAAAACCAGAATGTAAATGCCTTAGCAGTAAAGGCAACCACTCATCGAATAGTAGAAGCATTGAATCGTTGATAAGAACACACAAAAGAGAAAGAAAACTACTAGTCTTCAGAATAAATCCTTTGTTCAGCTAGAGTACGAATACGCAGACTCAGGACCAAGATGTCCTTTGCTCATTCCTACACAACCTCACCACCATCTCTCCCATCTGCTTCACCTGGTCCTCCTCAACCCAACATGTCGCCTTTGTGGACGATAACCTCCACCTCACGAATGGTTCCTTCTTGCCTCTATCCATATTAAGCCAATTAACATCAATGATACTTGCATTTTGACAGCTGTCACCTCTCCCACACCAAAAAATCCGGGCTAAAGTGTAGATCGGGGCCAGCGGCAGTCACAGTGTTGCTTATCTACTGTTCACAGGTTGGCATCACATCAGTTTCACGTAGCTAGTGAGTTGATTCTTTGACACACAGGTCAGAACAGAGGCAGCATATTTCTGGTTTCAAAACTGAAAATATTATATTGTTTTCTGTTTCTCAGTGTATTAATAAGTTTTGAGAGAAATATTTTGTGATTATGGGAGGGAGTGCTGTTAAGTGTTTAATTGCGCACAGTGTCGTTGTCCAGTAGTGCACTTCTCAAGGAGTAATTGCAGAGACACAAAAATGTATTAAATGTGACAGTGTACTTATTATCTAAGTCAGTGATATGTATGGATGGAATCTGGAAGTGCAGTAAATGCTTGCCATTTTGAGGAAGGGGACCAGTGTTTTTTAATTCAGCCGTGGGGGAAGGTAGGTTGAACAGTGTTTATTAATAAGAGTCGCAGGTGTGATGTATTAATAAACATTGCTCCACATACCGTCTGCCTACCTTCTCCCATGATTTAATTAAAAAACATTGATCAACTTACTTAGTGTGTTCACACAAATTGATTGTGTAGCAGTACAAAGCAGAGAAATATTCCACTGTTTTGTCGAATATATCACAGGTTGCGACACTGTCCATGGTTTTGCAGATACTAGCACAATTAAATGGCTGTGACTCAAACAAGCAGCAAGTAAACTTATAATCATCGTCTACAGCAATGTTTCACTCTTTCGTTTGAATGTATTACTTTGAAATACATCATTTTTTGCTGCTTTCTCGTTGGCTGCGTAGCACAAACAACTGACACACCTACTTTTGTCCCCATCATACCTTACGGCAAGTGCTGAAAACATTCCTGCACGAAATATCTAAGTACACCACTGGCCGTATTTGAAACTTTTGCCAAGATCCCTCCCATACAGCCTGGCCATCCATGGATGCCATACCTGCCATGGCAAAAATTGTCTTGCCCAGTATGCTGGAGATATCACGAGGTCCTTAAAGGACAAACATTACATCCCATATTACAACCCCCTCCTCCCAGGCCCAAGACCTAATCCGCAAACAGATTTCCCATTCCATACCCTCATGCACCCTTAATCCTCCCACCACCCCCAAGAATCAAAGGAGCACCCTCAACCCCCCCCCCCCCCTGCCCCTCCTCTCCCTCATTACCCAGTGTCAGCCTGGACTGCAGCAAATAAACCATATCCTTTGCCAGGCCTTTGATTATATATCACATGCTCAGAAATGAGGGACATCATAAGCAAAATCATTCCCACCCCTTCTAAAGTGATATTCCATTGCCCATCCAACATATGTAACATCTTGATCCATCCCCATGCCACTCCCCACACCTTACCATACTGGTAATATATTTGTGGCAGACCCAGGTGCGAGAAATACGCAATTCACCCACCCAGTACTTCCTACTCCAGCTCTGTCACAGGCTTATCCTATACAATCAGAGGCAGTGAAAGCCAGTGAAAGCAGCCATGTCATATTATTATAACAGCTCTGCTGGATTTGCTGCACAGTTTTTATATGGACATGACCACCAACCAATTACGAGATTTTCTGGAATCTTTTCCTACAACACTAGTATTTGCCTGTTTCGCTGTTAACTTCTGAGGAAAGTGAGGCAACTGGTGGCGTTTTTTTAAGCATGGGGGCACAGTATGCAGCTACCAGCTGCTGGCATAGCTTCTTCATCTAAGCACACAATGAGTAGAGATAGTGAAACTTTCTATTGTGACCAAACATTTTCCTGGCCCTGGCTGAAAATGGCTTCCAACATAAGTGTGCTGCAATGGATTGTATTATTTGCCAATTTCAGAGAGCTGTAGTAAATATTTGATAAGCAGAGTAGATGCAGCAGCCTAAGTTCTCACAGACGCTGCCTTTACTGAATAGATCCCATAAATCCAACACTGACATTTCACCGTCAGATAGGCTGATTGTGTGCACCTTGTTTGTTTTAGAGAATGAACTGAGACTATGACTTCATTTCATTTTGTGTCTAAGGTTGACTTTACCAACAAATCTATTTTGTCATCTTCCAGCCGTTTGAAACCAATCAAAGCAGTTTTTAGCTGCTCATGAAAGAGAGCCGAATTACTCTATGTTGTAAACGGCCTTTCCCTTATAACAAATATACTAGTGGAAAATGCAAGAACTACCACTCCAAAATATGTAAGGAAAAACCACCGTATGTACAAAGGCCACTGGTTGAGGTTAGGAAAGATGGCAAATCAAAGCATAGTATTGTAGATGGGGCAAAAAATGCTGAGATCTTAAACATTAAATTGCAGTTGTAAACTAACCGACACAGTTTTAATGTGCCAGAAAGTTTTAGTCAGATATTTGATGGCAAAGGTTTTAAATTTAAACTTAATTGCCACTTGTTTACGAGCAGCAATTTCAGCTGAGCTAGTAGGACCCAGACTTTGTTTGAGAACAACTCCTTTTTCCAGTATGCTGAAAGTCTCACCAAGGCCTTTGCATTCCGGTACTATCCCTGGACCAATGCACTGACAGATTTCCTGTGCCATTTTACCACACACCCCCAATCCTCCACCATCCACCAAGTCAGCAACAAAAGAGTGCCCCCTTCGTCACCCAATACTACCGCTGACTGGAACAACTGAACCACATCCTTCATCAGGGCTTTAATTACCTATCATCATGCTCTGAAATGAGGGACATTCAACACAAGTATTTCCCTTCCTACATCTCCTACAGTGCTGTTCCATCGCACACCCAACCTCCACATCATCCTAGTCCATCCCTATTGCCACTCCCAATCCCAACCCATTGCCACATGGGTCATATTCCTGTGGAAGACCCAGGTGCAGCACCTGCCCAATCCATCCACCCACCAGCACTTCCTGTTCTAGTCTTGTCACAGGCTTATCTCAGTGCCATCAAAGACCAGACCACCTGTTACAGTGGCTGTGCTGCAACCATTGCACTGCTTTTTGTACTGGTATGACTATAGCCAACTGTCCCCCAATATGAATGGCCACTTCCAAACAGTGGCAAAGAGCAAAGTAGACCACCCTGACTCCTTCACAACTTGAGCCATCTGGATCTTCCTCTCCACCACCAGCTTTTCTGAACATTTTTTTTTTTAATGTCTCATTTTGTTCGTTTTCGTTTGTTGTATCTGCTTGGTGCGGACATCATAAGACACCCGTTGAAGTTCGTCTTTGATCCATTAACTCAGTCTTTTTATTACAGAGGGCAGCTACCCCTCTGACCGAACACACTGAGCTACCATGCCGGCAACCTCTGCCAGTGCACCCCTCTGTCCTTTCCCCTTTTCCCCTCCCCCCTCTTTTCTCTCCATACACAACCTCCTGAGTCTGTGCCTGGCAATCTCATCAGGGCACCATCCAGGTCTGGATGCCCTGCCAGACGGTGCTCTTATGTCCCCCTGACCTGTACCCCTCTCCGTTGCTCCTTTCCTGCTGCACTCCCAGATTGCTACTCATGTGATATTTGCTTTCTGGTCGGAACTGCCATTAGTGGCGGCGGTGTGTGTGTGTGTGTGTGTGTGTGTGTGTGTGTGTGTGTGTGTGTCGTCTTTGCAGAAGAAGGTTTTGGCTGAAAGCTATAATTTGTAACATTTTTTCATTGTACCTGTCTGTAGCTCAACAGGTCGTCTTTACAGTGAGTAGTGATCTGTCCTTTCCGTAATACTACTTACATTCCAGCTGGGAGTTTCCATTGTTCAAAAGGGAACTTTGATATAGAGTTGATGGCTGTTAGGGGGCATGACAACACTTTTGCAACAGTTGTTACCAACTTTGGCACCCTTAAGCCAATACTGAATTGAGAGAGGCACAGCCCGAAGGAAGAGGAGAACATAGGCTTTCCATCAAATGTTATCCACCAGTGTAGCCAAGGTATGGGAGGTGTGGATTTACATGACTGTGTTATTACAAACTATAGAATGAGAATTAGAGGCAAGGAATGGTGATGGCCATTATCCTCCAAAGGTACTGCAGTGATATTGTCAGTGCCTGGAAATTGTACCAACTTTTATAAAATTTTATGACTGATGCCATCAACTTTGTTCAGTTTTTTCCATACAGTCAACAGTATTGTACAGTTTAAGCAAGTACAAGCAAATGAGTGAAATAAAACCAATTATTTCTTACCTGGAAATTCCCAGTGTTGCCCTAGCACAAGAGCATGTTTAGTACAGTTGATGACAGGCTGGTGATTTTTAATATTCATGTTATTTCAATTACTTTAAATGACAAAATACAATTTTTTTTCGAAATGTTTATTTTTTTTTTTTTTTGGAAGAAATGGGTTAAATCATATTACCTCTTGTTAAAAATGTATGTTGCACTAATTTTCACTTTGAAAGTATAACTGAGTATCAGCGTACTAATACTGTTGTGTGTATTTCAGCTGTACAGTGATTATGGTGGTGATGTCAAAATGGTTATTGTGGTACGCAGTGACTTAAAGATGGGCAAAGGGAAGATTGCAGCACAGGTAAATTGTTCTTGTGTGCATTTGTCTTTTTGCCAGGAGTTGACTCTTATCTGAGCTTCCTGATAGTGTTATATATTGACCGTCCGCATGTTATGATGCATTCTTAGGCCAAGGATTGTCAGTGGGTAAAAAAAAAAAAAAAAAAAAAAAAAAAAAATTATCAGCCAGAACCAGTTTACCATTGAAGATTTTACTTGCAATAAACTTTATTGTTAATTACAAATTCTGTTTGTTTATTTATTATGATTTAGCTGTGATAAGTCAAAATCCTTAACAGTTAGTGGAATTTGATGTTATTAGAAAATAAGAATTACTTAAAGTTATGCCTGTATTTAAATAGCAAAGCAAGATGATGTATGTTGTCTTTGAAAATGAAAAGTTCAAATTTAATTATTATCACTACAAGTGTCTGTAGTATATTTAATGCTAGTATTGATACTTCAAGAAATAGTGTTGCATTTGTATTATTGCAAGAGTGGCTGTGTAAATATTTACTTGTCAGTTGTGCCAGGGGAAATGTTCTTTTAGATGTTTGCAAGATAATCTATTTAAATTCCTAGTTACTGTTTATGGACAGTTGTAACTATTCAGCTTTAGCTCCGCCTTATATTAAGTGTAGATTTTTGCAGAATGTCAACATGTGATCCTTACTTGCTTTGTATTTAAAGTATCAAATGATTATAATGAATGTGTAAGCTTTGCTGAAAATAGGACCTCGAAGTCTATCTATTAATTACATGTTCCCAGTTACTCTTAAAAATACCAAAACTGTGTTTAACTGTTATTGATAACTCTTAACTTTGCCCTTTTCCCCCCCACAGTGTGCCCATGCAGCAGTGAAAGCTTTCAGAATTGCCGAGGAGCTGTGCCCATCATTACTGCTAGCGTGGCTGGAGAATGGTGAACCTAAAGTTGTCGTACGGACTGAAAGTGAAAACGATCTCTTGGCATTGAGGAAAGCTGCACAGGCAGTGGGACTTATTGCTGCTCTCATACAGGATGCTGGAAGGACACAGATTGCTCCAGGTTCGCGCACTGTGTTGGGCGTTGGGCCCGGACCAAGCGAACTCATTGACCAAGTGACAGGGCATTTGAAGCTTTGTTGATGGCTCCTTACGGAACTTATGACTGTGCAGTTTTTGCATTGTTGCACTTCTGATGACAAGAATTGCTTAAAGCATCAGTGTTGCCTCTGTGCTATTGTACTCAAAATACAGTATTATTTGTAACATTAAACCTTCATTATATTGAAAAATTGTTAATGATGTTGGAGGCAGGTATTTTCTGATAGATTGTAATACACAGATGATCTTCACACTGTACCAGTCATAAAATGGAGTGCCTTCATCTTAGCTTTCTTAACACCAAATGTAAAAAATAATAAAAAATGTGACTTGTCATTGAAAGCACTGATTGCTGACACCAGAAGATAAATGAATGGGTGTGATGCTATTCCATGAATGGGTGTCATGAAAACACGTTATTTAGACAACAGTAAGCAAAAAGAACAAAGGAGAGTGAAGTATTTGTCACAGAAGAGGAGGATTTTTTGTACCTGCAAATCGTAAGGACTTACAAGAATATGTCTGCCAAACAATATTTAGTAACGTAGCTGGAGCTTAAGTGTTCATAACTTAAACTTATCAGGATATTTGTGAACACGGGTAAACAAGAACAGGATTTATATTGTGAGAGTAAGGAGAATGTTGTTCCAAACTTTACTGCTGTAGATGGATGTACTCAGGGTGTATACACATTGGGACAGCCAAGAAATCCAGAAAAAATGTAATTTTTTTTCATCTGGGAAAAACCAGGGAATTTTTTGTTGTTCTAGTTTTCAGTTAATTTTTTGTCATTTTGGCTGGTAAGAACTGATTTGAATAGTACTGCAACAGTAAAACATAAACTAGAGAATAACATCAAAATAAAACTGCATTTGCAAAGAGAACGCACCATTTACAACAACAAAACACAGTACACACACAAATGTCTTGTCAACAGAAAAATGGGTCAAAAGACTTAAGGGCGAAGACTATGCAATACTTTGTAACAACAAACTGCATTTGATGAGTATGATGTCACAACTGTTTACATTTCTAACAGGTCACGAGAAAATATTGCGTATGGTGTTTCAAGAAGCATTACTTTTGACATAAATTTCTTTTTACATAGGATAGATTATCCTACATGTGAGAATGTGCGATGAATTTCTTAAATCATGATTTATTTGGGTCTCATTCAAAACTTAACCCTTTGAGTGCCAAGCCACTTAGAAAAATTTTGAGTCCAGAAGACCAGCCATTTATATCATTATTCAAGATTTCACTGGCACATTTGTGTTTGATGTATCTTAAAATGACTAAGCTTTAAGGCTGTTTTTTCTTTCGTAAATTACAAATTACTAGATAACAGTGAAAAAAGTATAATTATCCTTCAGAAAAAGTGCGAGTTGAGTTCTTGAGTAATTTCACATGGAATTGGCTTTTCTATCGAAAAGTCGAAATGCTCAACAGAACATTTAAAGTAACCCACGGAATGTTCAGTGCACAGCAGGCTCAATGGAACATGTATTCAGCCAGGTAACCCACAGCAGTGAAATTTATAATTGTGCTTGTCAGAAACATTTAGCTGCTGCAATTTTAGCTATGGCCTTAAGATCCTGCCCAACCACATCCTTAGGGTTGTGTGGAGGGTTTTTTTTTATTTATTTATTCATTTATGGAGAATGTTACATTAGCTATACTGTATCTATATTAATTAAAACCATTAACTTTTCCTATTGGTATGTTCACGTTACTTAATAGTGGTTTTGCTATCAACTGAAGTTAGTCCTCCGTCATGTGTCCTATGCTCTGAATATCTGTTGTCATTGGCTGGTGAGATCACATGACATGAGCTATGACTGGCCGACGCAAGCCCATCACATTCTCAATTTTAGTGCTTCGGAAGCTACTGTCCTATATTTGATGAAATTCATTTTTATCGTTTAGTAATAAGAAAATATGAAGTATATATGAGGCCACACATCAAAGATCTTTCCAAAACGCGTTGTCGTCCCCCCCCCCCCCCCCCCCCCCGCCCCCTCTCCTGCCCACCACCTCCTCCCAGTCCACAGTAGTTCTCTGCAAGTGTATAAAACCTTTATCATTCAAAGGAGTGATAAGTTTTACAGCTGTGTGGAAAAGTATAAGGTCTTTCATATATTACACAATTTTTAGAAATGCAATAATTAAGTCAAACATGAATCGAAATAAGAATATTTTTTATTTTATTTTCATCTACATACACTCCAGTTTAACTGCTGAAATTACATCAGGCGTATGTGCACCTGCACCGTCTCAGCAAGCAGACATCTCTGTTGATGGCATTGATGACACATTGAGTTCCTTCCTTGAGTTGGAGAGCTGTTTATGGTTCATTCTTGTAGATTTTGGACTTCATGTAACCCCATAAAATAAGTACATTGAATAAGGTCACAAGATCTGGGAGGCCAATTCTAAGCCACCTAGAGGTAAGATCATAGACTGAGGGAATTTTTCATGGAGTAGGGTTGTTGTCTGGTGGCGTGTGATCCATAGCCCTGTCCAGCTGAAACTACATACTGACTGTATCCACTTCATCCATAGCAGGCCAGAAGCTGTTTCTGACCATTTCATGATAATCCTCACTACTAACTGTTACTGTCGAAGTTTTCAGAAAAGAAGCGGCCAAATACACCAGCTGCTCATAAGCCACCCCAAACTGTGGTTCATAGTGGATGCATGGGCCTTCTTGGATCACCCTAGGGCTTTTTTTTTACCCCAGGTATGGCAGTTTTGTCAGTTACAAACCCACACAGATGAAAGTGTCCATTAACACCAAAAATTATTCTTTTTGCAAAATTGTTATCCTCTTCTTGTTTTGTGAGAATCCAATTGACAAAATTAATCCGTTTCAAATGAAGAGTGTTTAAGATACTGAGTCAACTGAATTTTTTATGGGTGCATATGAAGATACTTTTTCAAAATACTTTGCTAAAATGCTGTCGAAATTCTCAGTTGTTTAGAATGACGTGGCAACTTTTGAGGGCTCAGTCACATTACCCTGCACCAGTGAGCAATGTTTTGTACCGAATGGATTGTACAGTTTTGTCTAGGCGATTTTATGATTGCAATGGACCTGATTTACTCAAATTTCTTTATAAGTCGCAGAACTGTTGCTGCTGTAGGAGCATTGTTGTGTGTGAAGATCTTGCAAACTCTATGAACAGTCTGTGCATTGCACTTGCTGGTTCTGTAATGAGTTTCTCACAATTATAAAATGTTCTAACATTGTGAACCACTCCATGGCAACTGAGATCCTGAAATATGCACACAATGATTGATCAAGAAATTGGAATGAGTTGATATTAAAAGTAATAATACAGTGCTTCAAACTTGACAAAATTTTACCACTCAGTTTAAAAATTGCACAATATATGAAAGACCATGTGAATTGACACTCATATGGAAAATATGTTCTTTTACCTAGGATATAGTGTACTTTTAATGAGGAAACCCAGGGAGTTCTTGTTTTTACTGTCCACATATACATCCTGTTACTATGAATTGAGAGAAATAGCCATTTGTCAATAGGTTTAAAGTGATGGCAGAGCACAAAAGAAATCAATTGCAAATGGAAATGTGTCTCATAGTACAGTCAGCAAAAGTGCATTGAGAGTAGGTAATGTATAGTGCCTAATAATGATCACACCAAAGTAGAACCTGTACAGATACTGATAAGACCATTACTGCTTCTGAATTGTTTTCTCTTGCTTCATGATTTGGTGTCACACGTCATTCCAGTCAGCTCATTTGTAACATTTGATTGTTTTTAGTATGCTATCTTCCGGTCCTGCAATAGAAGTAAAAAGTATTGAAAGTCTGAGATCGGGTAATGTTTAATGTTTATGTCTGTCAACCCTGCTACTGGCCATCCTGTTTCAACAGGCAGTAAGTAAATGCTTTTCTTCTGTTGCACATATTGTTAAGATTTAAACTGAAAAAAGTAAAAGTAACCACTTAGTGTGTATTTTAGATGTTGAGCAGTCAGCAGTTTCATAAATAAGATTGAAATGGAAACTTCCTGGCTCATTAATGCTGTGTTCAGAACCGAGACTTGTACCAATAACACTGCCTTTCATAGGAAATCCTCTTATAAGCATTGCCAGTTAAAATGCAAGCTTTCAGGTTCGAGTCCTGGCCTAATTTTTCTGGATTGCTGCAGCCCATTCAGCCACTTATGCATCAACAGCATGGTGTGCAGCAGAATGAGCTGTATGATGGGCTTATGCCTACTCTGTCAGCAAAACACATTACATCCGAATTGTGGAGGTGTCCTGACTTCCTAGCAGGCAACACACAGGGGTGGCCACACTACTCATGGCAACCAGATGATGACCTAAGTGCTGATAGACTTACACCGGCCACGTGTACTTTCTGTATCATAGCACCCAGAGCAGTACTTAGGCCATTGCGTAGGCTGTGAGAGGCCAGTTCGCTCAGAGTGATCTTGCTGGACCAGGTGCCGAATGCACTCACATTTCGTTCATCGGGAACTCACTCGACACCAGTGCTGGTCCGTGCCAGTCTCCACAACGCAAAACCTCCGTCATGTCCTGTGCTGAAGACGTGGACACCATCACCACAACCAGCCATCAGACTATGTAATGTTTCCTCTTGCTAACTGTCGATACAATTTCGCACTTAGACTTTTTCCATACCGTCTGAAAATTGACTGTGTCTCTTCTTCTTGGATTCTTAACCAAGTGTATATTTCTTACTGTCTGTGCTAGTACGATATTCTTACTGGAAGTCCTTGCCCACGAAGTTCACAATGAGAAATTTTCTGAGATACTGTAACAGTCTTGGTTGCTATAACCTTTTTTGTATTCTTTAATTCTACAAGAAATTTTTTTGATTTCGTAACTGTTTCACAACAAATTTACATGAAAATAGTTACTGGTCTTTAGCCCCATCTTCTTTTGTATAGACGACACTCTTATCTTGTTGAAGCCAAGTTGCTTGTTAAACATTAAACACCTAACTGGTCAAAATCAGTGTTAGCTTTGTGTTTTATACTTTCTCACTTCAGAGCAGATTATTTAAGTTTAATAAACATTTTCAAGTTTATTCTACTTGGATGTGTTTTCCTTGTGCAGTCTTTGGTGGAAACATTAGAATGATTCCGAAAAATTTTAACTGCTGTTGTTGTGGTCTTCAGTCCTGAGACTGGTTTGATGCAGCTCTCTATGCTACTCTATCCTGTGCAAGCTTCATCATCTCCCAGTACCTACTGCAACCTACATCCTTCTGAATCTGCTTGGTGTATTCATCTCTTGGTCTCCCGCTACGATTTTTACCCTCCACGCTGCCCTCCAGTACTAAATTGGTGATCCCTTGATGCCTCAGAACATGTCCTACCAACCGATCCCTTCTTCTAGTCAAGTTGTGCCACAAACTTCTCCCCAATCCTATTCAATACCTCCTCATTAGTTAGTTGATCTACCCATCTAATCTTCAGCATTCTTCTGTAGCACCACATTTCGAAAGCTTCTATTCTCTTCTTGTCTAAACTATTTATCGTCCATGTTTCACTTCCATACATGGCTACACTCCATACAAATACTTTCAGAAACGACTTCCTGACACTTAAATCTATACTCGATGTTAACAAATTTCTCTTCTTCAGAAACGTTTTCCTTGCCATTGCCAGTCTACATTTTATATCCTCTCTACTTTGACCATCATCAGTTATTTTGCTCCCCAAATAGCAAAACTCCTTTACTACTTTGTCTCATTTCCTAATCTAATTCCCTCAGCATCACCCGACTTAATTCGACTACATTCCATTATCCTCGTTTTGCTTTTGTTGTTGTTCGTCTTATATCCTCCCTTCAAGACACTATCCATTCCGTTCAACTGCTCTTCCTTTGCTGTCTCTGACAGAATTACAATGTCATCGGCGAACCTCAAAGTTTTTATTTGTTCTCCATGGGTTTAATACCTACTCCAAATTTTTCTTTTGTTTCCTTCACTGCTTGTTCAATATACAGATTGAATAACATCGGGGAGAGGCTACAACCCTGTCTCACTCCCTTCCCAACCACTGCTTCCCTTTCATGCCCCTCGACTCTTATAACTCCCATGTGGTTTCCGTGCAAATTGTAACTAGCTTTTCACTTCCTGTATTTTACCCCTGCCACCTTCAGAATTTGAAAGAGAGTATTCCAGTCAACATTTTCAAAAGCTTTCTCTATGTCTACAAATGCTAGAAACGTAGGTATGCCTTTACTTAATCTAGCTTCTAAGATAAGTTGTAGGGTCAGTATTGCCTCACGTGTTCCAATATTTTTACAGAATCCAAACTGATCTTCCCCGAGGTCGGCTTCTACCAGTTTTTCCATTCGCCTGTAAAGAATTCGCGTTAGTATTTTGCAGCAGTGACTTATTAAACTGATAATTTGGTAATTTTCACATCTGTCAACACCTGCTTTCTTAGGGATTGGAATTATTACATTCTTCTTGAAGTCTGAGGGTATTTCACCTGTCTCATACATCTTGCTCACCAGGTGGTAGAGTTTTGTCAGGACTGGCTCTCCCAAGGCTGTCAGTAGTTCTAAGGGAATGTTGTCTACTCTTCACGCAGTATCGTATCTCCCATTTCATCTTCATCTACATCCTCTTCCATTTCCATAATATTGTCCTCAAGTACATCGCCCTTGTATAGACCCTCTATATACTCCTTCCACCTTTCTGCTTTCCCTTTTTTGCTTAGAACTGGGTTTCCAACTGAGCTATTGATATTCATACAAGTGGTTCTCTTTTCTCCGAAGGTCTCTTTAATTTTCCTGTAGGCAGTATCTATCTTACTCCCAGTGAGATCAGCCTCTACATCCTTACATTTGTCCTCTAGCCATCCCTGCTTAGCCATTTTGCACTTCCTGTCGATCTCATTTTTGATATTCCTTTTTGCTTGCTTCACTCACTGCATTTTTATATTTCCTCCTTCCATCAGTTGAATTCAATATTTCTTGTGTTACCCAAGGATTTCTACTAGCCCTCGTCTTTTTACCTACTTGATCCTCTGCTGCCTTCACTACTTCATCCCTCAAAGCTATCCATTCTTCTTCTACTGTATTTCTTTCCCCCATTCCTTTCAATCGTTCCCTTATGCTCTCCCTGAAACTTTGTACAACCTCTGGTTTAGTCAGTTTATCCAGGTCCCATCTCCTTAAATTCCCACCTTGTTTGCAGTTTCTTCAGTTTTAATATGCAGTTCATAACTAATAGATTGTGGTCAGAGTCCACATCTGCCCCTGGAAATGTCTTACAATTTAAAACCTGGTTCCTAAATCTCTGTCTTATCATTATATAATCTATCTGCAACCTGTCAGTATCTCCAGGCTTCTTCCATGTATACAACCTCCTTTTATGATTCTTGAACCAAGTGTTAGCTATGTTTAAGTTGTGCTCTGTACAAAATTCTACCAGGTGGCTTCCTCTCATTTCTTACCCCCAATCCATATTCACCTACTATGTTTCCTTCTCTCCCTTTTCCTGCTACCGAATTCCAGTCACCTATGACTATTAAATTTTCGTCTCCCTTCACTATCTGAATAATTTCTTTTATTCCATCATACATTTCTTCAATTTCTTCGTAGTCGGCAGAGCTAGTTGGCATATAAACTTGTACTACTGTAGTAGGTGTGGGCTTCGTGTCTATCTTGGCCACAATAATGCATTTACTATGCTGTTTGTAGTAGCTTACCGGCACTCCTATTTTTTTATTCATTATTAAACCTACTCCTGCATTACCCCTATTTGATTTTGTGTTTATAACCCTGCATTCACCTGACCAGAAGTCTTGTTCCTCCTGCCACCGAACTTCACTAATTCCCACTATATCTAACTTTAACCTATCCATTTCCCTTTTTAAATTTTCTAACCTACCTGCCCGATTAAGGGATCTGACATTCCACGCTCCGACCCATAGAACGCCAGTTTTCTTTCTCCTGATAACGACGTCCTCTTGAGTAGTCCCCGGCTGGAGATCTGAATGGGGGACTATTTTACCTCCGGAATATTTTACCCAAGAGGACGCCATCATCATTTAACCATACAGTAAAGCTGCATGCCCTCGGGAAAAATTACGGCTGTAGTTTCCCCTTGCTTTCAACCGTTCACAGTACCAGCACAGCAAGGCCGTTTTGGTTAGTGTTACAAGGCCAGATCAGTCAATCATCCAGGCTGTTGCCCCTGCAACTACTGAAAAGGCTGCTGCCCCTCTTCAGGAACCACACGTTTGTCTGGCCTCTCAACAGATACCCCTCCATTGTGGTTGCACACACAGTACGGCTATCTGTATCACTGAGGCAACGGCAAGGTCTATGGTTCATGGGAAATTCTGCTGTATAGCAAGTGTGATTAAACTGATCATAATCAGTATCAGCTGGCTAGTTTTTAAGGAGAACATTACTCACCTGAACAAAGCAGGCACTGAGTGTAATGTCACAATGCCAAATGGCAGTGTAATCAGTTTGAACAATGCAGTTAAGTGACATTACCTCAAATGTAGTGCTAAGGAAGTACGTTCATGCTTCGTCAGCCACAGACACGTAACAAAAAATAATTCAAACAAACTGTTCAGTACTACGCAGTGTCAAACTTTTTTAAATGGTCTTCTGTATAAACACAGTGCAGTACTTAATTATTCGGCTCAGAGGCAAAGATTAAACACACAGTTTCAGCTAAATGTAATTTGTACGGTGACTGACTGGAGTTGCAGAAGACAATGCCGACATGTTACCATTTCTGATCTTCTGAAGTAGCAGCAGTCAGCACCTCCAATGATTAATCTTTTGGGTGTCTGAAAGCCATGGACATCAATGACATCGTCTTTCAGCCGTTGACTATATATTTTATTATTCATGATAAAATTGCAGTTTTGGCACTTAGGCCATTGGTAAGTGCTTAAAACAGTGCCTCACCACCAATCAAAAATAAAAATTTGTCCATCCCATAAACATCTAGGTATTCAAGGCTGTTGTCAAAAAAGCCCGAGTGCCTTCTTTTCAGTTCAGCTGGCAGCCACTGAATTCACTGTGATTGTAATGTTGATGTATCTAGGAATTTATCATGTAGACAATGTTAAACGTAATATACTCAGTTATTGTAAATATTTTTATCTTGAATGAAATTTTCACTCTACAGCGGAGTGTGCGCTGATATGGATAGCAAGTGTGATTAAACTGATCATAATCAGTATCAGCCAGCTAGTTTTTAAGGAGAACATTACTCACCTGAACAAAGTAGGCATAGGCAGTAAATCACTGAGTGTAATGACACAATGCCAAGTTTTATTTTTATCTTGTTTGTGGAATGACTAGACTTTTGTTTCATGCTGTGGCATTGTTTTAAGTACCTGATAATGTCATAAGTGGTGAAATTGCAGTTATGTTGTAAATAAAATAATATACAGTCAGCGATGGAAAGACAATGTCGCTAAAAAAAAAAAAAAAATATTGTTTGGATGTGGACCCCAAGCACTAAAAGTTATTCAACTGTGGACATACTTTGGTACTGGCAGGGAAATGCTGAGCATATCAGTGAGCAATGCCAACACCCATATCGCGGTACTCCATCCAGCAAAATGTACAGATATGCTGTTCTAGGTGAAGACTTGGAGCCGTTTCTCTCCTGTCCCATCATCAGATGCTGACTAATAGCTCCTCCTTTGACTTATCACTGTGAGATGCACGTGCTCCTCTCACCTTCCCTTGGGACACCAGCTAAGATATATCAGCTGCGCATTACCGGGAGTTGCACATGTGCCTTCTGCTTGGAACTTAGTCATAACTTTTCAAAGGCACCAATTGCCTCAATGTGCTTTTCCAATGGCCTCGTTAATCTTGTTACATCAACAAATGGCAAGTGGCACTACAAGCTTATCTGAAACGAATTGAGAAGTTGTCATCTATTTGTGGAGTGACAATGTCATATTTACTCCAACCAGGACTTTCAATTATAATATCAGTGTTGTTGATATATCATACATTTTCAACTGTTCATCATATAATGAATAATGTATTAACTTTTGGGCATGTAGTTGTGCAAATTACAACTCTTTCAATGAAATTTTGGGGTGTCTTCTGGCCACCCTCAGTGAGCCACTGATCAACGTGGCGCAGTGGTTAGCACATGACTCACATTCTTGATGACAGCAGTTTAAGTAGCATTCTGCTGCCATCCAGATTTGGGTTTTTTCGTGATTTCCCAGAATTGCTCAGTCAAATACCGGAATGGTTCCTTTGAAAGGGCATGGCCAGTTTCCTTCCATGTCCTTGAAACAGTTCAAGCTTTTGCTCTGTCTCTAATCACTTCAGTGTAGGTGGGATGTTTAACCATAATCTTCCAGCCTTGAGAGTGAACCAAGAGTCTATAGTTGTTCACTCGTGACCATCTTGAACTATAGAACAACACTGTAATCAGAAAAAAATGCGGAATTCACACAAAGCTTTATAAGGAGGTTTCTGCATCTTGCTACATCTGTAGATGGTTGTCAGTATCTTCTAGCCAGTCATGAGTCATGACAGTCGGGCTTCGAGAGAGGCCTGCATGCCTCTGATAACAATATTAGCAAAGCCAGCAGTATCACAGAAAGTATTGTTTTATCGTGTGTCCAAAGCATCTTCTTTGTTTTGCCACAGATGGCACTGTAATCAGAGTAATAGAAATGGATACACAATCTTAATTTACGACATGCTACGCAATGATGGGTGGCAGGACCAACTTCAAAGTCTAAAATGGGAACCCCCTTTTTTATGCCATGTCATGATTCTACAGCAAAGTCTCTGTTACATATGTTTTGTGTGAAGCATTTTCTTCGTTTCACCAAGGATGGCACTGTATGCCACTCAATGGCCCTTGAATATCTAATTGGATGTGGGACCCCACCTCCATGCTGTGAGGGTAGGACAGACCAGTCTTTCATAACTTCTAATTGGAAACCCCATTTGCAAAGTTGTATTCCTCCGACAGCAAACAAGGGACTACTCAATGCGCCACTGTGGCCATGCCTTGAGGCAAATGCTACTCTACTTTTCCAATTAGAAGCATATCTGCGGTAATGTCAACACAGGCATTTCTGATACGGTCAACTTTGTCTTCATTTCCTGTTGGCACTTGCTGGTACATCTTATCTTTTAAATATCTCTGCAGAAAGAAATCCAGCCACCAAGTGGGCCAATTAATAGGTCCACTTCTGCCGATCCAACGACCCTCTTGTGCTTCAATTGCGTAATGCACTGGGCATCTGTCATGCTGAAACCACATACATTGTCGAATGTCCTGGACAACATTTGATAATAGTACCAGTACTTTTTGTTCCAAAAACATTCAATATATGTGTGCATTCAATGTGCAGTTGATAAAATACGGACCAATGAGTTTGTTAACCAACCTAGGTGGACACTGATGGGGCAACTTGCAGTAACCAGTGGAGATTGTCTATATTCCAGTAATGCATGTTGTGCCAGTTAACACCCATGGTTTGTGACTGTAGAATCGTCGGAAAATAGTACATCAGCAAAGACCGTGGGGAGGTGTTTGTATTTGTTGAAATGTCCATTCGCTAAACACTACCGAGTGATGGAAGTTGGTGCCACGGAGTTCTTGATGGAGTGACACGTGGTATGGATGATATTTATGATGATGCAGAATTGCAACAGCACTGCCGACGGACATAATAGCATTGCACTGTAATTGCCGGGTGCTATCCATGTGTTGTGCTGCTCTGCCTCTAATATAGCTATTTCATTAGCTTCTCCTGTAACATATTTGCTTTGTTTCCTTTTGCTGGTCTGTATACTGCCATCACACATGAAAGTATTCACAACCTTGTAAAAGAACAAACAAGAGTGAGCTTTCTCTGAAAAACACTCGGCGTATGAGTCTACAGCAGCCTCAACATTTCTCCTACATTGTCCATAAATCAGGATAATTTCAGTTTCTTCTTCTGTGGTTGCAACATTCATCATCGATTTGCACATCTGTTCTCCAAATGATAGGCAGGTGTGCGGGCGATAAACACTGCGCAATTATTGAGACGTTTAGAGCTGCTTTCTGTTCTGCGTCTGTACTATACACGAGCCATGGTCGCAGTACATGACAAACAAATTGGAATTAGAATTCTTTTTGATCTAATGTGTAGTTTTTGAGATGTTTCAATGCCTTCAGTTAAAATGAACACAGCAGATGCCTGTCCTCAGATTGTGTTCTACTGCTTATTGTACTGTTTACATGTCTGTTGTTTTCTTTAATGTTGATAAATAAACTTTTGTTAACCAAGAAATTAGGCAATCCTAGAAATTACCTCACAAGTGCAGTGTTCACTTCCATGTGCTTAGTCTATTTGGTTGTTCCTTCAGTTCTCATGTTCATGGAGGCAGTGCTCAGATCTCTCCTCAAACAGTAGCAGGCTCTTCAGTTGCTATCATGAATTTTTCGGTCACATTGACTATGCCAGCTTTTACACTGGTGGCATACTGGCCATCCATTACGATGATACAGTCAAAGACTGTGTGGCTTACGAGAAGCAGCTTCAGCAACACTTCTTCACTTGTGATGTCACTGATTCAAACATGTGCAAGGGTTTGTTCCTTTCCTGGATTTCCCCTCATATTTACCAGTTGTTGTGCCCACTGCAGGGATCAGTGTTGCTTTCATTTGATGAAATGTAGAAGTTCGTGTCCAATTATCACTGTAAGCGCACGCATGTCATTGCAGCATTTGTCAAGTTTTGTTGTTGTCATAAACAGTCCCACCAGGCCTACTGGACTTGGGCAGCCAAACTATACGACCCTAGTTGCAAATATCAGTTTTTTGCCAATGTTCATCTGGATTCCAATGCTGAATCTGTGGTCCGTGACAATATTATTCTCTTGTTACTCAACAAGGAGGTGCGTCAATGCAGAATCCATCTTCGGCTGAAGTGTTGACTATTACTGAGTCTTTTGAGGTATCTCATGCTGCTGGTGGTCAGATTGAGACTTGGTGTAACAGTGTCGTGGTAGCTCATGCTCCTTATTGTCAGATATCAGTTTGTTCTTGGGGGAGGACGGCGTGCCAGCTGTACAAATGGGGCCTCTGCTCCACACTGGACAGCAACATGCCTGGCAATAATAACCAAGGCAGTGATCAGTGCTCTCATCTTGCCCATATTGTTTTGTACAACACGATAGGGTTACCAGTGTCGCCTAAGCTCTGGGCGACTTGTGACAGCTGTAGGCAAAAAGGATGTATAGCATCTGTGTCATTTACAGCCCTCTCCTGCAGGTATGGACATGGATGTCAATTGTGTAGTGCTTCAACAAACTGTTTATTTAAGTGTAAGGTATGGATAAAGACCTCAGGCTTTAAGTGGAGAAGGGTGCTGCTGTCACATTGCTGAGCTCACAAATCTCTGGTTATTTGACATTTTGTGAGTTACAACAAGCAGCATATTACCATTTTGGGGCAATTTACTGCTCCAACAGTGTATAAAGCTGTGGTTTGCTCACTTATTTTTCTGGTAGTGGAGGGTGCTGTTACCGATAGGTTGTTTGGTGTGGAAGCCTTCAATGACTGGTTTTTACATTGTGGGTGGATTAGGTTGTGCCATTAACTTTGCGACCCACATTGCCTTGAAACCTGGTGATGTGGCTGCACTTTAACTGTGCGCGCCCTATTTCCCTGGCCTTGTGTGAACAAGTGAAATCAGAATTGGATAGGATGACATTATTGGGGATCATCCAGCCTATTACATCAAGGGAGTGGTCAATCCCCTCATGATTGTTAAAAAAACTGAATGGTCAGCTTTGCCTCTGCAGCAACTTTAAAGTTTCCATTAACACTCAATCTATCATTGACACCTATCCTTTGCCCTGTAGGGATAAGTTGTTGGCCAAACTTGCAAAGGGCCAATTTTTTTCTAAAATTTATTTATCTACAGTCTATGCACAGGTTCCATTGAATAAGGATTTGAAAAGACACTTTGTGATTAACACACTCTTCAGGTTGTACCAATGTCAGTGCTTCCTGTTCAGTGTGACTTGCGCCCCTGTGACTTTTCTTTGTTTTCTGGAACAATTGATGATGCCTGTTCCAGGGTAGGTAAACTATCTCGATGATGTTGTAGAGACAAGTGCATTCTTGGAAGAACATTTTACACAACTTATAATCCTTATCCAAGCTCTTAAATAATGCTGATTTGAAGTGCAATTTAGCCAAGTGCCACTTCCTTCAGTCATCCATTGTGTATTTGGGGTTTGAGGTTTCTCGGGATGATGTAAAGACTTCATGTTTGCCGCTATTCTGACAGCTATATTTTTTTTTAGGAAAATTGCCTAGTATCACAAATTCATTGCTATGTTGTCCCATCCTCTTCATGAGTTGCTCCACAAGGACGTTCCTTTTCGTGGACGCCGGCCTGTGAGCTCACATTCGCACTGTTGAAATCTAAATTGCACTCTGCTCGTTGTTTGGCTACCTTCTGTACTGGCCCACCTGGTTTTGGGTACAGACGGCTCTCGTTATGGCTTTGGGACCACTCTTGCACGTTGCTATGAGGACAGTTCCAAACGTCCAATATCTTACACATCAAAAACATTCAGCTATGCTACTCCCAAGCTTAAAAAGAAAGCGCTTTTTATCTACACCATCAAAAAGTTTCATGTGTTCTTGTATGAGTCCAAGTTCCACCTCATTATTGACCACAAGCCCTTTGTTTCGTTGTTTAATGAAATACATTTTGGCGTACCACACAGTATGCCAATGCCAATGTGCTGCCCACCTTCCAGTGGGGCCAGATCCTACTTTTGATCAGGATGAGCTCCCTTGTTTTCACTTAAATGCTGAAGCACAACATACAGTGAAAGAATTTCCTATTAAAGGCTTCTGGATCACTGCTGTTGATCTGGTTTTGTGCCAAGTTGTTTACCTGCCTTGGATGTTTGGCTGGACAGGCCTCTGGGAAGGGCTTCTGATACTTCAAGTAACACCAAATTTTGGTGTTTGATGGTGGTGTCATCTTAACTACGAATGGCCTGTTCCCCAGGGTTGTGATCCTGGCGACCCTGCAGAGGGATGTGCTTCAGCTCTTACATCTGGAACATTCGGGGGTGTCTCATACCAAGTCACTGACTCATCGACATGTGTTTTGGCCTGGCATCGATGGTGACATTGTGCATCTTGCTGGTGCCTGCTCTCAGAGTACTACACAACAGGTGGCACCGTGGCAAGCACCACAGCAGTCATAGGAATGCACCCGTGTTGATTTTGTGAGGACCTTTTCCTAAATTGTTACTGGTTGTTGATTGCCGCTGCTTTCTCTAAATTTATGTACGTTCTCCAATGTCCTTTCTTGCCAGCTGTGGTTACGGTGCAGCCCCTCTCAAATTTTTTTTCTATTGAATGATTACCTTGTACACAGCTGAACAGATAATGGTCCACAGTTTGTGTCTCAGGCCTTTAGCGATTTCTCCACCCATCAAGGCATTCACCACTTGACTGCTCCTCCATTCCACCTCCAATCTAACAGGGAAGCTGTATGGCTTGTCCAGGTTCAAATGAAGTAGTACATCACATATGATGCGTTGATGCCCATCTCGAGATCCTACAGGTTTACGCCCGTAGGCAGTTGGAGTGTTTCCGAGCTAATCCACAGCTGCGAGGCATGTACCCTCGTGCTAATGCTCATGCTGCCCCACTGTCCATCGGCGTGTCCCTCATTGAGGTTCACTCCTGGCTTCATGCTCTGACTCTGGGTTTCAGCCACTGACTGAAGTGGATTCTGGCCTTGGTCACTGCTGCCGCCTCTGTATGGTGCACACCAGTGAATGGCTGGTGGGGAATCCACCATGATCAGCTGCAACCTTGCACCATGGGGGGGACTTCAGGTCCGCCACCTTTGCCGTCGCCTTCTCCTTAACACTCAACACCTGTCCATGCCTCGCACAACATTATGCTGCATGGGCAGACACATCCTCCTTGTGGATTTCGCCCTCTCCTCCTGGGTCCAGCACCCGAATGCATGCTGCTGGCTGATCTCGTGATGCTTCTCTGCCACCTGCACTTCCACCACCAGGTGGGTCAGTACTATCGGGTCTTTCATCGATGTTCCGTAGGCCCCCAACCAAGTGACTGGTGCCTTCACCATCTGCTTAGTTCCACTGTGCCGAGGACCCAAACATAAAGGTGCTACCAGTGCCCTTGTCACCAGTCATACCTTATAGTACTTTGTGCGAGGGTGGGGGGAAGGCACCTGCCACACATCTGCAGCCTCACCATTTCCGCCCATACTCGCCAGTTACGGCTCAGTATCTCCTACCACCATCAATCACCACCTGCGATGTCTGCTGCGGACACCATCGATGTGTTATCAGTTGCCCTTGTGAAAGGAGTGTTCTTTCCCCAAGGTGAAGGAGCGCTGCAATCCTGTACATCATATCCTGATACATGCCACGGCACCTGGCCACTGGCGCCCTAGACTCAAATACTCCACCAACAAAATCTGCACAGGCTGGCCACCAAAGACTGTGTGCGACTGTGCACGCGGCACAGCACTCACCGTGCTGCCTCCCGCAGCTTTCCTCTATGTAAGGACAGCGCACCAGATTGTGCTGTACTGCCTGTTGTACTGTTTTCTATGTTTGTTGTTTACTTGAATGTGGGTAAATAAACTTTTCTTCTTGTGGCTGCACTATTGTTTGTGCCTAGCATTACAACAAGAGCTATACCAAGATTAGGAAATCCTACAAATTACCTCACTATAAAGATTCAAAGATT
Organism: Schistocerca piceifrons; assembly: GCF_021461385.2. NCBI lineage: Eukaryota > Metazoa > Arthropoda > Insecta > Orthoptera > Acrididae > Schistocerca > Schistocerca piceifrons. The sequence goes on from NC_060145.1 coordinate 426,965,091, forward strand.
GAAACTCCTGTTAGCTACATAAAAGCAGCAATATTCATTGTAAACATGCTTTGTGTTACTAATGTAGTTTGCTATTATTGTTCAGTAAATATCGTTGTGATAGGCATGTCAGGTATTAAAAATAGGCAGTAAAAGTCACTATTTTTCAGATTGGTCAGTTTTAGTCTGCAGTTTCTTGATTTTGGTTTGCAAAGTGAGTTTTATACCAAGGCCTTTTTTAAAAAGATTTTGTGCAATGTGAAAAAAGGTATGTTGCTGGTAAAGTAATGTTTTATGTGACAGATACATCGAAAAATTAGAAAATGCTATCAAGAAGGTTCTGAATTAAAACCTTGTTAACAACCCTGTGAACCAGAGGTAATTCGTGATCTCCATATTAAGAACATTGTCTAAGTGATGTGAAATCACTGAAAGCATGAAGGCATGTGACAAATCAGGTATGAAACATTTGGATCATCAGTTTATGAACCATCTTTCCTCAAGATGATCAACACTAAGGCTCCGATAGCCTCTTTCCATCGTGTATCAAACACAGGAACGGGACATTGCTGACTTGAAGCAAAGGATTCGTAATGCCGTTGCCATTGACGCGACTATGCTACAGCGAACATGGCAAGAAATCGAGTACAGTCGTGATGTGCTTCGTGTAACTAAAGGCACCCATGTAGAGGTCTATTAAACACTGTCAAAAAACTTTTATAAACATTGATTACAATAAAAGAAATGTTATAATATTTCAACAACTACCGTTGCAATAAAATTTTGAAGTTGTTAAGGGGCTTTATGGACACCCAGTATGAAATGGAAATGAAGTCCGATGCTTCTTTACAGAGCGTAGGGGAACGATGCGGGACACCCGCATCGCTTTACTAGGCAAGGTCCTAATGGAGGTGGTTTGCCGTTGCCTTCCTCCGACCGTAATGGGAATGAATGATGATGATGAAGACGACACAACAACACCCAGTCATCTCGAGGCAGGAAAAATTCCTGACCCCGCCGAGAATCAAACCCGGGACCCCGTGCTCGGGAAGCGAGAACGCTACCGCGAGACCACGAGGGGCGGACGGACACCCAACTGCTAAATGTATTGAACTGATGTCTTAGTTGCCACCAGGAACACCTCCAGATCACCAAGAAATAATTATTTTGGTCGTACACATATGTTATGTTGAACAGTTTGTCATTCTGCACCACAAGTACACCTGGGCAGTATTGTTATTGCCCATTTTTACATTGAGTTACATATCTTCCGTTACTTGTCTTTATTCTGTTCAGCACAGATTAGATCTTGGTATGCTCTTCAAAACATGATGGCCTGGACAAAATGTAGTGCATTTGAAGCTGTTCTGGGATAGTATTGTGTTACCATAATTTGTCCATCGGTCTGTTGTTGTGAAGTCTATTTTTATGAGTACAAGAATGTCCTCAGCATGACCAGCTGTTTTTGTAAATTACCACATGCCAGTAGGAGATTCTCACCACAAAAATGGGGGAGCTATTTGGCTGAGAATAGTCAAACCAGAAAGCTGGAGTATTTCCAATTGTTACTACGGTGAAGCGTACAGTCTGGTTGAGCTGCTTATCAGTGAGTGCGTGTAAGGGTTATTATCCTGACTGCAGCACAATACTCTGCCACAGGGTACACCATTACAAAAGCAGAAGTTCTTAGTGTTGGAGTTGATGAGTCTCATGTCATAGTACAAAGTTTCTGCAAGATGTTTCTTGACTTCGTCAGCAGCAGTTTTCAGCAAATACTCTTTAAAGCTGAGTGTCCTGTGACTGCTAGATAACATGGACTTCTGTTATGCCTCAGTGGTTTCCCTTCAAAATATCCATTTATTTCCTTGTTGGAGAGCTTGTTGACAATGTGAAAACTGATGACTTTTCTCTTGGCAGCACTTGGCTGTATCCACCAGTTTGCCAACAATTTGTAGATCTTTGGTCAAGACAGCCTCACTAAAGCCAAGCTCTTTGTGACTTGCATCAAGAGCCCAATTGCCAGCATATCCAAATTTCCTTGGTGTTGTCTTGGGCTCGTCTGCTATATACTGGGAAAACAGGAGGAGCTAGTACCAATATTTGTGGAAGACAATTATTAAACTTCGTTAAAGGGCTCATCTTATTGTAAGTTAGAAGTGTCTACTGATGTTTGATGAGGTTTCCAATTTGAAGGCAAAGTATGACTAATAACAGTTTGGATATCATCATTTGCCCCCACCCCCTCTTCACACCCCACCACTCCCCTACATTATTGTAAGGCTCTGTTAGATATACAAACAAAGTTGAGGTCTTTTGTTCGTTTTGAAATCCTGCTTTCAATATAAGATGTCAGTGAGAGAACCTGGTCAGTGCATCTGTGGTGTGAGTGGAAACCAGTCCATTCAGTATGCAGGTTTTGGAAAATTTTGTGGCTCATTTTGCTATATATTACTCTTTCCAAAGGTTTATGAACTGTCTAAGCGAAGCAATGGGTTGGTAGCTTCACGTTTTGTCATTTGGTTCACCCAGTTTTAAGATACCTATGGTTTTTGCTCTTTTCAAATCATGGGATAATTCACCACTTTGGAGAATATCGGTAAAGAATACTGCTAAACATTTTTTTACATACTTCCCACTGTGGATTAGGAATTCTGAATGAATCCATCAAGACAAGATGCTTTCCCTGCTTTCATTTTATTGAGAGTTTTCATTTCCTCACTGTTGAATGGTCTAGAGCAGAGTTTCTCAACTGCCATTTCGTGACACATTGGTGTGTCACAAATACGTGTCGGACGTGTTGCGAGATTTTTAATATGTTTTGATCTTCCACAGATAAAATATCTAGAACAAAACAAATTTATAACCAAATCATTTCTTGGAGTAGCCCAGTTCGTAAGAAATCACCTATATTATACATGATCCCATGCATAATAATAATACAGTAATTAAAAAAAGTGTATTGTATGTGTGCATGTAGTGGTGATGTGAAAGTTTGAAACATACAGTGGTGTGCCCCAAAGGAAGATATGTTGAAAAACATGGATCTAGAGTAACATGACTCAGGTTATGGGCTAGTTTGAAAGTCTTCAATTCATTTTTTACCTTAATTGTATGTGACTGAATCTGATAACCTCTGGAGGTAGATGCAACGTTATTTACTACTTGCTTGGGAGTAACAGCCTTCTTCATTTGGTCTGATGAGTTGGCATCTCCAAGATTTCTCCATAAGCACCAACCTTTTCTGCTTGAAGTGCAGAGCCTAAGACCTCAACTGTTTCAGTCCACTGCCTATGGCAAGCTGTATTGATACTGTGCAGAAGTTCATCAGCTATTTCATGGTCATTGTTGTGACAAAATCTTTTGTATAGGATTTTGAACATTTCCATCCATCCCCTTTATATTCATTGCAGAAAGCCTCTTGGGATACATTTCTTTGCTATGAACAGCACAGCACCAACGAACCTCTTACAGTTTGCACTTATTGGTTGGATAAATCCCACACATTTGTCCAGATTTTCAGAACATTTAGACCAGTCAGATTTGGAAAATCATCTTATGACAAGTATGCTTGTACCTATTTCAAGAAGCAATGGATAGTATTAACTGTGCAGGAAGTCTTCCTGGAACACATGAGGCAATACTGACCACCCTGAGGCTTTCCTTAGAGAATAGGTTCAAGAAAGGGGTAAACCTGCATTTTTTACATTTGTCAATCTGGTGAAGGCTTTTGACAATGTTATTTGGAATGCGATCTTTGAAATTATGAAGGGAGCAGGGATGATAAAATACAGAGAGCAAAATATTATTTACAACTTGTAAAGAAACGAGACTGCAGAAGACTCAAAGGACATGAAATGGAAGCAGTCACTGAAGAGGGAGTAAGACAATATTGTAGCCCATCCCTAATGTTTTTCCATCTATTCACTGAGCAAGCTGTGGAGGAAATCAAGGAGAAGTTTGGAAAGGGAATTAAAGTTTTGGCAGAAGATGAAACTGCAAAAGTCACTTCATAACTGAATCTCACACTCACAAACCATATCGGCCCCAAAACAACGTGAAGGGAGTTCCATAAGTAGGGAATTTCTGGGCGAGATGGAATTCCAAAACCACTCATCGATGATGCAAATACCAATAACAGGAAAATGTGGCTCTGAAGCCATAAAACCTGGATTAGGGTGCAATTGAAAAACGGCCTGTGGTCAGATGAGTCTTGTTTCACACTGTTTCCAACTTCTGGCTAAGTTTATGTCTGAAACACAGTGGGGATCAATGATGATTTGAACAGCCATATTGTGCTATTCCATGGACCTCATTGTTATTCTGCAAGGTCACATTGCCACTAAGGATTATGTGACCATTTTGGCTGATCAAGTCAATCCCATGGTACAATGTTTGCTCCCTAGTGAAGATGCTGTATTCCAGACCAGCAGCGCTTCTGTTTACACAACTTAGAGAGAAGGGTGCATGATTGCTAACCATCTCCATCATCGTTATCTGAACTTGCCACTATTTTGCTGGAAGAATGTTGTAAGATTCCTTTGAAAACCATGCAGGGCCAGTATTTATCCATTCCAAGACAAACAAAAGCTGTTTTGAATACCAACAGTTTTCCTATAACATATGATAGTGAAGGATGATGGAACATCGGTTAAGACATCAGGAAGTAACTTCCATGGGAGCTGTAGAGGGTAAGAGCTATAGAGGAAGACAGAGATTGGAATATATCCAGCAAATAATTGAGGGCATCAGTTGCAAGTGCTACTTTGAGGTGAAGTAGTCGGCATGGGAGAGGAACTCGTAGGGGGCCGCTTCAAACCAGTAAGAAGACTGGTGACTCAAAAAATGAGAGTGAGGAAAAAATGTGTTGGTGTTTACAAGTTTTTGGCTGTCCCCTGTATACAAATTGCCATGTAATTGTAGAAATCCTTAGGTCTTTGCAGAGACTTCAGCAAGATGATCAGTTGTCAACTTTACACATTATCTTTACCTCATGCTTCTGTAGAATAAATAGTTTTTTCATATTACTTACATTATTCCAGAAGGTTATGCTGTAAGACAATTGTGTGGAAGTATGAAAAATATGCCAGTAATCCTATCTGCAGATCAACACAAAGGGAGACTTCTCAGTGCAAAACAGGCACAACGGAGCTTTTCTGTATTTACTAGCTGCTGCCATCTCAGTTTACTGTCTATCAGGATGTCAAATATTCACAACAGAGTGTCATCCAGTATGTGCTCTTTGAACTTTACTTCTGCTACACTGAAAGTTATTTTCATATTTTGGAATTGCATAACGTGAGTCTTTATAAAATTAAGGGTTAAACTGTTTGCTGTGAACCAGTGTCTGGTGTGAATGTGTTTGACTTATTATCAGTACACTAATGTCATTGCCAAACAGGTAAATCATTTACGAGAGCCGAGAACAGAAGGAGATCATGTACCAGACATTTTGGGACACTGTATTTAGTGTCTCCTCACTCCAAATTTAGTCTTGGTCCTGTTGTATCATTTGTCAAAATGACCATTCGTTGTGTCAACTTTTATCAATGCCAGTGGAAGGATTTTAAGAGCACTCTATTATAGTTTTTCTTTTAGAATTTTATGCTCTATGAAATCAAAGGCGTTGGTAATATCACAGACTATGCCAGTAGGATAGCTTTTCCTTGTTTAACTCTACCAGAGTTGAATTGTCAGACATTGCTTTCTCCATAGAGGAGCCTTTACAGAAGCTGAAATGAGCTGCTATTAAAATATTGTTCTCGGAGAGGTATACTGTGGTAAAGTACCTTCTCAAAAATTATTGAGAACATGGGACAAAGGGATGTGGGCCTATAACAAGAGGTCACTTGGTACCAACATGAAACATGAAAGGATGTTAAAAAGCATATTTTCAGCAGAGAAACTAGTCCTCTCAGAACACCCTCCTCTGCCTAAAATATAAAGGCATATCAGAAAGTCTTCGCCCCTATTTCTTATTAGCCAAAGTAAGGTACGTAAAGGTACTTATAAATATATGTGCTATTCTATACATCTTACACTATTTTTCCATTTAGCCCTTACTCTGGTTCAGACATTTGCCCCATGGCGGCACTATATTTAAGACGTCCCTGTGATATAATTTGTCTGGATGACTGGAATCACTATTGGGCTGCTATCTTGGCTTTGTTATTGCATGTGAATTGCTGCCCTGCCAGAAACTCTTCAACAGACTGATAACTTGGAAATCACTACAGGAGCAAAATCTGGACTGTGTGGTGGGTGGTCCAGACTATCCTATTGAAATGACTGGATCCTGTCGGCAGTTCTGATTGCCGAATGTCACCTTGTATTGTGGATAACCGCATTGCCCACATTGAGAATCCCTGAGTGCTGCTTCCTGATGGCAGCCTGCAGATATTACAGTGTGGAACATTAACTTTTGACATTGGTAGTTGCACATAGAAGCATGAACTCCAGCAGATGCACTCCAAGCCTGTTTATTAAATGACAAACTTCAGTAAAATTCACTTCAACCAAAAAATATTGAAACATGCTTTAATTAGTTGAATAGCAGAATTTCTTTTACAGTTGCAAGAGCCATCCCAATGGAAGGCAAGCTAGGCTCCAATGATCACAATCTTACTGTAGCCCAGGAAACATACTGCGTGGTCAGCATTGTCAGTGAAATAATCAGCTCACATTACTAGCAGTGCCAAGCTCCTGTTCTGGAATATTCTGTTTGTATATTTACAGGTAAATGGCAAAAATTAAATGTAAAAAATAAACAAAAAGTGCTATCTTGGGTACAATATGCTCAAGACCTCCGAACATGGCAGTCATATGACACACGGATGGGTTCCTTCTACAGCAGGAGGACCCACCAGCATTTCATGAACTGCCATTCTGCAGTAGGCTACCAATGAATCATAGCCTATAATTTGCTTTTTCTACAACTGACCATCAGCTGCATCAATGTTGATTAAAAAGTAAGATAACAAAGGGCCTTGTGGTGATGGTTAAAGTTTAATCACAGTTAAATTGTCTCTGCACTGCACCAAATGCCAGTTAGCAAAACACATTCAGCTAACAAGAAATTTAACCACAGTTAAGTCTATGGCTTACAAAGTGCCTGTAATACATTCAAAATAACAATAATCATTGTCTGTTGCAATTATGTGCAGTTTTCAGTTTGTTATCATAACAGGTATTGTTATTGTGCTATGGAGAGTAAGAAAAGGAGGCAAAATTTCTTAAAATTTGGAACTGAAAGTGAAAATTTTAGAATGCAAAAAAATGGACAGATGTGTTAAGAAGATTGTGGACTTGTTGATGGCTTGAACAGCAAATAATGCTGTGCTACAATCTGACATAAATACTAGTAGAAGTTATTCATTAATTCAATTGAAACTTCATCCCATTTTTGGCTTTAAATTCAATACAGGTAAGGCATATTGTCTAATGTCAGTTTGCATATGCATAACATACATGTTCCCGATGTTGCATTGGCTACCATAACTCGGAAGTAACATACTTCATCACATAGAGTTAAAGATCATGAGTCCTTTTGCAGTTTCATTTGAGTGAAAGAGGAGACTTTTTTTTTAAGCTACTCATCATCATTGAAAAGATACTTACTGACAAGATACAAACATGAGGCACTCCATTATATATATATATATATATATATATATATATATATATATATATATATATATATATATACACACATGAAGTTTCATAATAACAAAAACTTCCAATGTGTAACTTGTGTTTACTTTCTGATGTAGACTGACATTTATGTTAATATTACTGGCCAGTGGGGTAACATTCCAGACACTGACCTTTGCAATGAGAAAAACAGCAAATAGATTATTTATAATAAAGAACATCTACTACTACATGTAATACTTCTATTACATCAAGAAGAAAGGCACAGGGCATCTTTAGAAAAAAAAAGTGATAAAAAATTTGGAAGGAGGTAGATGCAAACCTGCTACCTTCCTCTTCATAGCTCACTATGCTAACAATTAAGTTACAGTTTCAACACAGCAGCCAGCTCTCAGTATCAGTATACACTGTGTACTTACCTTGTCTGCAAACATTATTATTTTGTATTTAAAAATGATAAGTTAGTGGCATGCTTTTGATAGATCAGCATTGTGCTGTAGCATTGAAATCTACTGTACCAATGACTCCAGGAAATCCATCCAACACACTGAAACCATTCACTACAGCGTGTAATTCTGCTTGAGGAGGAAACTTTAAAATTGTGGTGGTATTGGTGCTATGACCCCAATACATCACTGATAAGTCTTTGCGCTGTTATACTATGACCATTAGCACTGTCACCAATAACTATATTAAATGCACCAGTTGCATACACCCTTAATGTCATTAGAAGTCTGTTCATGGGCAAAACAGGATTAACCCTATAAATAGGAAACTCCAACCTTTCACTGATTTGACCTCATAATCACCACACTGTTTCTTTTGAATGACAAAATCTCTCTTCAAATGTTCTGTCCCTGTAATTTTCAAAATAATTTGCCCTTTTCACAAGTACACCAATATGGTTGCAATGATGATTTACATGTTTAGATATAACATTTTTCGTCTCCTGTGCCATCTAAAACATCAAAATGCATCACCCTCTTAATACGATACATGTTTACTTTGTTCTAACCATAATCACTTCAAGATAAATAATCATTCAACATTGGTCGACTTTAACTGTGATCAACTCCCTTGTTCAACTTTAACCGAGGTTGGTGCAGTCAAATTTTGTGTTGACAAGGGTTGAATGCTGACATAACTGTGGTTAACTTTTAGTCAAAGTTGGTGCAATCAGCCCATGTGGTCATTCCACTTCGTTGTTACCTTCAGATATATCTGAAATGACTGAATCTATATGTGACTCGTTAATCCTGTAGTCAAAGAATACTGAGCATTTGCAGTTCATGACGTGCCCAGCTTTTGCAATTTTCTAAATTGATAGTTGCCAGTCTTTGCACTGGGCTGATATTTTTGCTAAACAGAATTCCCTCACAGATAACTGCATCATTTCCAGAGAGTCTGAGATTGTAACTAACACTATCTGTGAATTCATTAATGTAACACTATACATGAAGTCAGTGTATAATAGAACAGTAATTGTTCTATCTATCATACATCCCTCCAGGCAGGGCTGGTTTAAGGCACAAGTGGCCACTTGCAGTGTCAAACCGAGAGGGGCAAGAGAGGTGCATCTAGTGCAAAAATTGTCCACAGATTGTATTGAAAACAACCCGTTTCCATGCTCACCATATTTAGATTCAGTTTTAAAGATCCTAACCAAGAGCCCTACATATAGCAAGTAGTGTATGAGGGAGGGGAAGGGGGTGCCAAATTATATGTTGCTTGTGTGGAAAAATAGAGAGGGAATCGCCAAATTATATGTCGTGTGTGTGAGAAAATATTCTTGAACCAGCCCTGCCTCCAATTATTGCTTCAGTGTTTGTAGATAACATGTGGCCTCCTGCCTGTAAAGAAATTTTTGATCAAGTTGCAGATCTGGTTAGATATCACTTATGAAAATATTTCCTTTGAGAGGTGTCAGAATCAGACTGAACAAACTGCTTTCTGAAACCCTATAAATACCAAATTTACCTGGATTCCTTTATCTGTGGCTCTGTGGATATGGTGAATCCAGTTTCATATGAATGGTGTTTCCAAAACACATTTCCATGAAGGTCATTTTGTTCCTGATAGCTCATTATGTTTGTACTCTGAACACAGTCTGGAATTCTACTGCAAATAGAATACTTTTTTCCAATCACTGGGAATGTTTCTCTGTTCGAGGGACCTGATCAATTTTGTGCAAAGTGATTTATTTGATATATTAAAGGCGTAGATGGACCATGATAATGCAGAAGAATGATTTATTTACTGAAAATATACGGGGAAAGAATTAATGGTTAAATATCTAACATTTTGTAAAATAATTTAGAGAAAGAGGCGTAGTTTCATTATCATGGTTGCACTAAAAACAATTCAAGATGTAGTTTGTGAATTGCTTGTTTCAAGAATCTTTCAATTTTCACTTATGTTCTGTTTAAATCTTGGGTCCATTTTTCACTTCTATGATTTGTGAGTAGTCTAACCCGCTTTGGAGTGAGATTTCAGACAGTCGGGTCTTATTGAGCTTAATAGTTAAGCAAGTTTTGGGCAACTTGGTTTTGGATTCCAACAAAGGTGAAATTATGTCTGATACAGTCATAGACAATCAAGAGCCAATATGAAATATGACAAAGTGCAGCTCTTGTGTTACAATGCAGTTTGTGAAATTTGAAAAACAGTACAAAAGTATATAGAGAGAATTTAGCCATGGTTGGGTTTTGTAATTTTCCAAGGTTGTCTGCAGATGCCTTTCAATACAGGTGAAACTGTCACAAATGGAAAACTAATAAATCCATCTTAATTGCAACCATGACTGATTTCTATCTGTAACATTACCACGGTTGCTGTACCAGTGCCACAGAGCTTGGGAATGGAGTGGAATGACTTTTAATAAGTCCCTTGTCTCATTCCATTTCCAGTCAGTGAGCAGGAAGACAGACTGGTTATAGACCTCAGTAAGGTCCTGAATTTCTCCAGCTTCACATTCTTGTTCATGACTTTTTTACAGGAACATTTTCAGACCTTTTAGAGTGACTTATTTTTGTGATCCACAATGCCTTTTTAAAGCATTTTAACTATTGTTTATTATGAAACACTAGCCAGAAAGAAACTGCTTACTTAGAATTAAGTCAAAATGACCAGGATTGTAAAAGTGTGTAATTCTAACATGAGAAAAAGCTACAGTTCTGTCATTAAAAAGGAAATTTGTAAAAACTACAATGTCGAAGTAACAAATTTAAGTGTCTGAAGCTTACAATTCTTAGCCAACTCTTTAAAAAGTGAAATCAATGAAATCGACAATGAAAACTGGGAGCTAAGGGTGAAGCAAAAATATAGTGAAGTGACTCGAGGCAAAAGTAATCAAGTGTCTAAAGGGAAAGAAGTGATTCACGAAGTTAAGACTTTAGTCACAACAAGAACAATGATCTGCTACATTTATGGATAAAACAAATATCATGTTCTAAAAACCACACAAGAAAATGACTGTTTTATGCATAATGGAGTCCAGTGATGTAACAAACACTCTAATCTATAGTTCATGTCTAAATAAAAAAAAATTCGAAGGACGAATATTAAAATAAAGAAAGCGTGTACTAATTAAGCAAACTGTGATGTGGTTGATCACTGCTGTGTAGCTTTTACGCCACACATGGCTTCCACCTGAACTAAAGGGGAAAAGTTTGTGTGTGATGATGTCAGTGAAATAATTAAAGAAAGACTCAAACAGAATAAAACTGCCTATGAATTTAGTGGTTTGAATAAGAACAGGAATATATTTAGGATAAAAGACAGTGACTCAACAGGCAATAAATCTCTTGGTCTTGAGCTAGATACAAGAAGCACCACTCGAAAGGGTGAGTGTTCACAGACAATAAATCTAAATCCATTACTGTAGTGCAAATGAACATTTTCTCAATTTGGAAAAAATATTAGAATTAGAACATTTTTGTAGTACTGAAAATGTTGATGTTTTATGGGTATCAGAACAATGGATGACAGATCATGTAGAATATTTTGTTCCTCAGGGCTATGCTTTTGGTGACATTATGTGTAAATGTCAATGAAAGAATGGAGGTGCACTAATGTTTGTTAGAGATACTGTAATGTTTTCTAAGATAGATGTTAGCCATTGCTGTACTGAACTACACAGAGAATTTAGCTGTACAAGACGTAGTACAGAGAATACTACAATTGGTAGTTTACATAGATCTTCATGAGGAGCTTGTTTCTCAAAAGGAGCTTGTTTCCCAAAAGTTACCAAATAAAAAAAAATAAGTTAGAGATAGCAGCCCCTACCTAATGGCTTGTTGGATCTAACAAGTAATATTTTCTTGCAAAAAGTACCAAATTTTGTATACAGAGATAATCAAATCTTGCGTTTCATACGAAAGTATACCAAATCCCTTTGAACTTCCATAACAAGATGTTTGTTTATGGTGAACAATTACAATGAATTCTGGTATGTCCGATGAATGTGCCAGAATTAACAGAAAAGCCAAGGAAACGTAAAAGATCCGTTAATATGTGGAAATGGAGTGTTTTGAAACACGAAAAACATAATGCTGCTGCAAGTGCAAAATCTCAAATCATGCTGACAAGTTTTGCAAAGCATTATGTGTATCAGAAGATGATGTGATATGTGAATATACCAGATACTGGAACATTACAAATGCTGTGAGTCAACACTATAAATGCTGTGAATCAGAGAAACTTTTTAATGGGGTATATTCAAGTGAACTAACCTAAAAAGAAGAAGGCCTAATCGAGGTAAGAAAGACTGTTCTAGAAAGAGAAACTAAAAGCTACAGCATGCAAACTGCTCTTCAGTGTAAGGTCCCTGTTTGTAATCTGTATTCCTAAGTATTTTTATTGTTGGCAGAAGGAAGGTTGAGCATGCAGCTGATGAGAAAATGAATAGTGGAGCAGGAGTTTCTGAAACAAAGAGGTGATGCAAGGCTTCACGGTGATATGAAGAAACTCCAGGCTGAAATATAGCTCACATAACCGGTTTTAAATGCAGAGAACAGCACTGGGGAAGAAAAAAAGACACCTTAAAAAAATGCTTGCCGCCAGAATTAACCATATGTAAGATGTGGAATTTATTTTGCGAAGAGAGAGCAGCTGACAGTACAATTTCAACAAATCTACTTTTGCTATGTGTTATAAAGTGAGCAATAAATTAATTATCTCGTAGATATGGTATCATGAGTTGACAGTAAAAAGTTAGATTCATATTATGCGTAAAATTTATGTAAAGATCATTGCATACTAGAAGGCAGTTTCTAATGTTTTGTCATCAGATTCAGTCTGAGGCTTGGCAACATAAAACAGGACATCTGCAATGACTCCCTAGCATTCAGTGTTCATTTAAAAGCTGCTACTGAGGATATCAAAAAACAGCTTTCTGTGGAAAGACTTGCTCATAAACTAAAAGCAAAGTCTTTTTTTTAGGAACTTAATATATTCCCAGATGGCAGTGTAACTTTGAATTGATGCAGAATCAGTCTTTACCAAAAACACAAATTAGTAGAGTGTATTATTTGCACCAATTATGTTATCATGTGTTGGGAATAGGTATTCATGAGGAGTGCAAACTTATTTCACCAAACATGATCCACATTTTTGTAGTTGGCTTGAGAGGGAAGGTGAAAAGTCCAAAGGAAATTAGATATTGTCTGTGGCATTTTTTCAAGTCAGTCTTAAAACCATAATGTGATGTAAATAATGTTAAGTGTATTCATTTGTTTTGTGACAGTTGTGCATCTCAAAACAAAAATTATTGTATTTTTTTGTGTTCTGAGTGATTGCATGACAATATATATTTCAAATTGCATGATTCGTCAATATATATTGCCATTCATACATGCCTGCAGATAGGTCCTTTGATATTGTACAAAAGAAACTTCCAAAACTTGAAACTGTAATGCTCCCAGAGGAATATGATGGTGTATTTCAAACAGTAGAAACACTTCACTCCCAGAATTCTGATTTTTCCTTGGGCAATTAGTAAGAAGTCAGTCAAATATCAGTTAAAAAAAAGTTAAGCTTAACATCTCACTATTTATTATACATCACCAATGGTTGCTCTGCATGTTGCATATGCAATGACACCAGTGTACAAACACAAAATGATCAGAAGTGGGATAACATATGATCATATTCTGTCTCAAGTAAAAGATTTACCAAATAGTAGTTATGTACAACAGACAAAGAAAAAAAAAAAAGGACTTGGTATCTGCAGTGATCTACGAATTAAACCAAATTCCTTTCTACAAAAGTGTGGTACAGGATAATGATGTATGACTAGTTAATGAGGATGGAGACAGTGATAACACAGACATTCACTAAGATGACCGATGTTTTGAACAAAAGGTTGGTAATGCTACAAAAAATTAGTTTCTGTATGTGTAATCATTATTAATGTAGTATCACTTAATGAATCAAATAAAATAATTCTGTAAGACTTTAATTAAATCCCATTCTAAAGGGCCCAGTAGAAATAAGTTATGCTCTAAGTAAGACAAATATTCACAAAATATTTTTGTACTGAGCATTCTTTGTTCATAAAATATAATTTCAGGGTGTATATGATCTGGGGCAACCTGGAGATCTGGGAAAAACCCAGGATTTTCTTCATCTGGGAGAAAACCAGGAAAAACATGGGAATTTTTTAGAATTCCGGGAATTTTTTCATTGTTTTAGTTTTCAGTTAAATTTTTATAACTTTAACTGGTAAGAACCAATATTCTAACTAAGGATATACTGTTTCTCGCTACTGCAGAATAATGCTGCAGCAATAAAACATGAATGACAGAAAAAAAAAGAAAATAAAACTTAAGTTGCAAAGGAAAAGTGCCATATACAACAATAAAACAGTCCTCATACAAGCATCTGCCAAGAGCAAAATGTGTCAAACACTTGAGAAAGACTATGCAATGCTTCAGAACAACAAATTGCCTCCGATGAGTGTGACTTCACAACTGCTTAAATAAGATTCATTTGAGCAGTTGTGAGCGAGCTCATATGCATGCGCCATTGAGTCGTGTATGAGTAGTACCTTCTCCTGCTTCTGGCTACTGAAGTGTGGCAGTTAACTTTATAAGCAATAGTAGCAAACAGCCAGATGCTACCTGGAAAAATTTTACTGGTGCGCCTAAGCTGCCAGATTCACGCATGCACAACAGGCCAGGATCTAGGGGGGCAGGGGACAAAACAGGATATCTGCCCCAGGCGTTTTGGGGGGGAGGGGAGGGCGCCAATTTCATATTCTTGAGGAAAAAAACCTTGTTTCACAAAGTGCCTAGCATCCAGCGTACATTGGTCTATTGATTATTCATATGATTTTGAAACATGTCTTTTAGTTTTTGAACAAATTCTAAGTTAATTTCTAAACAAATAAGTTGATTTTTGAATGTGTGCATAGTGTATGTGATGTCTCTGCCATATGAATTCCCATTACATCTAGAAATAAACTTTCCTCCAGGCAAAAGGTGACAGGACTATACGAGCTGAGTGGAATAAAGCCGAACGGGTGAATGCCGATCACTGATTATGTGGTTGATTGGGTTTGCAAATGATCAGCGTTGTTATAATTACTAGTGAAATCTACAGATTCAGACTACTAGAGTGGAAATAAATGACTAACAGAAATAACAGGTAGGAAAGGTTACGTATTATGGTGTATCCGAGAAATTGAAATTTTTACAGAAAATTTTTGGCCAGACTGCTACACCAGTAAGGGCCAGTTGGACTGTCCCCGGCTAGCAGCCACTGAAGTTCTATTCTGGGAGTAATGCGGAAAACTCATTATCTGTGGTGATTTCAACAATGAAATGACCAACAAGGATGAACATGTTATAAGAACATTTTTAATATATTAAGATCTCTAAATTTACATGCTAAAAACTACAAGCCCACATGGATAATGTTAAAATTAATTTTTCTAGAGATATGTACAATGTCAGACTCATTAGTGATGGACTAGCGGACCATGAACCCTTAATTTTGACATTCTGCTGAGATCAGTAATCTAAGTCAGACACAGTAACCAGTATCAAGTGTAATACTACATGGATAAGAGGCCAGAAAGATGAATATATTAATCTATTTATTGATAGATTAGTTGATGTTAGCTTTGTATACAACAAGGAGACTGGGAACGACACTGGGCAAGCAATGTCTGATAATTTCCCGGAAAAAAAATCCACTGAAATATGCTGCTCTTGTTCACCATTAATCAAAATTAGCCCTAAGCATAAACAGAAAAGGAACAATTAAAATGGTGTACAGATACACTAGCTCATATAAGGGAAGATATGCTCAGACTACAGAATATATAAAAATTCTTGTAAACAAGAGCCTGAGCTAGATGACACCTCGTATAGAGTTTATTTACAACATAAAATGAACTACAAAGACAAATTGACCCTGTCCAAAAAGCTTACATAAAAGATCCAACCCCATACACAAGATGCAGCACTGGACCTTGAATAAGTTACCAATTACTTTATAACCTTTGTGAGCAAGCTGAAAGACAAAATTAATCAAACTGGCACTTGTGCTTTGATATCCTTGGTGCTAAGCCACATAAGTGGTATGCCTTCCACTGGAATGTTGTCACCCTCAAGGATATTATAAAAGCTGTGTCAGGATTCTCAAACTCCAGAAATATTGACTGTTATTGTTCCTCCAACTATGTGATAAAAAAATAATACATCTCATCTATCAACCTCTTTCTGTCAGCTTCAGTACGTATTTAGAATCTGGAGTGTTTCCTTGTGCACTCAAAATTGGTAAAGTGATACCAGTCTTGAAAAAGGAAGATATGCATCTGCCCCAAAACTACTGATCAGTTTTTATTGTCTCAATTTTCTCCAGGTTTTTTTGAGAATCTAATGTAAAACCAGCTAAATAGCTATTTCAGAAAGCATGACCACCTCTCCAACAGGTAGTTTGTATTCCAACATCCCAAAAATATCACTACTGATGTTTCTGAAGTTGTTAACTAAGAGTTAACTGCATTTGAACTCAAGGATCTAGTATTACTTGACTTCGTGATGTCAGCAAAGCCTTCAACAGTGTACTGTTCAACACCATACTTGCAAAATTGGTGTATTATGGCATAAACAACTCATCTTTAGATGTAATCAAGTCAAAGAAACAGAAGGCAGTTTGTATCAGTCAAAAACAGATGCTCTTCTTTGAAGGAAGTTTGGACTGGAGTGCCACATGGCTCGATCATAAGTCCCTTTCTGTTCATCATTGCAGTTAATGATCTGCCTAACCATGTAGGAGTAGGTTCCATGGTGCATTATGCAGATGACACAACACTGCTCATACCAACCATGACATGACAGAACTGAATCTGGCATCACAGGAAAAATTGAAACTAGCAATGAACTGTTTTTCTTCCAGTGAACTTCTATGCAATCGTGATAAAACACAGTAACTAATTCTGTGGAAAGTAAATCTGTTAGGCTTTCACATTGATTTCAAATTAAACTGGGAGGAACGTCTTAGTCATGTCTACAAGAGAATAGCAAGAGTAAGCTATCTCATGTGGAAACTGACAGATGCAGCCACTGGTGAGTATGTGAAGGTTGCATATTTTGGTCTATTTCAATAACATATTTCGTATGGCATACTGCTGTAGAGACATTCCATTTATGTCAGCGAAATTCTGAAAATTCAAAAAAGTTATCAGAAAATAAGCAAAGTTACACCAAATGAACACTGCCATCCTCTCTTTATCAAGCTCCAGATATAAACTGTTGTTAATCTATACATATATACACTGTTGTTTTATGTCAAAAGCAACATAAATGAGTTCAACACCATAGAGATGATGCATCTACACAATACCAAACTGAATCTGGATATACTGAGACATAAACTCACAAAGACTACAAACTTGCACAAAATAACATGCCTAAAACTTTTTAATGAACTTCCAATATCTGCTCAGATATTGCCCTATAATATTTTCAAAGTTAGGATGTATGACTGGTTACTCAAACACCAATTTTACAAGATAGTCAAAATATGTGAAATAAATATGACTGACATTAGTACTCAAGGAAATTCCTTAATGATATGGAACTAAATTATAAAAACTTCACTGTAAAAATTACCATTAATTGTATATTTCACTATAAGTGGTCAATGGTGAATAAACAGAATACTGAAACTGAATACTCTCTTATCAAGTGCTAGCATGTGTTAGTTTCTGTGAGAAGTTTTCAACTGGGCACTGTTTATTAAAATACTATGAACACTTACTTACATTTATGAAGTAAGTATCAAAATAGCTGTTCAGATATGGGAAAGATAATCACTTGACTGCAGGTTATGTTTTTGCATCAAATAAATGTATGACTGTGGAATTATAACATTTGTACACATTTATTTTACAAGATACATATTTCTCTTTTTATATCATTCTTACAAAAATTAACATTCTTTATGAAACACTAAATCATCTGTAGACAGTAAAAGTACATATATCCTGAAATATCAGTCTCTTAACATTTATATAAATATCCTACATTTGTAACAGGTTTTTTTACATTTGGAAAACAATACCAGCCTTTGGTCCAGGTAGTTTAGAAGCTCATTATAAATTATACATGAGGGTCAAGAACTGCATGATTAGGACCAATTTATAACTAACCACATTATACATGCTGCTGTATTTCGGTGGTACACAAATTTCAACAATAACAATCCTATGTCATTACTTACATTTCATGCCTATCTCTCTCTGCACAAAACACACACACACACACACACACACACACACACACACACACACACACACACACAGAAACTGACATTTATAACTCACAGATACAATATTTATTTTATAATATGATGGTACAATTGCAATTGTAGCCAGCTTAAAAAAGATAAATAAATAAGAAACAGGGAGTCAGTTTTAAACAGAACCTTCCATTTAGCTCTAAGCTTTATGATGTGAACTTGTATTCTTTGTATGGCAATGAAGTAGAATTAAGAACTGAGAAATGAAGAGGAGCACAAGTTAAAAACTGGCTGGGACAGTGTAAACAATGTGATGTTAAAACCATTTTATATTTGCTATGCTTCCCTTTTGTCAATCTTAGCTACTTGTTTTGACAATCCTAATCAGGACATCAAATCCACATTCTATACACTCTACACAAGAAAGCCAGAGTATCTAGCCAACCTCAAATATAATGGAAAAGTTGGAACAGATGCTTCACACTCTCATATCATTTTCTAAAGACCGAGGCCCTCAGTACTTATAAATATCTGTGCAGTTAAGAGGAATAATACAGTTGCAATATCAAAACAACTCATTTTGCCAAGAAGGATGGAATTTCCACTTACTATATTACCACTGACAAAGATATGAACCACACCAGACAGTGCACCTAAAGGAACAATGACAATAGATTGTTAGTGTCTACAGTGCATCTGTATCCGTGTTACATAAAATAATTATAAAAGTAAGAAATGTATAACACAGGTATTTCTTTTTTAGATCAATGCTGATGACTAACACAAAAAATTTGGTTGTAGAATGTGCATGCAGCATTTCTTTCTTTTTTATTCTTTCCTCTTCATTTTCTATGAAACAAAAATGTCCAAAAAAGCATTGCCTTCAAGTAGTAAATACAGAAGTTCTCAGGAACTATGCTAAAAATTTTGGTTAGTTAATAACAATCTACAGATTTTTTAAAATGATTATCTTTTGAATATGTACATATATTCCAGTTACCAACAAGACTTTTAATAAAGGTCCGATTTCTTTTGTAGCAACTTTTTCCATCACAAGATAACTCTAATTGCACCTGAAATTGTTGAAATATGTATGGCAATGATGACCTGTGTTCTGCAGTGACTGCAGACCAGAAAAGAATGAGTTTAATGTTACACTCTTGGAAGCAGTACTTTAAGATGAAGTAAGAAATGAATAAAAAAGATAATTTCAAAAAGACTATCAAGAGATTGAAATTTTAAAGCATATCACAATTATTTTTCATATCCTTTCTCTGAGAATGTCCTTAATTAAACTGAGATTCGATATGTTGCACAGAGTTCTATTTTTCTCTTAGAACTTAATGTAACTGCAGATACATTATATAAAAATAAAGTCTAGTAAATTACCAGTTGGGTGGTAAAGCTCTACGCATGCAGAATAATAGTTATTTTGTATGGAATATTATAAACTACTAATTTCCATCACTCAGTCAGAACAATTTTATACAAACCTCAGGAAGAAAATAGTTGTGCTAATGTACCATTGCCATAAATCTCTGCAATAGCATCAACTATTTTGAAATGCCCATATCTATTTTTCTTTAAAATTCTAATGTTGTTGTGTAGTGAATGCCATTTTCATGATGTGATACAATTTTTGCTGCAGTAAATAAACAATAAATTTTAGAAGACTTTCTGATGCATAAGAGAGAAATCATAAAGCTCACAATATACAACTTGTTATCTATTCAATGTCTACTAACTAGTAGTCAACATCATTACGACAAAGATAGATGGCAAGGTTGGTCACAGCAATTTTTGAGAAGCTGAAGGAATATCTTAATATTTTAGTCATGTACAAACAAAGATATTAACACATAATGAATCTTCTGGCATTATTTTCTACACTCTTCCATACTTTCTCCAACACAGTTTACAACTGTGTACAATTTTTCCAGTGTTGGCTAGGTCTCTATCACTTTATGTATTAGATCCCCACAAGTACTGAAACTTAATAACAAAAATGTAACACAAAGGTACATTTCCATTATATAAATTAACAATTTAACTGAGCAGTCACAGTTCTTTTCCCTACCCTGCGTGCGAGCACCACTAGCCTACCGAAAAACATTTTTCTCACAAATTCTGGATTTTTAGTTTCAGAAAATAAGTCCTCAGCCACAATAGAAACAACATTATAGTATTAAACTGTTTCACATATCTCTTATTTCATTTTTACAACAAATATCATCCATGGATGACGCCATTTTGTTTCCCGTATTGCACACAATACTATTCCTAATGATAATGGAAACCACTTACATATTACAAAGTATATATCTTTTTTAAAAAGCTAGTAACGTTTTTGGAAGACAATAACAATGCAACATCTCCCTAAAATGATTGCCTTTTGGAAGATACTAATATGGTGAAACTTTACACTTTCAGTTTGCAAATGATTACAGTATTTTTTATATAACTGAAGCACAGTTAAGAAGATAAACTGATAACAAAAAATTAAATTTATACACTCAACACTCACTTTCACATGTAACAGAAGCACTGGTACTGTAAGAACAAAACAGTTTTGCAGCACATATAATTCAGTCCTCACTCTCACTGTAGCTACAATCAGCACTGTGAGGGTGGTTGCTGTTGATGTCCAAAACCTCCAGGGAACTTCACAGGTGTGGGAGGAGGCCTAGAAGTGGGAATTGGGGGTGGGGGCTGTTTAGAAGCCCTCAGCCTGGGAAGGGGTGCTGTGTTACTGTCTCTGGAAGCACCCCTCGACTTACTCGAACCCCCGCATTCATCTGCACCCATTGAAACTACATCTTCCAGGAAGCTGACTACTCTAGCTGGCTGCATCTGAAATGGAGTAAAGTAAATTCAGAATTATATACTAATGGTCAGCAATGTGATAAGTTCTTCAGCTAGAAGAAAATTGGCAGTACAGACAGATTCTGCTTGCTAAATTAATGCAAAGTACAGGAAAACCTCAATAACTGTGCTTTCATTACTCACGAGTTTTACTGTTGATAACATATGCATAAGGGTATGTTGAGTAAAATAGTTGCAGCATTATCTGTCATTAAGTAGAAACAATAATACGTTATGTCTGCTCATCTTTATCATTATAATACCATTGCAGCAGATCCATAGCCATAAGTGAGCAAGTTTCATTTTCAAAACTGGAGGAGAAAAGAAAAATAATGGGCCTGACAAGGTGAAACAGCTTGTACTAATGTTGTATTTGACAGAAAATAAGTTAGCAGTTTTTATTGCTGAGAAAAATATGGATGTATTATTGACATTGAGGTTGGTAAGTTACTTAGCAAAGCAAATGTGAGAAGTATTTCTGACAACGAGGAATTAATTTTAAAAACTGCAGAATGTTCAGCCCACCTCAGTCCAACAAGAGTGACAATCTCATTTTGGAAAAGATTTGACAACTTTCCTTAAATTCTCATAAATGTAAAATTGCACATTTGACAAAACAAAAAAATGTAGTATCCTATGCCTAAAATATCATCGAGACATACAATTACTTGGCTGTAACTATTTGTATGGATATGAAATGAAGTGATCACACAGGATCAATTCAATGTTAGGAGGTGACAGACTTTGATTGATTGGTAGAATATAAGGGAAATGCAATCAGTCAACAATGGAGATTGAAGTTGGGCAACTTCATAGAACACAGTTCAAGTCTGTGGGATCCATACAAAACAGGACTAACATGGGATACTGAATGTATGCAAAGAATGTCAACACAGGTGGTTATAGATGTGTCTAAGCCATGGGAAAATGTCACAGATATGCTGCAAAACCGGATGGCAGATCCAGGCTATCACATGAAAGCCTACTAAATTTGATGAACTACCTTTAAGTGATGAATCTAGCAATATACTACACCCTGCTATGTATTGCTCACATAGGGATTACGAAGACAAGATTACTCACATAGGGATTACGAAGACAAGATTAAGTAGTTACAGTATACATAGGTTGTTTAAGTGATCTTTCTTCCTGTGCTCCGTATGTAAATGGAATGGGAAAAAGTCCTAATAACTGCTATAATGGGACATCCCTCTGCCATACACTTCACAGTGGTTTGTAGATTATGATGTTGAGCCACACAATGCAGTAAAATAATGACCAGCACACAATTTATTCCAAATTATTCTCTATTTATGTATGAACACATGCAATAATTCAGTGAAATGGGCACTCAATAATTACATAAATACATTAAAAACACACACACACACACACACACACGCACACACACACACACACACACACACACACACATGATGACCCAACACCTAAACCTTTCACTGAGTTGTTATATTTACACCTATTACTCCTAAAATTATTTACATTCTATCAGGACCTTCCATTACCATACTAACAACTGTACTTTCCAAAATTTCTTGTAGAAATGCGACTGCTCTAAGAAAATGTTTCCCATGTATGCTATTTCTCAAAGCAGATGCTTCAGTATAATGTAGTCATGTTTAATTCTTTGTTAGGCATCTTCACAATTATCCTGGGCTGTTTTGTGCACCCAGATGAATTAAGCAATGCACAAGTTCTCTTCATCTGCTCCTTTCTCCTCATTGTCATGTCTTTCACTCTTCGACCTTAACTTCCTTTAATTTTTTGATATATATTCCTTCATCATCTATGTCTCAGTCTCCTTTTTCATTCTTTTTCCTTTTTTATTATATTACTATGAATCATAACAAGTTGGAGTTACTTCATCTGATCTTCATCCTGCCTTTATACAGTTATCTACATAATTTATATGTGTTATGTACATAAAAATTTCAAGATTCCAATCATTGTCATTATACTTTTGTTGATCCAATTTTTATACACAAGGTGGCATACTTCACTAACTGATAAACCCATTTAATTAAAACTGTTGCCTAATTTACTATGATTTTTGATATGGCACTTACACCTGTAAGAGGCTATTCCCAACACAGAGGCACAAAACGGTTTCATAAACTTTTCTGATATCATAGGTCACAATATATTTCATTCACTGCGCTAAGATTCCCACAAAGTATACTTATCGGTACCTGAGAAAACTTAGGTGGTGGTGCCTAAGAACCCACTAGCAAATTTTCTTATTTAAATTTGTAATTTTTTGACTACATTGTGTTGTGAATAATGGGAAAGTCAGACTGTTATTTTTATGGAACCATTGATTGTTGTGTGTTTTGACCTTTGCTAAAGAATGGACTGAGTGAAACATCTATGTGTAATGTTCTTGGGTGGTTCTCTACAAGACACTGTGCTTACTGTGACAATTGATGTGAAGGTGAAATCTGTTCTGTGCCATACTAAATATTTTGTGTTGAAGACTTTTATAACAACAATCACTTCACTGATAGTTATCTAAAAACTGTGCATCAACAATATCATAGTTTATCTGTTAAATTCTGCCACTGGACTGTTGTTGAATGTGGCTAGCCTGATTTATGTGCTACTTGTGCTGCAAAGTTAAGGAACTGGTTATCGTCTCAACAATGTGACATCAAATTTAATAAATTTGTAAAAAAGTGAGTCAAAAAATATGGAGTTGCATACAGAATTAGGTAAACATCGTGCACTATTCATTAAGGTTAGTTTCATGGTTCCTGGCTACAGCACTAGCAAAGAGGCAAAGAAGAAGAGACAATAAAAATCAGGTTGGTTATCTTACAGCTAGTATGAAAAAAAGACAGGTAACACTTAAACAAGTACTGATAAATCATGGTAATTGGAGGTAACAGTACTGAAGTTCAGTCACTGAAAGCAACATAAACAACACTGAAAGCTCTGCTTGCATCTGTCCAGAAGCTATAACAGTTCTCAATGTTGTTTATGTACCTTTGACAACTCAGCACCTTTACTTTTCAGTGAAAAATTCGTTATTCACATAAGAATAAGATTTGTTACCTCTTGTAATTTTAATCCTACACAAAGTCTGCCTTTTAGTTCATATCTTTAGAAACATTTTGTGAAACTAGCAACTGCTTCTTAAATATTTTACTTGTGACATAATAAAGAGAATATAATCTTAATTACAATTAAGTAGAAATGCTGATATACTTGCCTTCTGATCATCCTGTCCAAAATAAATTCCTGGATTTGCCCTCGTTAAAAGTGAGGGCTTGTTGTAGGAGCCTGCACTGCACTGTGAATCTGCAATAGATCGCCCATCTCCTTCGTCTCTGCGACTCAGTTCACTGCATGGAGAGCCACCAGTTGCACGAACCTTACTTTCAGCAAGGAGATCAGCAGTAGACAGATCTCCACCACTCTGCTGGAACTGTTGCAGTGATAGCCACGGTGCCTTCGATGTCGACGTGTCTGTGCCTGACTTAGACTCCTCGGACAGCAATCCCAGTTTATCAAGACCAGCTGCGAGAAGTGCTTCACCGGTACCAGATTCCACTTCGTTTCCGTGCTGCTGGTTCTCTTTGGCGCCAACTGTACCTGCGGCTTGTCGAGATGGCAAGAGCAACTTCGACAGGGGCGGTGCGAGGCCAAGGCCGATGTTGCGCTCGTGGTACACGTCTGATATTGTAGGCGTCAGTTCACGATTCAGGCGCCTGAGTTGTGTTGCAATTATCTGGTCTTGTATGCTGTTGCTGTTGTTGTTCTGAGTGCTACTGCTACTAGCATTATTGCTGTTAGATGCCATTACATCAGGTGTCTCTTCAAATGTCTTGCTTTCACTTGTATCATTACTATCTGCAACAGGGAAGTAATGAATACGTGATGATGAATCTTTAATATTTGGTAAAGTCCCTTCATCACCAGAACTCAACGCCAGTGGTTTTCTAGACCCGGCACTTCCCAGATTCCCGAGCTCAGTTCTCACACTCAGCCTTTCTAACATTGAAGCTTGCTGTGGGTTTTGCACGGACGATGTTGCAGAGGTGGACTGAAGCTTGAGGGTGGGTGCATTATGGTAGTTTGATCTTGTCGTCTTGAAGACAGACTTCACTGGACTACCAAAGTCAGAATCAGAGCTGTGCTGAGACTCGCCTCCAGGGTTATACAGTGTCGAAGGTGGCAGAGGGTGCAGAGCCTCGACCACAGGTGCTGGCGGGGCGGGTACCTGTCGCGGAGGGGGCAGTGGAGGCAAGGGCATCTGCTGTGCCGCCCTGCGGAGCACTGTGTTGTGTCCGGATCCCTCCCAGTCTGTGGCAGAGCTCGCTGAACTGGAACTGGCAGGCCTGCTGCAGCGCAGTAGCGCCACGCTCGTCTCACCGGATGGAGGTGATCCGTCACCTCCTCCACCACCGCCCTTGCCACTGCCTGCAATATTGCCTGAGTACAGTGTACGTATACGTGTCTGGTGTGCGAGTGTAAGTGTTGCGATGTCTTGAACGACCGGTGGACTTGGAGTGAATGCGGCATCACTCTCACCACCACCTCCAGGTCTCCCAACGATGGTGGGTTTGGCTGGAGGAGCTGCAGCTGTTGAAGTGGTACTGCTGGTGTTTGCTGTGACAGTGGCAGCAGTCACTGTCTCTGGTGCACACGCTGTATGGCCGTCGGGTTCTCCTCTCCTACGGACATAGCTTGTGAAGGCTCCACCAGTACTGCGGTGTCCAGGCAGCAGAGAGAAAGGCAGTGGGGGTGGTGGCATTGCTACAGGTGGTGGGGACCTGGATCGTAGGCCTCCAGATCCACCTCCAACCCTCTCATCCTCTCCATCTAGTGACGTCAAGCTCTCCAGTGAACTTGATGAGTCCAAACTGAGGCTCTTGGGTGCTTCTTGTGTATCTGAAAAAGTTGAAACATGCTAACTGATTCAAGCTTATATTTAATATCAATGAAATGTAAAAATACTGTGTGAAAATATAGAAGATTGTTTTGCATATCCAGGGGCAAATATAAGTTGTACACTAGACTCTCGCTAATCTGGCCCTCAGTAGTCTGGTCTCTCAGTAATCCGGCTCACATCCAAAAACATGTGCACAATAAATAACTGTGCGCAACAATGCTTAGTTAAACAATGTTTTATATACTGTTCTTGAAACTGTAGCTTTCTTTACTGTTTGGAACCATGTCTTCTAAAAGGAAACACGTTAAGCTAGACCTCATGAAAAAAGACTCTAGGTCCTTCGCAGAAAGCCATTGCTACTGAGTTCAATGATGGACAAGCAACTATTTATGACATTGAAAAGAAAGGAGATGATATACGACAGTACTCAACACAAATGGATAGTGAATTGGGAAAACAGAACATTATGTGAAAGAGTGAGAATGAAGAACTGGACGTAACTGTTTATAGATGGTTCATATAACAATGCAGTAAAGGAATTCCAATCAGTGGCCTTATTATAAAGGAAAAAGCAGCTGTATTTAACAAACAGATTGGCGGTAGTAACTTGTTTGCAGCGAATGAAGGTTGACTATCTAACTGGAAAAAATGACATGGCATTCAGCAGCTGACAGTCTTCGAGGAAAGTCGCTCAGCTAATGATAAGGATGCTGATGAATTTGTAAGCAAGATACAGAAGGTAGCAGAGGGAGAAGATTTAACTGCTGATGACTTGTATAATGTTGATGAAACAGGACTCTTTTACAAGATGTTTTCTTCAAAAACAATAGCTGCCAAGAATGAGAAGGAAGGTCGTGGTTACAAGCAACAGAAACAGCCTCTAACATGAATGGTGTGTTGTAATGCAAATGGGAGTCATAAACTACCACTTGTAGTGACTGGAAAATCCCAGCATCTATGCTGTTTTCAACACACTGACATAAATACTCTACGTGCAGTATTGCACTCAGAAGAAAGCGTGGATGGGCAGACAAATATTCTCTTGGTGGTTCCATGAAACATTTGTACCAGCAGTAAGAAAAGAGCTAAAGAAGAAAAAGCTTCCACTAAAAGTTATCATTATAACTGACAATGCTCCCAGTCATCCTTCAGGTGTTTCTCTATAGTCCGATGATGTACAAGCACTCTTTCTCCCACCCATTGTGACAGCCCTAATTCAGCCCATAGACCAGGGAACTTTGGAATCAATTAAATGTCATTATAGACATTCACTTCTCATCTCCCTGCTGAACGAGAGTGAAAACGACTCTATCGAGACTATGCTGAAGGCGTGGAAATCAATTAACATACGTGATGAAGCATGGGATACAGTGGAGAGTACTACCATAATGAAGAGCTGGAGAAAATTGTGGCCATCCATTGATCCCGAGTTGGATCCAGTAGTCAGTGACAGCAATGAGTATGTCAATTCGGAATTATCAATTACTTTGTTCACTGACATGTTCCACAGCCTTCCAGGAGGAGAAGAAATTGATGATGAAGATGATGAAGAAGTGGCTGAATGGGGAAAACTGTGATACGGGCCAAACTTTTACAGATGAAGAAATAATCAAAAGTGTGCAAGAAAGTAATGAGATGAAAGTGATGAAGAAGAGGACACAGGAGGAGAGATCATGAAGATTTCTCATACAACTGGTGCTGAAGCTGGAGTCTTCCTGGAGTACATTATGAAACAACCAGATACATGCACTACCAATGTAATGCTTGTAAAGCGGTTCCGTGATAACCATGCCACTGTAGCGTATCATCATTGCGACAGTTAAAAATTAGGGACATGTTTCACAGTGAGTGATACAACTGTATAATTATGTACAGTATATTGTACACTCAAGGACTACATTTTCTTTGAAAATTAATGTATTTTTAGATTTAATAAAGTATATCGTCTATGTTTTAAAATTGCATTCTTCGGTGTAATAAAGTACAGTAACTATATTCTCTATGATTTCAAAATAAATAAAAAACAAAATAAATTTCAGACACTCAATAATCCGGCACTTCTGCTAATCCACCCCTGTATGTGCCAGGAATTGCCGGATTAGCGAGAGTCTAGTGTACTTCCAGTGACAAAGAGTCAGCACATGCAGTTTTTTTTATTAAATCTACCACAGTTCCCATTCATGCCTTCACAGATTATCTCTCTCTAGTCCTGCTTCTTATTTCACACATTTATCAGTGCTCTGTGTAAGTAACATGTATCTTAATGATACAACTATTATACAACACCACTGTTGTTACAAATAAATAGGCTTTGTAAAAGAGCACATAATACACAGTGGCAAGATTCAGCATACAAGTGGTAATTATAAGATACAGAATTAATAACGAGGTGCTTAGAAGTGTACAGTATTTAGTTGTAAATAGCAAACTATGTCCTTTTAATGGAAATTTAAATTTTTGTGTGTTTGGAACAGGGAAATACCTTTGGAACACCCTGGAGAAGAGTTCTCATATTCACTTAACTCGCGCTGTAGTGGAGTGTGCTCTGATATGCAACTTCCTAATGGATTAAACTGTGTGCCGGACCAAGGTTCAAATTCAGGACCTTTGCCTTTTGCAAGCAAGTGCTCTACCAATGGCTCCAAAAAAGGTAAAAATCCTAAGTTCAAATCTCTGTCTGGCACACAGCTTTAATCTGTCAAGAAGTTTTAAGAGGAGCTGTTGTTGCCAAAAAATCACCCACCATAAAACATGTATATACAGATGCTAAATATTCTGCTTGTGGTATTAAGAATCAAAACACTTAATTTTTCCATGACAAATCAATTTTTCTTCCTTTAACCTCACTGACTCATCATTTCTGGTGTTGCATATTTCACATTACTTTGTATTTTCTTCTTACATAACTCACTTGCCTCTGTCTTCACATCTGACAGCTGTTCACTTTACTTTGCTAATTGCTTTACTCAAAAGCATTTCCATCAGAGCCAAAAGCCAGATGGAAAAAGTAAGCAGATTAGATTCACTTTACACATCAGGTTGTTTTTTCTTTCCTCTTTTAATAAACAAGAGAGGACAAAATGTTGAGACTAAGATTTAAAAAATTATTAAGGCTTTCTTGGCCACTTGTTGACAAACTGCCTATTGGCTTCTGTCTCGAGTTCTTCGGCCGACGTTCATCTGATGATTTTACTGACGTTTCACCAGCAGGAGTGGCTGGCATTGCCAGAGGTGAACTGAGCCAAGTTCATGGCCACAGACTATATGTACATGGCGTGCCAACATCCGAGGGCTTCTACGCACTCATTTCCGGCACAGTTTTCCTCTTGCTACCTGCGACGATCATTTGCTGCAGTACGGGAAGCCAGGATCTGTTTACCTTAAGGCTTTCTTCTTTCTTGTTGAAGCTGTTCGCGTGCCATACATTCCCAGAGCGACAGACAGAACTGACCGTACATTGAGCAAACATGGCGTAAAGATGATTTTCAAACCGACAAGCAAGATCAAAGAGTGTCTTAGATCAGCAAAGGAGAAAAGGGACCCAATTGCATTGTCAGGAATATACCGTATACCGTGCACATGCAGAAAAGTTTATGTCAGAATGACTGGATGATCAATCAACACCAGGATCAAAGAACATAAGCGGCATAGCAGGTTGGGGCAGGTGGAGAAATTGGCCATGGCAGAGACTGAAGGAGACCGACCACGTAATAAAATTTGCTGACATGGAAGTTCTGGCTGTAGAGAAGCATTATCACATCCGCTTGTTCAGAGAAGCTGTAGAAATACAAAAACACGCGAACAGCTTCAACAAGAAAGAGGAAAGCCTTAAGGTAAATGGATCCTGGCTTCCCGTACTGCAGCAAATGACCGTCACATGTAGCAAAAGGAGAACCACACCGGAAATGAGTGCGGAGAAGCCCTCAGACGTTGGCGCGCCAGGTACATATATAGTCTGCGGCCGCGAGCTCGGCTCCAGTTCACCACCGGCAATGGAAGGTGAAGCTTTGACAGTGCCAGCCACTCATGCTGGTGAAACATCAGTAAAATCATTAGATGAACATCGGTCAAAGAACCCGAGACAGAAGCCAATAGGCAGTTTGCTAAGATTTACTTCTTAGATGAAGTAGAATATGCATGCATGCATTTTGTTTATGGTTCTCTAAAGAAAGCTGTGGTATATCAAATGCTAACTTGACTAATTCCTAGATTGGTGCAGTGTACTCACTGGACATTATATTTGCTGATTAGGGTAAAGGTCTTTGTTGATTACTACAAAGTTGGTGAATTATCACAAAGAATTTATGGTGTACTGGTACACTTGCTCTAAATGCAATGATTGGGTTAGTTTCTTACACTGTCTAATAACAAGACCACTGATTCATTGTAGACAATTCAGAGCATATGTTGAAAGGGAAAAGTCAGAGGGTGACAGAGAATACAATATTTAATGAGTTGTGACTAATTACTTCTTGGCGCATTTTGTAAAATACAAGGCAAAACAAATACAAATGTGCTTACCAAATAATGCAAGTAAGGCCTGGAGAACAAACTGAATGTTTCTTCTGTTTGCCTGCTTGCCTGTTCTTAAAGTAACCTCATCTTGGCCAACTTCCATGAGGTCAAAACCTAAAACAAACAATGTATCCATCACTTTAATGTAAATTATATATTTCTGCAGCATTCATACAACTAGGTAAATGGCACAAATTAACAAAAACTGAATCAAAACTTTCTCACAATACAATATATGCTTCATGAAATTTAAACTTTACAATACTTCTAAGCGATCACCTGGATAGCTGAGCACATTGAAGTGCCCGCTTCTGGAACACAGTGAGGCATGTTGACCCTGTATAAAATCTGCCTGGTGGATTAATGATGAAGGCCGGTGTGCTGGCCAGCCTGGATGTAGTTTTTAAGTGGTTTTCCACATTCATCGAGGGAAATGCTCAGTTTTTTCCTATCTCCCACCTCAGTTATATGATTCACAAACACTTTGAAACACAGTGGCAGATAGCTAACAATTCTGCACAGGGGCAGCACTCTCGCATATGTGAAAAGCTCTCATCTCACTGCACAGTTCTCCCACTACCACGCCATCCTTTCTGAGCAGGGGAGAGTGAAGAGTGGTAACTGCAAACATGCTGCGTTTATATGGCAGTGCAGTTGCACATGCAACATTGAAAAGCTAGCATGTGGCTTGGTTTCATATTTCTTAATGACATACATCACAAACAAAACAAATATTTTTCCTTCCTTCTCATCCCATCCGGTAAGTCTGCCCTGAACTAGGGTTCTAGGTGACTTTTCTAAACTGTAGCCATTTCCCTAAACCTCTCCAGTCCTTTTCCTTAATCCCCTCTTCCTTTCCCTTCAACTCTTCCATCAGAAGAAGGAGACACTGGTTCCGAAAGCTTGTGAAAGTTCAATCCTTTTATGTATATGTTCCCCTGCCACCGCTTGCTGAGTAAATTTTTTTATCTGTCCATTTACATTACAAAACAAATGTTCAGTATTATTTATGGTACACAGAAGACATATGAAAATTTTTATTCTATTGGCATACGGACAATTGGAGATCATTTCACCAACTTTTGAACCCAAATTTACTGAGAGATTGGGTGGTGGGGGAGGGGAGGGGGCAGGAGGGGGGCAGTAAGAAGCTTTAAAATGTTTTTGGGAGTGGTGAGTGGTGACCCCATCTTAATAACAGCCTACATGCAGGTATGGTTGTTTCTCTGGGTAATTGGAGACACACCATGCAAGTTATAACCCAACATAGGTTGGATGAAGGGTACTGAAACGGATGGATGGATTATTCATAAGTACACATAATTGTTGGCAATTTTCACATTATAAACAACATTCCACACTCTGCAAAACAATGTTGTTATGACATCCAGTTTATGATGAATTGTGCCAAAACACACTACTTACAACATAACCTCTTTTTTAGACATTACACATCAGATTATTTTTGGAAAGATGTAATGTTTCAACTATTTTTCAGCCACAGATTAGGAACTAATAATCCAATGTTGACAAGTTACGTTACCTACCACCATCTTCTGTTTGCTGCATGTTTTTGTACTCTTTATTATACATATGTATCGCCATTACTTTAACTGAAAAGGTACTGCCGGAAGTGGTGTGTTGTGTATAAAGAACAGTTAACTAAATGTTGGGCAGCAGAGCTGCTTTTATTTGTTCATCATACCGTGTGCCTCAATTTCAGAGAACTGAGGATTGTGAGCAGCTGTGTTTTCATGCAATATTTGATCCTGTTACTATATTTTAATCAGAAAGCAAATTAAGATAACAAAATGATCATACCTAGGGAAGCAAGTAATTCATGGCAGCCAGGAACCCTCCATAGTTTCACACTGATAGGTATTTCTACACTATCTGTTTCAGGATTCTTCATGCTGAACTGTCCTATAACTTGTCGTATGACTCCAATGATGTCATCTGCCACTTCCACATTCGACATGAGTTTAGACAGAGCATACAAAGATGTACCTGTTAAACCTGCAGACAGGAACAGCAATGTAGCACTTACGCATATGTGATGTAGTCCAATTGAATAAAAGTGTATAATACTTATATTTACTGATATTAAAGACAACATTAATTCTACAGCCACAACTTAAAGTTTCCATTGCAATTAATTCCTTCTGCTGGAGCAGAGAGAAAGAAAAGAATCTGGAGACAGATGGATTTGATCGTTTAGACTGCTGGAGACAGAAATGCAGGGGTGGTACATTAGATTAAACAGTGGTCAAAGGATAAAACAATGACAAGGAAGAGGAATAGAAAGTGTCATTAATGAATCAGATATAAATGGAAGCAGGAAGGCCAAGTGTTCATAAAAGATGATAGAAACAATATACAATCAAATACAAGAATAAAAGTCTACAAGAGAAATTAAATTAGGTTGAATTACCACAAAACATGAAAAGAAGGGGAAAAAGAAGCAAAGGATGAGAAGAGAAACATAAACAGTAAAAAGCAGTGTGTGAGGGTTAGCTAGTCACCAGGATGATGGAAACAAGTGAAATCAAGATTTCCTTAGCAGTAACAAAACCCATGATGTGGAGTGAGTTTCCACATAATCATATTGGTGATGGTTTATCCCTCAAATATGTTGCATTTTCTGGAGATGCATCACAGAATGACTCACAACTTCAATCCCTCAATGGCATTCTTACTTTTTCAAGCTCCAAAGAGGCTATCCTGCACATCTGGTAGGTATAGTATGCCTGGGAAAGAAACATATGAAAGAGAACAACTTAGGCACAGGACATATCTATATGTCAGAACACTGCCTGCAAATGGCAAAGATCAAAATTCAAGTCACAGTCTTCAAATGTCACAAAGGTTTATTTTAATACGCCACTAGAGATGTGATGATGA
The DNA here is from genome assembly GCF_021461385.2 of Schistocerca piceifrons. Classification (NCBI taxonomy): domain Eukaryota; kingdom Metazoa; phylum Arthropoda; class Insecta; order Orthoptera; family Acrididae; genus Schistocerca; species Schistocerca piceifrons. The sequence continues at coordinate 426,998,653 of NC_060145.1, forward strand.
CTAACTTTGACTGAGGTTGTGTAGCAGAAACACCCCCCCCCCCCCCCCTTTTCTGTGCACTGCCCCAGCAAAGTCTTCAAGAGTGTTTCTGTGGCATTTCAGAAGGTAGATGAGAGGTAATAGTGAAGTGTATAATTGGTGTACAAACCATTTGCATGAATCAATTTATTCTTGTAGATAGTAAATGGCAGTCATGTTCATGCTTAAAGCTGAATATCACTGCACTAGATGCAATATCTGATGTAAATACTCTCACACATGGCCCCCATTTTATGAGAAGACAGTGTCAATTTTGGGGGCAAAGTGTAAGTACTGCATGAAGTAATTCACAAGAACACAAACTATATGGTAAATGGACTTAAGGAGCATACGATTTCACAATAATGTTGTGAGGACTGCAGAAAACAATGCGGTGTGGCACGAAGAAACTTGGGTAACATGAGAGGTGCTGCTTGGATACACGCTAAAAGATCAGTGAGGCCGGTAGATAGTACTTACTCTGCAATGAGTACGATTTTCTAAAATCTTATTCTGGAAAGAGGCCTGCTTTGTTTAAAAGTCTACTTACTCCACCAGAATATCAGTTTGTTATCTGCCCATACACTTGGAACTGCCTTGTGAGATTTTATGGTCTCATTCCAACTTATTTCTTTGCCAGACCATTGATACTACTGAAAAATCTGTTGTATGCACATTCCATTATGGCTACTTCATCAGAGTAGTATTATCTGTATTTTATTACAGCTCATGTACAATCATTCTACACGAATAACATGATGAATAAGTACACATAGATAGTGTGTACACATAACATGCAGCACTCTGCATGACCATGCCAATCTTCAGAAAATTCTTGGCACTTTGCATTGCTTTCTTTCTGTCATCATTTCCTCCCTACTCTGTTTCATCATTGTTTCATCCAGTATTTTTATTTCCTCTACTATTTCGCCCTCCTGAAATTTCTATTGACCCTCTGCCTACTTCTTGTACAGTTTCCAGCTTGTTGTGTGCTCATCTCTCACATGTCAACTGCCTCTGCCTCATTTTTTGCAGCTTTTTTTTTCTAATGTGACAGTTCATGAATCTTATTTGGCAGACTCCACTGTTAACTTTTGTGCTATCTTACTGCTCTATACTTTTCTTGATGCAGTTCCCTATGCAAACACAATGTTATCTGTCTCCATTTTAATTACATTTTCAACATCATTCACTTTTACACTTTCCTCTCTCCTCCAACAGAATGAACTACTGTTTCTGAAAGTAAAAGATGGTTTTCCTTGAGGACCTGTTGCCATCTTTTATACTGATAAGACAATTTTTTTTCATCTCTACTTTGCCTAATATTTTAATTTTTTACTATTTTTGAAGTTTTATATTTAATTGTATTTTTATTACTCTGTTGAACAATGCAATATTCATGTGGCACAGAATCAACTCAGGGTGCAGACTGTTAGATTATTATATAATTACATTTGTGTTTATAATAACAGAAGATAAAAAGGACACTGTTATGAAACACATTAATAAAACATCCAAGGCACACCGGAGATGCAGGAATCATAGGAACCTCATCAAGCCCCAACACTCACATACTTAGTGTTGCATTGTTAATGAATGTCAGAATTTCATGTGAGGTTAAATGTTTAATTTGTTTATCATAATTTAGAATGTATGTTATTTTCCCAGTTTATTGAACCCAAATAAACACAGGGATTTCTTAAATGAGGGCTACATATGTTCCTCATAGAATGGATCACTGGGTAGCAAACCAGTGTGACTGTGTCATAATCAAAGGCCACAGCTGTTTCCATGAACCACATCAACTGCTATGAAGGTTGCTACCTCTGTGGAATATACATGTAGGAAATAGCTCCATCTTCAGAGTACAAACCATGCTCAAAACACCAGGAAATCATGAATGAAAAGAAGAAAGTAGAATTTGAGAGAGAAAATGCTAGACAGATAAAAAAGTTCAGAAGGGGAATAAAGAAAGGGTGAGAAGTAATGGAACAGTAAAGAATGGTGCAGACATCCTTCATGTCAAACTTGGCCATGAATTGACAGTGTTAAAAGCAGTTTTAAGAACAATTATATAAAATTACTGTTGACTTTTGTAGGGTGGTAAAACTGTACTGACTGATTATCTGTAACATCCTAGAATCTGTTTGTTGACATTATAAAATACAGTACTTTTTTCAGTATGACACCAAGACATACTCATATTACAAGAGTTCAGGTACTTGAATTTTTAAACAAATATTTGTAAAGATCTGAGATAACTGTTATGTGAGAATACTAACACTAAATAAACTATGGAATCAAAGTACTCAATCTCTACAGATAACAACTGTTCTTGGCATTATCATTTTCTAAGATTCTGTAACAACACAGATACGAATTTCCAAGTTTAATATATTGTTACCTAACAAAGCCTGCAAGCTGGCACTACACTGAGTTAACCTTTCCTCTGGGTCACTCTGAGGAAAGAATACAGATGATGGAATGCCATTGGCTGCAGGTTCAAATCTGAATCCCACAGACATCAACAGCTCTTTCCATCCATTTACATGGCCCACTTTATTTTCTATGCTCTTTTGCGTTGTGTACATGGCATTCTTCTGGCCACGGTGGATTCTTTGCAGTGACTTTTCAACCTGAAATGATAAATTTTATTTTAAGTTAATCAGTAAAGAAATGAATCAGCATTCCATGAACTTACAACAGTAACAGTGCCAATAATATTTTCAAAATCTGTTATTCAAAATTCACTTGGGAAGCAGGTTTTTAATGGCCTCTATGGAGGGCAACAAATATGAAAGATGGCATGGGGTGGTGGGGAGGGAGGAGGGAGAGGAGGAGGTGGAGGGAGGGGGAGGATTAATCCTCAAATGGAATAAAGGTAATATTAACTAATGGAAAATAAAACAATTCATATATGAAAAAGAACAAGAGAAAGTAGCATCGAAAGGGTGATAAAAGTGGAAGAGGGTCATAAAATGAGAGAGTGGTTAGAAAATGGTGAACAACAAGAAGAAAGTTTAACATTGTTTAACATTCAGTAAGTAAACTGGGAATTTATGAAAACCAGAACAGAATAGCAGTTTGGAGATTTGAACACATTTGTGACTTCCATGTCTTAATCACTATATCATCTCAGTCCTGATGACTGATAGAAAAGACTACAGAATAAGAAAACTTTTTTACTGTACTTGACAAAGCAAGAGGGCCAAATTATTTGACAACAGACTTAAAAACCATTGCAAAGCAGTGATATATTAGCCTCAACTGCAATGGCACACACATAAAATGGGTAAAATAGAAAACTGCAGTATAGCCCGACAGTAAAACAGATTGTTACAAAGGACAATAAGGGGAGCAACATGTCAAGGTTCAAGATACGAATGAAACTAATAAAGATTCTTATTGTAACATTGGCATATATTGTACATCTTCAGTATTGATTAAAGAATGGCCCTGCTAATATTCTCCACAGCTGCAATTACTTACCAAATGGAGAGTGACTCTGAGAGCATCACGACACTTGTCAGGACTCTTGAGGAGCTCACACAGAGCCTGGCCCATGAGAGCCACCTTGTTTGATAGGCGCACGTCTGTTCCTACCAATAGGAAACCAGCCCAGTTGGCAGGATGAGCAAAATGCTTAGTATGTTGCACAGTTAGCATGGCTTCTGCTAGAGCTTTTGATACACGTGAACCCTGTGAATAGAGTTAAAACATTTCTATAGAACCATCAAAACAATTAAAAATTGAATATCAGTACTATCACTCACCTGTACGCAAAGGAAAAACTCTATGTCAACTAAATGTTCACAGAATGAAGACACATACACAAAATTACAGCTATTGTTCTCACTCAGTAAATTTCATCAACATCAGTGCACCAAAGATGAGCACTAATTTTGGTTTATCTCACTTGCAGTGGTGGAAGAATGGAAGCACAGTTGCTCCACATCTCTTCTGTTTGACATTGCAAACAAAAAATCAATTGTTTTGCACCCATTTTGAGAATATATGTGTAGATAAACTGATCAAAACGATTTTGTACAGTAGAAATCCACTAATCTGACCTTGATGGTGCCGGCTACTGAAAATGCCAGATTACCAAGTATCTTTAAAAATAGTGGTGTACCGAGGGAGACACAAGGTAAACAATGTCCAACTAGTGACCAGCCTTAGATTGTTTATCGTACATTCCCTGCTTCCATTAAAGTGATAAAAAAAATGTGTACTGTACAACACAACATTTTAGAGAACAAATGAAAAAAAATCATTGCACACATCCTGTACTGTAATTTCAAGATTTTACGTTAAATTCAGGACAGTACAGTAGTATACTGTAAAATATTACTGTGTATGTTTCACACTACAATACATACATAATTTCTATATTTTATTCACTCGAAATAAGACTCAATGTCCTTTTTTTTTAGTTCAATTTTTTTCTCAAAAACTCGTTGCGCATAGTACATAAATTTACAAATTCTGCAGTGTTGTACAATTTGCTGCTTTCAGAAAATCTTAAAAGTTTATCAATAGCAGCAGTTGCTTCATTCCAGATAAGTGAGGGTGTGGAGTTTGTCATGTCAGCACCTTCTTCTTCACTGGATTTGATATCTGATTGTTGAAATCCTTGTTTGGCCCTGTCACACTTTCTACTATTAGTTCACCTGATGTTGTTGTTGTTGTTGTTGTGGTCTTCAGTCCTGAGACTGGTTTGATGCAGCTCTCCATGCTACTCTATCCTGTGCAAGCTTCTTCATCTCCCAGTACCTAGCGCAACCTACATCCTTCTGAATCTGCTTAGTGTATTCATCTCTTGGTCTCCCTCTACGATTTTTACCCTCCACGCTGCCCTCCAATGCTAAATTTGTGATCCCTTGCTGCCTCAGAACATGTCCTACCAACCGGTCCCTTCTTCTTGTCAAGTTGTGCCACAAACTCCTCTTCTCCCCAATCCTATTCAATACCTCCTCATTAGTTATGTGATCTACCCATCTAATCTTCAGCATTCTTCTGTAGCACCACATTTCGAAAGCTTCTATTCTCTTCTTGTCCAAACTATTTATCGTCCATGTTTCACTTCCATACATGGCTACACTCCATACAAATACTTTCAGAAACGACATCCTGACACTTAAATCTATACTCGATGTTAACAAATTTCTCTTCTTCAGAAACGCTTTCCTTGCCATTGCCAGGTTACATTTTATATCCTCTCTACTTCGACCATCATCAGTTATTTTGCTCCCCAAATAGCAAAACTCCTTTACTACTTTAAATGTCTCATTTCCTAATCTAATTCCCTCAGCATCACCCAACTTAATTTGACTACATTCCATTATCCTCGTTTTGATTTTGTTGATGTTCAAGACACTGTCCATTCCGTTCAACTGTTCTTCCAAGTCCTTTGCTGTCTCTGACAGAATTACAATGTCATCGGCGAACCTCAAAGTTTTTATTTCTTCTCCATGGATTTTAATACCTACTCCGAATTTTTCTTTTGTTACCTTTACTGCTTGCTCAATATACAGATTGAATAACATCGGGGACAGGCTACAACCCTGTCTCACTCCCTTCCCAACCGATGCTTCCCTTTCATGCCCCTTGACTCTTATAACTGCCATCTGGTTACTGTACAAATTGTAAATAGTCTTTCGCTCCCTGTATTTTACCCCTGCCACCCTTAGAATTTGAAAGAGAGTATTCCAGTCAACATTGTCAAAAGGTTTCTCTAAGTCCACAAATGCTAGAAATGTAGGTTTGCCTTTCCTTAATCTATTTTCTAAGATAAGTCATAGGGTCAGTATTGCCTCACGTGTTCCAACATTTCTGCAGAATCCAAACTGATCTTCCCCGAGGTCAGCTCCTACCAGTTTTTCCATTCGTCTGTAAAGAATTCGCATTAGTATTTTGCATAAACTAATAGTTCGGTAATTTTCACATCTGTCAACACCTACTTTCTTTGGGATTGGAATTATTATATTCTTCTTGAAGTCTGAGGGTATTTCGCCTGTTTCATACATCACCTGATATCTTTTCGAATACAGGTTCTTTATTCTCAATGTCTATCCAGTCCAAAACTTCATCTTGCAGCAGATTCCTTACTTCATTTTGAGCAACACCTAGCTGTTTAAGAACAGCAGCATTTTCAACTGGAATAGTGGAATCTGTTTCTTCTTTATAGGCTTTTGGCCAGAGTTTGCACCAGGGCATCCGAAGAGAAGCAGGGTTAATTTCATTCCACACCAAAATGGTTCCAAAAACATTTTTAATGTTGATTTAAAAAAAAAATCCACCAATGAACAGTCTGGATTGATGGGCTCTTGAATAAAAGAAGCTCTGTAAATAATCCATAATTTTTATTTACTCCCTGATCCATTGCCTGAACCAGAGAAGTCACTTTTGCTGGAAGATACGTGATGAATATATTCCCCGAGATCAATTCAGATGCTGGAGAGTGAGCTCTGCAGCTATTTAGCAACACAACCCTTCTCTGTTCAGGCAAATAATTTTTTTTTCTTTTTTTCCTTAATTATTTCTTACAGAAGGTACAAAATTGTTGGAAAACCAATTCTAACAATTCTGAAGTTACCCATGCACTGGAATGGGCTCCATAAATTACAGTAAGATTTATTAAAATGTCTTTAAAATCCCTTGTCTTTTTTTACTTGCCAATAACATAAGGAATCAGCATGTGGTCACCTGAAGCACTTGACCACAATAAAACTGTCAAAGCAACCTTAGGTGCACTTGTCATCTTTACCTGCCAAAGTTGAACGTGGTAAACAACATCAAAGTACACTCACTTCATTGGCATTGTAGATTTTACTAGCAAGTAGCAAGTAAGATATGGTGCTTAACTTGCAAAAAGTTTCTCTGTATTCTTCAGATGCATTTTGATGTGCTGATCATAATTCCCCACCAACATCAAGCTTCCAAATTCCATGACGAGTTTTAAATCAGCATAGTCAATCATAAGCAAATACGCATTCAGTTTCTAATAAACTCAAGTCATCACAGAACTGTTTATTTTTTCCATAGTCATAGTGCCAGTTGCATGGTTTCCTTCAGACTGCTTGGCACAGTACTGCAACTCTCTATGAGGCAAACTTTCAAGGTTGGCCTTTATTTTTTTAATATCATAGATTGTTGGAGATCCAACTTTATACTCTTCCAGAACTTTATTTCTATTCATACCTTTCTCAATCTGATTAATGATGTCAAGCTTTTGTTGTGTCGTAAGCGTAACATGTTTATGTTTCACTTCCACTTTGTTTTCAGAGTTGCTAAGTTTAGAAAACATTCCCACAACAATAAGAAACACAACTGTAATTGTGATATAGAACAGCACTGATTGTGATTACACTTTAATAAAACAGGATGTTTTAGTTGCTATAGACAACTCATGCATGGCAGATGCTATTTGACATGTGATTGAAGCTATTACTGGCAGTAGAGAACTCTAAATTTGTTAACCATTGCTGAGTGTGACTAAATTCTACCAAATGTGTCCAAAATATTCAGTATATATGAAGTGATGCTGGCTTACTGAATGTTCCAGACTGTTGGATGCCAGATTAATGGGCTTTTCTGTTCTACAATTCTATCCACAATCTCTATATGTGTAACAAAGAACATGTGTCCACATGCAAGATTATAGAAGCAAATGGGAAAAAATACTTACATATGGAAATATCACTTACACAAAATGAATTGCTCTCTAATTGCCAAAAATAAATGTACAGTATGAGTGAGAAGTCCCCATACCACTGTAACCCCTGTTTAGTATAAAATGTTACTATTCAGGATGGTAGCAATATTACTTGCTATCGATTGTTGGAATCCGTTGGAATTCATGTTTACATGTTTTCACAGTTGCAGTCAAGTTTTAATTTGTAGCCGTGGCAAATGTGAGTGGTCATAGTTACACTATTGAGGAGCAGTTAATGACAACTGTGTGGGTGCATGAATGACAACACACACAGCTGACAATGATACATGGAAGGCAACATTTCTGGATTGAGAAAGATGAGCTTTTACTTTTGGCAGTGTTAATTACATGCCACGGAGTGGAAGGAAGAAGGCACAAGAAGAAAAATTAGCCAGAGTCTCTGCTTTGATTTAACAATCTCCTATGAAGTTAGCACATAAACATGCTTCAGAACTCGGTATACCAAGGGCAACACATGAAAAAAGACCTTTGTTAACTCAATTTCCAAATGCAGTGAACCATGCCAAGGTCACATGCTACAAATTTCGTCGTTTGAGCCAAAGAGAATCATCATCACACAGTTGAGTTAAAAAGGGACCTCACTCACAAATGATATGGGCAAGGATGACATCACAACATCTGCTTAGACCATACTTTTTTTAAGAGACTCAGAATGGTGCAAATTATTTACATGTCGCAAACATGGTTAATGCTTCAGCTTGAGGAAACAGGCCTCCCAGAACACTTATGGCTGCAGCAAGATGGAGCACCTCCTCACTATGCTCTTACAGTGCATGGTTCCTAAATGAATGATCTCCAGGATGGCGGGTATGTCATGGTTCATCAGCAATACCAGCACCCTTGAAATGGCCAACAAGTAGTCCTGACCTCACCATACCTGGTACTTTGTTACGGGGCATCATTAAGGCATGTCATTATGCTACAAATGAAGAATTGCGCAATGCTGCTGAGCATGCATTTCACACTACTACACCTGACATGCTCAAAAATATGTCAAGAAGAATATGGAAATATATTTACAGCATGAGGGGGAACATATAGATGTACTGAACACTTAATATGTAAGTAAATACTTGCACTAAAACAAATAAAATCAATTAGCATTTGATACAAGGTGACAGGAGGACTTCTCGACCACCCTATACATTGCAGCCAAGGGGATGAAGACTCTTAGGATGTGGTAATAACACATTCTGGTAGTTAATCATACATTTACATATTTCATTCATATCCAGGACTGACAAAAATGGTGACAGTCAATAGGAAGTGAATTATTCACAATACATCATTACATTTAACATAATAATTTCTATCATGTATACAATCATTAGATCAAAAGTATCTTTTGGAATGCATACCTGCAAGAGGGCAGAGTAGAAAGCTCTGAGTAGGAGGCGTGCTGCCGTGTCCGGCACGGGCCAGAGTGAGACCAAGACACATTGAGCGCCGGCAGCGAGCAGTGCCCTGGTCAGGCCGACCACACCGTCAGCACTTGCCCAGCCATGGTGGTCCCTCGTGTGGCTGCTGCTCACCACGACCAGCCGGGCGGACAGCCGCAGCTGCAGCAGGTCTGCCGCCGTGAGCAGGAACTCGCTGGGTGCCGGCAACTCCGTAGTGCTCGACACCTGACACATTGGGTTTTTGATAAAAGCTTTGTGACAATGCAGTTTTTTCAGTATTGCTCTTAGTTGCTAATAGTCTTTACAGACATCTTAAACATTTATTGTGATAATGGACTTTTCTGGATGGTGGAACAAAGGTAATAACTGACAATCAAGACAGCCACTCATCCAAGGAATACTGGAAATGTGTGTCTACATATATAAACAACCTTTTGCTTTTAGAATGGAAGAAAGTTTGATAACAAAGAAGTAACTATTTTCTTTTAGTGTGCCTTCTTCCCTCCTACTACTTTGTCTATAAAAGGTCTCATTCATTCTCTATAAAACCATTTCACTATTATTTATTGGTTGAGATTGTGTCATTATGCCAGGAAATGACTATATTAAAAATGAAATGTTATTGGAACACCTTTTTGTAAGTTGAATATCTGATAGCTGGAACTTCTACGACAACATTAAAGTATGCTAGCAGATGTGGCCACAGCTGCTTCTAGTATAAGCATCCCTTTCAATAAGGTGTACTGTATAGTTCCAAATGGCACTGGCAATGCAGCTTTACTGTTCTGATAAAGCTGGAAGTGGAGGGACAGACATTAATGAAACCTCGGCAATAATTGGACTACTATATAAATATCTCTCCTATTACAGATGAGAATCAAACACAGTTCATCAAAGATCAGTGGCCAGATTAAAAACTTCATTGTTAGGGTGGTGGTGAGATAATGTATTCAAGTTCAGTAGTTGTCAAAATATAATATTACCTAATAATTTAGTAACATTTCTAAGTCTTTACATTTATGAATGCTGTAAATATTTTTTTCACTTATATTCAAATCTTTATACTTACCAAGCATACTGGATTTCCATAATGGATAGCAAAAAAAAACAACAACAACAAATCTGAGTTCAAGGGTGACTTATAAATCTTCCATTTGAAACAAAACTAAATGTGGGAGGGGAAATGGTATACTGGCCTTGTTAAATTCATTGTTATTTAAGTATGTTACTGTTTTACATAGTCTCTCCTTAATATTTTTAGCATCAAAGAAGAAAGAGCAACTAACAGTATTTCTACAAATACAGAGAGCTGAACATCAAGTCAGTCCAACTCACAGGAGCATACAAACTTTGATATGAAAGATGCATCTAATTTTCTCAGACTTTTCAGTTTTAATTTAAAAAAATTACATCTTACAGGTAAAAAACACCAAACAATATAATATGGGCAGCTACTATCCATTAAGAGAACACATGGACAATGTTATGTGTGAGACAACTAACAATTATACTTCTACTAGCCAAGTACCCAGCATGTGTTGCAATGCCAACCACAGAAACAAAGTGTTTGTATTTAAATTCTGCTGCTTTTGGATATACAATTTTTGTCTCCGTCTGGTGCAAATGTGAATAAATCACAATGTTTTCCAATGCTTGAGTAAACCACTTACAGCTGACCATGGGAGAAGCATGGATTTGTCAAATTTAGTCCACACTTGTAGTAATTGTTCCTGTGCATTGTTGATTGTCATTGCAAATGCAAGTCACTCTGAATGCTACAATCATTTGAATTCAAATGACATATTTTTCAGAATTGGGATGTGTAGTAACAGTACGTCTTTTCCTGTAAATTTAAAATTTTAACTTTGGTGGCACTGTTCATTGTCTTTTTCACTGAAAGCCTGGTACCACTGCAAAGTTGTGGTGGATTTATGTTTCCAAGAAGAATGATATGCATCCCAATTTCCAATACTAAAACTTGTGCAGAATGCCTGGCAAATCAAGTACATTCAAGAATTCAGCTGGATAATGGACAACTTAATCCTGATTCATTGATGTATAGATAGACTGATATATTTTTGCTCCCACTGATAATTCATTCTGAATGCTGAATGGCATTAACATAGTTGTTTTTGGCTGCTAATACAGCAAGTGTACTAAGTCATTGATGTTTTTTGTAGTTCTGTGTGATTTTTTGGAGTCACTTTTTGAACCAAGTTGTCTGTGGTTGCTGTGATTTTAGAGAAGTTTGTTTGCAATGTAATGCATTATGTGGGTTCAATGGCTATTTTGCCATTCACAAAATCCAAAATTATTTTTATGGGATATGGAGTGTCATGTTGTAGTTGTACATGCATACTGGTCTTCATACATGCATACTGGTCTTCAAAGTTAATTTCTGTATGTGTTGTCAAAAAACTGACAATTTTAGAGATGCATTAAGTTCACCAAAGGCTACTGAAAGTCTTATGCTGGTAATGTTTGTCGAAACTCACCAGAAAGTAAAAGAAGTTTGCCATAGAAGAACTTTTCATATTCTCTCAAATATCTGAGGGTACGATGAAGTGGTTTCAATACTTTTTTGAGCACCATAGGACATTCATCCCATACAATGAGTTGACATTATAGCAGTATTTTAGCCATTCCATAATTTTTGTTGAGATTGCTTATTGGTGTGTCTGTGGTCTGGCTATTCAATGGAAATTTCAGTGCTGAATGCACTGTCTGCCACTATCCAAAGGAGTCACCACAATTCCAAATGATGCACTAGCCTGTGCAATAATTTATCATGATCGTATAGTTGCCAAAGTAAGGAAAATGAGAAAAGTTTTGCCTATATCTCCAGGTGCATCTAGAAATACAACCCATAATCCTGTCATAAGCTATGTGCTGTTCTGGGATCAGTTTCAAAAGGTTCATTTCAACAAATGTACCCGATTTCTTGACATCAAAGTGTGTTTCTTATTGCAAATCATGACTGAAAACATTGTTTGCAGATTAATTTGGCATTGTTCGCTGATCCATTCTATGTGTAGTATGTTGGCACTTCAGAGTAAAGTAGCATCCCAGGAAACATATCATGTCTGCACAATGAGAAAATTGCAGTTAACATTGTTGATGGTGGGTACAATGCTCTCACACATACATTTTCTATTGTGAAGTATATGTACCATCCATTTCCAAAGTGCACTGCCAAATGAACAACTGGTAGATGTTGTTTACAGACTGAAAAAAAAAACCTAACAAACAAACAACACCATACTGCTTCATTGCTGCTAATGATGTAATATCCCAGTTGATACTGGTCAATTACACTGCTAGATTCTGTTGCATTTCCCACTCTAAAAGTCACCATATCATTCCTTTGTTGACATATTTGCAATTTCATCACACTACAGCGCTCAATAGTGATGTGTGCTTTGTTGTACGTTTTCATGAATAATCATGAACATGATACAATCCAACAATTATCGACTTCAGCATCATTACTTCATACTTTCAAGTGATGATCTGCCACCATCTTCAGTTGCTCATCAATGATACAGTTGATGTCTGCCATTGCCAGTATACGTCTCAGCAATACAACTCTTGTGTATCATGATATACATTTCACATCAGATTCATGGTGAACTTTTGTTAAATACGCAACATGGACCATGAATCATGTTTCTGGTGATAACTTCAAATAAGTCTGGAGTTGTTCAGTTTCAATTTTCACATATATATTGACAGTGTATTGATGGATGGAACAATTGTCAAGATCTCAAGATAAGGTTTTCAGTGTTTTTATAAATCATCAGTCGATATGCACACAGTATTTATTTCCTCTCATCTGTTTGCAGACTTCTCAATTTGATTTCGAAATGATATCCACCATTCCTTGCCAAATTAAAACTGGATACCGCAATCTACAGTGTGAGTGATGTGTTTCTGAGACTCGAACTCGCCACTTCTATGATGAAAAATTATATCACAAGTTAAATTCTTCACCAGTTATAATGATCATCACTTGATCAATTGTTGGTGCATGTCCTGTCTTTCATGTTAGCTGACAGGTGTTTTGTCTGTTCTAACTACTACTTTGTTCAATCATCAGCTGCTATTTGTTCTGGGACAGTTCTGAATAATCGAATTAATCTATCATGTTCATTGAATAAAGTTTGAGATCCAACACAATTTTTTCCATTTTTGTTTTTTTTTGTTTTTTCGTTTTCATATTGAATCAATAATGCTGCCTAAACTGTTCATCAACGTTTTCTCAAGAAATAAATTTAAAGATATTTGTGATCTGTATTCAGCAGTGGTAGAACCGGTCTTGCACAATGATAAGTTTGCCCTTGCACTTTGAATGTTGTTGTGTATTATTCAAGCACAATATTTGTTGCACTGAGCAATGTCATTTGGAAAAATGAGTTGTACTTGCATATGTTTGTCTAGAAATGTTTCGACTGGCTTGTGTCACTTGATACGAATGGCTGAATGGCTCATGTATCGAATATAATTCTGGCACATACCTGGTTTTCATTCTTAAATTTGAGAGCACTACAATACATGGATACTTCATCCATTTTTCCACTACACACACTTGGATGAAGACTGCATGTAATGAAAATATTATCATTGTACTGGAATGCAGCAAGCTGTAAATCAGTTTGCAATGTTCATCCGAACTTATCAGTACATACTCAAATGGTATACAGTCTTACTTCCTATTGCTTGACTGTTCCAGATGAACAGGCTTGAGCATTGTGTATTCAAGTCATTTCCAGTCTTGATTCCCATTGTTCATCTTTTTTACATGAATGGGTTTGAGCAGTGTGTATTTGAATGATTTCAAGTCTTACTTCCCATTGTTCATCTGTTTCTAACATTTTCTTTCATGCATATCATTTACATTGACCAGTCACTTGTCTTTTGGGTGGCATAACTGATTTCACAGTGAAATTGATGCTTTGTGATGACTATTACAAATTCACTTTGAAAAAGAAAAGAAAACATTATATCTACTGGCTAATGTCAGTCAGCAATTGGAATTTCAAAATCAACACCACTTGTTACATCAAACAGAACTGAAATGTTACTATTTGCATATAATTCAATTCAATTATGTCTTGTGCTCACATTCGCACACCGAAACCACATGAACTGCTGCTAAAATATATTAAATACACACATTTCTTGCAACAACTCATGAACCAATTGTAAAATTAATGGCATATGAATGCATATGGGACAAACAGAGAAACATTCATTAAAATGAAGAATCCTTCAATCACGTCAGTCTGAACTGAAATGCACTTAGTGTTGTACGTGATCTGAATACGTGAATGAAACAGAAGAAACTGCTAATGATTGGTACAATGGGACATACCCTCTGCCATGCTCTTCACAGTAGTTTGCAGAGTATAGCTGCATGTCTTTAATGCACATGGGCTACCAAAATAGTAAATTTTCATTGTTTTAAATGTTGTGTACCAAAAAAAGGTCATTTACCTTTAGCTTCAAAATCGGAGGTCACTAGGATTTTCCTTCACGAATAATATGCATGGGATGACACCTGATATTTGAGTGTAAGAGAGAGAGAAAGAGAGAGAGAGAGGGAGGGAGAAAGCGAGAGAGCGCAGATTTTTTAAAAGTAGTCTAAGGTCTTTTCTTGTTCTTCATTGCAATAAAATTAAATGATATTTTTGAACTTTGCTAACATAAGGAAAGCAATTACCCAAGGCTTTGTGTTGCAGAACATCTAACGTTTGACTGAAAAGTTTAAATCAAAATGTCTGGAGGGAACCTGGTTCACAACTACAATATTAATGGACACATGGTGATAACAAGAAGTTTTGAAATTATCTGGAAAGGTGTCATTGTACAGGCCAATATATAATTTATATTTGCTTGTACTTTTGTATGTCACAACATTCATAAGTTGCTTTCATGTTTCATTGAGATTATTAGTTTCTAAAAGAAAAAGTGAAGTAACATTATAAGCTGGCTACTTATTTATGTTTGATAAATAGAATATATGATCTATATAATAACAAAATCATCCAAGGCACGCACACCCAGTGATCTCTAGAGTACACAAATAAATATTATTGATATTGTAAAGGTTCTAACAATGCATTTTTGACATTTTCCTGTGAAAGAACTAAGTGTCATAAATCATCAACTTCCACTTAAATGTAACATTTCTTTTATCCAAAATGAACCACAATTTTCACATAAAGCATAACTAACAAACAGTCAATAACACCTTTTTATAATTGCGAATTAGACTCCTGCAATACTAAGTGGCTAGAGATGACTTCCGTAAAAGTAGTAAACTAGTCAATACCTCTGATCCCTCTTCATCTCCCTGCTCATGTCCAGGATCAGATCCTGCAGTGGCAAAGTACCTCTTTGGCTGTTGTGAGTCAACCACATCTCCTGGAGAGAGTACAATAGCTGACAACTTCCAGGACACATGCGTAGCCAGATGTACACATTCAGCTTCACCGATCTGTCGTAATACTGCTTCCTTGCTAGCCTGTAAAATAATTAATTAATTTCATCTTTATTTGGCATAGAGACTGTATACTCAAAAAGCTCCATGTGTGGATATATTGTCTCTGTATTAGCATCATTAAACAAAGATATTGATAATTCTTGTTTCTTGCTGTAAAAATTCACAAATATTCAATTGAAAACATGTGTACATCCTGCTCAACAGTACTAATAAGTCTGAAACACATACAACACACTTACAGCTGATGAACCAATGAGACTCACTGCCAGTTAATGCAACACACACACACAAAATATAATTATACAATACAAAATTATGTTGAAAATGTGCTCTATTAACTGTGATAAAAAATATTGAAAAATAATTTTGTGTATTTACTTAAAAAGTATCCGGACTTTGTTTCATGTTATGTTTAAAGCAAAATCCCATTTAAAAGAAAAAATCATATGTCAACAAACAAATAATGGTATATGGCAAGAGAAAATAATACTCCTGTGTGTGTCATTGCCCACTTGCACCTTTCTCAGCAGCTCCTGTATCAAGTGTCTTAAATTATCTGTGTAGTGCAGGTGGCTAATGGGGCCTCAATAGAGGGTAGTTATATTTCTATAGAGGGGATGATGAAGAGATGGGGGACGGGGTTGGATTATGTGAAGGCTATTGCTAGCACACAGACTGCTCTTCCTGTATAACACAAAGAGTGTCCATTATGTTTAAGGCCACCACATGGCAGACAGCTTACCACCTACAGTGCTATCTGTCCTCATCCCACGAGAGACTGTAGAGAGATTCATAACATAACACAGGGCACTGACAAACAGTCTGTTAGCCACAAACAGTAAGACGCCAGTATCATCTCTCTCCCAGCCAAACACTGATTATGAAAGTTTGTGCTATTATCAGAGATCAAGCTGGTTACTGGCACAGCAATTGCCACTACAATAACATACTTCAACTATCTCAGTTATGGCGGTTGATGACACTCGCCAGTAAATATATATGTCATTCTTTCCAGTGTCATTACCAGTGAACACCGGACCAAGGCCTTTCTTCCAACTAATATGTCATCATTGAATACAATGAGCTATAATTCTTTTTCAACTAGTAAGAGAAGGGTGGTTCACTAGAAAAGAACATTCATGGAAATTTGGACAACTGAATCATAAGCTGCTTAAAGAAAACCAACATAATACATAATGTGCCATATTTCCATTATGTTACACCAGTTCTTTTTTTATTCTTCATATAGACTCCAGTCTCTTTATTTTATTTATAAATTGAAATACTAATTCCATCCATGTGTTTTTCTTCTGAATCTACAGAGATACTGCCTTATGTATAAGTCCAGTACAATACAACAGTAACAGTATATCAAGAAAGTATTAACTCTCTCATATCCTTTCCAAATGTCTCTCCCTTGACCCAGGAAGCACAGTTACCTGATTCTTTAATAATTAAGATTCTTCACAGCTTTTTCCTCTTTTGCTGACTGATATAGCCTTTGATTCTGAAAGCACTTCTGGGAGTGGGTGTATTATTAGTTTGCTTCTGCTTGGTTGAAAAAATGGTTCTTTCATAGTTATTTTGTTGAAGAGTTGTTCTGGGGATTCTTTTACTTCAAATACACTAACAACTCAAATGAAATAATCACATTTATGAAAATAACAGATGAAGATAGGATATATAATCTTACAATCTCAGAATAATTGGGTTGTCTCTCCAATGTTAAGAAGAAAAAAGAAGAAAGACAGGGAGAACTGCAAAACAGTGTAATTAATACAAAATGCCTTTCATCAAAAGATGCACAACATTTAGATCAAAATGGGCAATTTGATCTGCAACACATCCTGTTTCTGATGACTCTCAAAACTGTTGACATTCATTGCAAAATTTGTACTGTACTGAAAGTAATAAGTCATGGTTTTCATTTGGTTCCAAAACTGCGGGTGGCCAAATTTCATTCAAAGGCAATTTGTTAACTCATAAAGAAATATGACAAGTATTTAAATCTGAATGGTGATTATACAAACATGTGATTTTATTAGTTTTTTTATAAAATTACTTAAACTATTCTGGTATTTTATTTATACACTATGGGATCAAAAGTATCTGGACACCTGGCTGAAAATGACTTACAAGTTCGTGGCACCCTCCATCAGTAATGCTGGAATTCAATACAGTGTTGACCCACCCTTAATCTTGAAGACAGCTTCCACTCTCACAGGCATATATTCAATCAGGTGCTGGAAGGTTTCTTGGGGAATGGCAGCTCATTCTTCATGGAGTGCTGCACTGAGGACAGGTATCGATGTCAGTCGGTGAGGCCTGGCATGAAGTTGGCATTCCAAAACATCCCAAAGGTGTTCTATAGGATTCATATCAGGACTCTGTGTCTATCATAGGGATGTTATTGTTGAGTAACCACTCTGCCACAGGCCGTGCATTATGAACAGGTGCTCAATCGTGTTGAGATGCAGTTGCCATCCCTGAATTTCTATTTAACAGTGGGAAGCAATACGGTGCTTAAAACATCAATGTAGGCCTGTGCTGTGATAGTGCCATCAAAACAATAAGAGGTGCAAGCCCCCTCCATGAAAAACATGACCACACCATAACACCACTGCCTCTGAATTTTACTGTTGGCACTACAAGCGCTGGCAGATAACATTAACCGGCATTGGCCATACCCACACCTTGCCATCGGATCGCCACATTGTGTTACGTGATACATCACTCCACACAACACTTTTCCACTGTTCAATCACCCAATGTTTACGCTCCTTACACCAAGTGAGGCATTGTTTGGTATTTACCGGCTTGATGTGTGGCTTATGAGCAGTCGCTTGACCATGAAATCCAAGTTTTCTCACCTCCCGCCTAACTGTCATAGTACTTGCAGTGGATCCTGATGCAGTTTGGAATTCCTGTGTGATGGTCTGGGCAGATGTCTGCCTATCACACATTACAAACCTCTTCAACTGTCGGAGGTCTCTGTCAGTCAACAGATAAGTTCGGCCTGTATGTGTCCCTTCACGTTTCCACTTTACTATCACATGGGAAAAAGTGGACCTAGGGGTGTTTAGGAGTGTGGAAATCTCACGTACAGAAGTATGACGCATGTGACACCCAGATCACCTGAACATGTTCGAAATCCGTGAGTTCCCCGGAGTGCCCCATTCTGCTCTCTCACGATGTCTAATGACTACTGAGGTTGCTGACATGGAATACCTGGCAGTAGGTGGCAGCACAATGCACCTAATATGAAAAATGTATGTTTCTGGGGGTGTCCAAATACTTTTGATGACATAGTGTAGCTGAAGTGAGCTTAATTTTCATATACACCTCATAGCTATCCTATATAACGGTTTGAGTCTCTCAGGAACTGAGATTAAACAAAATTCCTTTTATAATATTTTACAGCAAAAATAAAAGTGTCACACAGCACATATTTGTCATTTCTGAAAATTATTACTAATGCTGTTAAACTAAAAGTTTGCTAGAAATCAAGAGTATACCTGTGCCCCAACCAAAGCCTTTGCCTGTAACATCTCCGCCACCATGGCAGCTTCCTGCTCAGCATACGGAATGTCACTCCAACCCCACTGCTCAGTGACTGAGCCAGGAAGTCTTGGATTTCCCACCACCAGTGCTGACATGTTGGTGCTCTGCTGTGTCTGGTCCATACCTGTAACACAGTGGCATATGAGAACTCATCCAGAAAAAGCTGCTGGAAACTTAAAATCAAACGAGATAAAAGTAACTGCTAGAAAATATGAGGGAATCGCCAGTTTCTTCACAGCTGACAAGAGGAGGCCACAACATTCAGATCACGGATTTACTTCAAACTTTGTACACTTATAGTAGTCCATTAGGACAGATACATAAATTAGCAAAAGTTTTCCTGAAAATGTAAACCTGTCGTGATTTATGAGACCCCTTATACCTGTAATTGGGTAAGGAACCCAAAACTGCTTTGCACCTGAATGCTTCATCCTGCAGACACAGAGACAGGCCCGGTTTGGCAGCTAACTTGCATA
The DNA here is from genome assembly GCF_021461385.2 of Schistocerca piceifrons. Lineage (NCBI taxonomy): Eukaryota > Metazoa > Arthropoda > Insecta > Orthoptera > Acrididae > Schistocerca > Schistocerca piceifrons. The sequence goes on from NC_060145.1 coordinate 427,018,345, forward strand.
GTGGGGAGGTAGCAAGAAAGTGTATTTGCAATTTAAAAAAAAAAAAATCATAAAATTTACATTTTTACTGCAAAAATGGAGGTGACTCCCAATTCAATGTTTAATGCAATTGCAAAACATCAGTTAAAAGTTCTGTCTGTGTACTGTGATGGTCTTCTTCAAGAAGTGGATCTTATTGACACAGAATAATTGGGAACAATTTCTGCAGATGCAGTGGTGATAGGAGAAAAAACTTTATCTGTCTACCACCAAAATGTTAGGACAAAAGATGCTTATTACAGACAATGACCTCATTCATTCTGACAAAGTAGACAAAGAAGGTCTATTCTGTAATGTTGAAGACTTTTCTGATGATAAAGATAATGAGCCAGCCAAGAAGAAGGAAAAAACCAGCTATATTCTGTTGTAAACAAAAATTTATGTGGCGATAATGCTTACCCCAGCTGTCTGAGTCATTTTGCACATTTCCTGAGGCAGTCACACTCTTCTCCTATACTATTTGTAGTTTATATGTAAATCAGAAACACTATCTTCTACTTTCATGTAATTTTGCGTAGTAGGATACTTTAGTATAAGAATATTTTAGAAAAGGTTTCTCCAATATTATTTATATATATTATGTTGTGTTAGTGATAAATAATTTAATCATAAGCATATGGGAGAAAATAAAGTGGTACCATGATTAAAGAATTTTGGCCAAACAAAGTGGTAAGGTAAACAGAAAATGAAAGGTGTCAACATGTGTGGTGGATGATTAACATCTGAAGTAATCAGCTCATTGGTGCAGCAGCAGAGGCAATATGCAGCAAAAACCATCTTAAATATGAGATCTTAATATTAATTGTGGTATAATAGAAGTGTTTGTGTTCGGTGCAATCGGTATATAGAAATAACTATCTACCTGTAGAAGTGTGTCATGGTACAGCCTCTTCTAACATTAAGGAATTACAACTTTAAACATTGTAATGTGTGTGGAAAGAATAAGTAAGATTTGTATGTATATTTCCCTTCAGACCAGAATCTCAAGCAATTTGATGGAATACAGTGAAATAATAGTTTTTCTGAGTGATAATTTTGTCTGATCGGTAAAGTAAGTTAAGTTTGCCTTAGCATAAGGATCTGTTACTGTGGAGTGTTTTTCAGTAGAGTCAATTTTGCATTTGATAAGTAGGGCAGGTGTTTATTTATTAGATAATGATACAATAACAAAATAATAAAACAATGAATAACGTTACGGTCTTAATGGTTACAGAGCCTGTCTCTGCAGTAGGGTATTTTTTGAGAATGCACTCCTCTAGTTAACAAGGTAAGAAATGTAAGTAAAATAATGGAGCTGACCGACATGCTTGAGTAATGAAAAAGAGAAATGTATACAAACAAATGAGGTGCAACTGTAATGATGATCTAATTGTGAATTAGGCAACATTGGGTACTGTTTATATTGTGCAATTCATGACACTGCAGTTGGGAATGAGTGTTTAACCAAAAGAGCACTCTTTTAATGGGTTACAAGTCATATAATGCTGTATTATTGGATCTATAGATTATCTGAAAACTTCTATTTGTGTTCTGAGGAATTATGAGCTTAAAGTAGTAATACTGGCATGAAGAACAGTAATTTTGCTGATTAACTGGTAACAGTGGTGCTAGTCTGATGTGAGTAGTTCTGAGAGGTCAAAAATTTGGTGTGATTTTGTGAGGATTTAATTTTCTGGTGGAATGAGAGTAGTGCTCAGAGTTGAGTAGAGAAATGGGGCAATGATTTGGTACAACTTCCATCCCCATAATTTTGATTTGAGTGGTAATTAAGTTATTTGATACTGACTCTATTCTTTTTTCATAATGTAATGATTAATAAATCTATGCTACTGCACATCTTGAGTTTTTGCTATTTTGCAAATGGAAGAGAGACCCAAATCTTTCAAGTTTAACCAGTTTTGGACAGTTATGACTTGGAGTAATGTATTGAAATGTAATGTGCACTTGATTTAAAATTTTTTCTAGTCCACCCCTTTCATACTATAGTCAATTTTAATAATAATTATTGTGATGTTAAGAGGACTATGTAATGTATTTATTTATGATGTAATGACTACTATTTGCCACTGTGTTGAACAATTTTTTTCCTATACTTAAGTTAGAAGTAAAAGTAAGTGTACTAAAATAGGGTATTTTTTCTAATTGTTTCATGTACTGTGGTGGAGGAGAACCACCTCCAAGGGAACCGATAGCAGTGCATTTCCTTAATAACTGCCACTTGGACCCGTTGAGGTGTGGACAACTTTGTGAGAAAATGTAAAAAAGCTCATTAAAAGTGTGAAACTGCTTGTGAAAAATACTAAACATTGAGAAAGTGAAATTTTCTGTCTATTGCAACCCAGGAGGATTTATTATTTGAAGCAAGACAGGACTTGTATCAAATGATATGTATCTATAAATGTAATCTTCACTTACCCAAAAAGGAAATCACTTATGATGAACATGCCTTAATTTTTGTTAAAAGTATAACTTGTGGATATTTTGTGCAAATGGGCAATACACTGTATGTAAATGCTTTGTATGGGGATTTTCATATGGCCAGTTCTTATAAGTATAAATTTAAACAAATATATGTACTGTAGTTTTTGATAAGATTTTGTATGTAAAATTTTCTGTGTGTGGATTTTAAACTCAATTTCTGGGGTCACTTGTGGTCACTGACTTTCCCAGTTAGCTATTTGCAATATCTGTCTGGTCAATCCAACGAGGGGGTGATGTGACGAAGCAAGCTGGGATATTTTTACTTCCTCTCTTGTTTTGCCATCTGCCTACTTAAATTCGTGTTTTCAATTTTAACTAATTACCATTAACATATGTGAGTGTAATCGGTATTTTCATAAAAGAGAAAGACTGGCCCTCAGTTTTAAAGAATGTAACACCAGATCTAATTTTGTGCTTAGTTTATATCTAAAAACAAAGATGATGTGACTTACCAAATGAAAGTGCTGGCAGGTCAACAGACACACAAACAAACACAAACATACACACAAAATTCAAGCTTTCGCAACAAACTGTTGCCTCATCAGGAAAGAGGGAAGGAGAGGGAAAGACGAAAGGATGTGGGTTTTAAGGGAGAGGGTAAGGAGTCATTCCAATCCCGGGAGCGGAAAGACTTACCTTAGGGGGAAAAGAGGACGGGTATACACTCGCACACACACACATATCCATCCACACATATACAGACACAAGCAGACATATTTCAATATGTCTGCTTGTGTCTGTATATGTGTGGATGGATATGTGTGTGTGTGAGTGTATACCTGTCCTTTTTTCAATATGTCTGCTTGTGTCTGTATATGTGTGGATGGATATGTGTGTGTGTGAGTGTATACCCGTCCTTTTTTCCCCCTAAGGTAAGTCTTTCCGCTCCCGGGATTGGAATGACTCCTTACCCTCTCCCTTAAAACCCACATCCTTTCGTCTTTCCCTCTCCTTCCCTCTTTCCTGATGAGGCAACAGTTTGTTGCAAAAGCTTGAATTTTGTGTGTATGTTTGTGTTTGTTTGTGTGTCTGTCGACCTGCCAGCACTTTCATTTGGTAAGTCACATCATCTTTGTTTTTAGATATATTTTTCCTATGTGGAATGTTTCCCTCGATTATAACCATATCATTAATTTGTGCTTAGTTTTATGGATATAATTGATTTTCTAATTTATGTCGACTATTCCTAGTTAGTATGTTTTGTTATAGGGAGAAATCCATAATTGTTTCGTAACTTAAGTTCTATTGTTGACTTATAAACAAATATAAATTCTGTACTAATTATAAACATTTGGTACATGAAATGCTAGTTATCTTGAAGTATCTACACTCCTGGAAATTGAAATAAGAACACCGTGAATTCATTGTCCCAGGAAGGGGAAACTTTATTTACACATTCCTGGGGTCAGATACATCACATGATCACACTGACAGAACCACAGGCACATAGACACAGGCAACAGAGCATGCACAATGCCGGCACTAGTACAGTGTATATCCACCTTTCGCAGCAATGCAGGCTGCTATTCTCCCATGGAGACAATCGTAGAGATGCTGGATGTAGTCCTGTGGAACGGCTAGCCATGCCATTTCCACCTGGCGCCTCAGTTGGACCAGCGTTCGTGCTGGACGTGCAGACCGCGTGAGACGACGCTTCATCCAGTCCCAAACATGCTCAATGGGGGACAGATCCGGAGATCTTGCTGGCCAGGGTAGTTGACTTACACCTTCTAGAGCACGTTGGGTGGCACGGGATACATACGGACGTGCATTGTCCTGTTGCAACAGCAAGTTCTCTTGGCGGTCTAGGAATGGTAGAACGATGGGTTCGATGACAGTTTGGATGTACCGTGCACTATTCAGTGTCCCCTCGACGATCACCAGTGGTGTACGGCCAGTGTAGGAGATCGCTCCCCACACCATGATGCCGGGTGTTGGCCCTGTGTGCCTCGTTGGTATGCAGTCCTGATTGTGGCGCTCACCTGCACGGCGCCAAACACACATACGACCATCATTGGCACCAAGGCAGAAGCGACTCTCATCGCTGAAGACGACACGTCTCCATTCGTCCCTCCATTCACGCCTGTCGCGACACCACTGGAGGCGGGCTGCACGATGTTGGGGCGTGAGCGGAAGACGGCCTAACGGTGTGCGGGACCGTAGCCCAGCTTCATGGAGACGGTTGCGAATGGTCCTCGCCGATACCCCAGGAGCAACAGTGTCCCTAATTTGCTGGGAAGTGGCGGTGCGGTCCCCTACGGCATTGCGTAGGATCCTACGGTCTTGGCGTGCATCCGTGCGTCGCTGCGGTCCGGTCCCAGGTCGACGGGCACGTGCACCTTCCACCGACCACTGGCGACAACATCGATGTACTGTGGAGACCCCACGCCCCACGTGTTGAGCAATTCGGCGATACATTCACCCGGCCTCCCGCATGCCCACTATACGCCCTCGCTCAAAGTCCGTCAACTGCACATACGGTTCACGTCCACGCTGTCGCGGCATGCTACCAGTGTTAAAGACTGCGATGGAGCTCCGTATGCCACGGCAAACTGGCTGACACTGACGGCGGCGGTGCACAAATGCTGCGCAGCTAGCGCCATTCGACGGCCAACACCGCGGTTCCTGGTGTGTCCGCTGTGCCGTGCGTGTGATCATTGCTTGTACAGCCCTCTCGCAGTGTCCGGAGCAAGTATGGTGGGTCTGACACACCGGTGCCAATGTGTTCTTTTTTCCATTTCCAGGAGTGTATTTGGCTCTAGTCAGAAACATGTTAGCAAAACTAGCCATTCATTAATTCCAAAGTAATTAACAGTTTTTCAAAAGCATTGTTTGCATAACTAATTATGTTAATTTCATGATTTAAACAAATAATTTGGCTTGATCCTTGTAGTAGAAGAAACTGTTTAAAGAACCAATTTTTTGATGTTTTCATTGATTTATTGGGTTAAGTTTTAATTGTAATTTCTGTAAATTAAACTTCGAACAATGTTTAGTTCCAGGGCCTATTATTGTGAGGATGTATAAGGGCCCAATTTTTGGTCTCGAGCAGCCATTACATCGACACCGAGGAGAACAAATCAAGAAATAAACAAGGGGCATATGACCCGGGACAACTGGGAGATCCGAGAAAAACCAGGGAGTTTTTTCATCCAGGAGAAAACCTGGAAAAATGTGGGATTTTTTTTAGAATTCCAGGAATTTTTCATTGTTTTTGTAATTTTGGTTGGTAAGAACTGATACTCTAACAGAGGATATTACTGTATCCCGCTACTGCAGAATAATACTCCAGCAACAACACATGAACAAGAGGAAAAAATGAAAATAAAACTTCAGTTGAAAAGGTAATGCGCTACATACAACAACAAAACACAGTGCTGATACAAGCCAACAGCAAAATGTGTCAAACACTTTAGGAAGTCTACGCAATGCTTCATAACAACAAATTGCCTCCGATGAGCGTGACGTCACAAATGTTTACATCGAGTACCATGAGAAAGAGAGGCCATGGTGCGTACGTCACGAAAGTAGGCCTGAGTTCTCTCGCTCACTCAGCTGAGCAGACACACTGTGTTTCAACACCTCTTAACTCGTAACTAAGGTACAAACAAGAATTGCAACTTTTCTAGAATCCACCGTTATGAAGTCTAACTGTTTATTAGCCCTCCAACAATCGGAAGACCATAGGCCTACAAATAATTTGTTACGGCTGTACTGTGGTACAATAAAATTAAAATTGTGCCATTATGATTATCAGCTGCATGAAGCATCATTTCAAGATGTAATTCTCGTTAGCACACGAACACCTAACCACGAGTTAGCAGGTTTAGAAATGCATTTAGTCTGCTGAGTTGAGTGAGCGAGTGCAGGAGCTCAGGCCTATCCTTGTGACGTATGTGCAGCGGCCTGTCTTTCTCGTGGGCCTCATGTTTATATTAGATTGTTCGAGCAGTTGCGAGCAGGCTCATGTGTATGTGCAGTTGAGTCATGCATGAGTAGTACCTTCTCCCGCTTCTGGCTACAGAAGTGTGGTTGTTAGCTGTATAAGCAGTAGCAGCAAGCAGCCAGTGCTACCTAGAAAAATTTTGCTGGTGTGCCCAAGCTGCCAGACTCATGCATGCTGAACACACTTGGATCTAGGAGCTGACGAGTGGGGGTGGGGGAGTGCAACTGGGGTGTCTGCCCTGGCAATTTCAAGGACGGGGTGGGGGGGTGGGAGCCAAGTTTATTCTGGAGCGTCTAGTATCCTGCGCATGTTGGTCTATTGATTATTCATATAATTTTGAAATGCACCCCTATAGATTGTTTAACATTTTTGAACACATTCTAAGTTGATTTCTGAATTAATCATAAGTTGATTTTTCTATGCGTGCATAGTGTATGTGATGTCTCTGCAAGAGGAATCCCAATCACATCTAGAAATAAACTTTCCTGTAGACAGAAGAGGATGAGGCTATATGATCTGAGCAGAATAAAGCCGAATGGGTGAATGCCAAACACTGTTTGTTATGGGGTTGACTGTTTGCAAATTATCAACTTTGTTATAATTACTAGTGAAATCCATAGATTCAGACTACCAGAGTGGAAATAAAAGACACACAGGAATAACAGATAAGAAAAATTATGTATTATCTTCTCGGTGTATCCAAGAAGATGAAATTTTGACAGAAAAGTTTTGGCCAGATCGCTACACTAGTAATGGCCAGTTGTACAGTCCCTGGCTAGCAGCCGGGAGTAGCACAGGGAATGCAGTGTATGAACGCGTAATAACTCCTAACCGGGGAATAAACACAGGATAACTAAACCAGTGATTGTGGCAGGCTTAGTGAAGTCAACTAGAGAATGAGTCTTGTCACTGGCAGGAATAGTTACAGAATTAGTGATGACAATATTGTTTGTTAGGATGAGGAAAGAGAAGAAATTGGGACACCACACAAATTATGGAAGAATATGACAATTCCAAATTTATACAAACATTTCGTACTACTATTACTTCTTTCTGATCTCATGCTTGAGAAGCTGGAGCATATGAATGAAATGTGAAACTATTCCTAACATAAGGCTTCTTGTTTTTAGTAGGCCTAATAGGCATTTCATACTGGTACTTCATGAATTACATTCTGTCGTGCAATAAAAATGACCATTTGTGCCAAAACAGTTTCGTTTATTTGGTGTGTGTTACAATTGCTGCAATATTAGACAGGCCTATTTAGTTTCATCTAGCAGACAGTGACAAAATAGATGTAATCAGATGGAGAAATCACACCAGTTTTGGGTACTAACTGTATTAACAGCTTTTTCAGTATTAGATGGCAACATTTCGATTTTTCATGTAGCATAGCATTTTACGAACTTTGATGAGGTAATAGATTCTTTCACAGAAAAGAAATAATGCCGTGTAAAGCTGTAGCAATATTAGAGAGAAAAAAATGCTAGGACCTAAGCATTAAAGAAATGTGCACTGTCTTGCTTGTCTCTTGTCTCTATAGTTTTATGTATTCTATATTTCATTTTATGTCTCACAAAACAGCACATTATTAACTAATAGGGAATAAAGAGTACAAATTGTCTGAATAGTTCCAAATAATCTTTCTCACTACTGACATTAGTAACTGAAAATGTTGACTGCAGTAGGCTAATGTCTACTCTGCGTGCAAACCACATTACATCCGAGTTATGTGGGCAGCCACCTTTCTTGCAACCAACACAGGAGGGCTGTCACCGTACATGCAGCCACAAGACAGTGACCAAGGCACCAGAAGAGGTCACGTGTTCCACGAACCTCTTTCCCACACCAGCCACATGACAGGAAGCAAGACTGAATGTACCTTGGCATTGAGAGTTGTTCTTCAGCTGTCACACATGTCCTGAGAGGCCAGTTTATTTTGGTGGGCTTCCTGGATCAGGAGCCAAATTCTTATGCATTTCTTCAATTAGGAACACACTCCAGAGCCACTGCTGTGCCATCATTGCTATCTGAGCCTACCTTTGTGTCTCAGAACCTGCAACGTGGCCTTGCTGAAGAAGACATCACCCCAATGTTGTGACCAATCTGTAGACTTGTAATTTTCTGTGTTTGTCATTAAAAAGTGTCTTTGTCAGACTTACTAATTTGTGGACTTGTAATATGTCTAGTTCTGCCTTTACTTTGGCTTCACAACTTGGAAACTGTGTCATAGTGAACTTGTGATTCAATCTAGTTCCTTTTGGACTTTGTATCTATATGGAAGTGGACTGGGATCTATATTTTAAAACTCAGATTTTGATTCTGCACAAGGCATCAGAAGATCAAAACAAACTGCAAAACAATTTAGAAAAGATATGTGAATGGTGTGAAAAGTGGCAGTTGACCCTAAATAACGAAAAATGTGAGGTCATCCGCATGAGTGCTAAAAGGAACTTGTTAAACTTTGGTTACATGATAGATCAGTCTAATCTAAAAGCCATAAATTCAACTAAATACCTAGGTATTACAATTATGAACAACTTAAATTGGAAGGAACACATAGAAAGTGTTGTGGGGAAGGTTAACCAAAGACTGCATTTTATTGGCAGGACACATAGAAAATGTAACAGACCTACTTAGGAGACTGCCTACACTATGCTTGTCTGTCCTCTTTTAGAATACTGCTGCGTAGTGTGGGATCCTGACGGAGTACATCGAAAAAGTTCAGAGAACGGCAGCACGTTTTGTATTATCGTGAAATATGGGAGAGAGTGTCACAGAAATTATTCAGGATTTGGGCTGGACATCATTAAAAGAAAGGTGTTTTTCGTTGCGACGGAATCTTTTCACGAAATTCCAATCATAAACTTTCTCCTCTGAATTTGAAAATATTTTGTTGACACTGACCTACATAGGGAGGAATGATCACCACGATAAAATAAGGGAAATCAGAGCTTGTACGGAAAGATATACGTGTTCATTCTTTCCACGCGCTATACAAGATTGGAATAATAGAGAATTGTGAAGGTAGTTCGATGAACCCTCTGCCAGGCACTTAAATGTGATTTGCAGACTATCCATGTAGATGTAGATGAAGATGAAGGTGGGCTAAGAACTTTAAGTCAAAACTCTTTCTTTCTGCATTACCAGGCCTTCTGTCTGAAGCAATGTTTTGCATTTGAACCACAAGACTATTTTGTTTGTGGTTGTTTTAAGACTTGCTTTCAAGAAGGAACATTGTGTTCTCTTACTTCAAATAAATTTCGTGTTCATTTTTTATCTGGACCCTTTTCTGTTCGGTGATTTGTTTGCTTTTCTTCCAAATCAGTGCTTACATGTGTGCTTCTAGCCCAGGTAGACAGTGTTTTGTGTGTGCTTTCATCTCCTTTGGTTGTTTTGTAGTTCTTGCACCACCTTTCGGTTTCTTCTCCCATTACAGTTGGTGATTTGGACTTTGTGAAACTTCACTTTGCACGAACTTCCTTCACATACAGTGGATGTTTCTGTGTGTGCCTCTTCTCATTTGTGTGACTTCAGATCTTTTGTTGTACACAGGCTTTTGTCACCAGTCTTCAGTGTTTGAGCCTGATACATTTGGATCCTGATATTTTGAGACAGTTTATCTTAAACCTGCTACAGCATGTCTAATGCAGTGGAGCAACCTCCTATCTGCTCTTTACTGAGTGAATACTGGCAGATGTAACAGTGCCTTCTGGACTTCCTGATGTATAGCTCCATAATGTTGGAGTTGCCCTCAAGGTTGCTCCCTCCCTGCCTTTCCTACAGTTTCTGGTTTTGGGTGCAGCACCTGCATTGGGGGCCAGTATCTTCACGACTCTGAGGTAACTAGTTGACGTACCCTGGGTGCCACCTGGGCTGATCACATCCGGCCACCACTGACAATGCCTCCTGCTTCTTGCACAATGTAGGGCCCTGTGGACAGCATCACCGAAACACCAGACTCTTCCCGAAGCTGTCCCCATAGCCCCACCAAAGTCTGCCACCACAGGCCTACACTACTGCCATTTCCAACTCTGGGTGCAGTATCAATTTCTTCATCTACTTTGACCCTATCATGTGGTCTTTCCTCAACCCGTTTCCAAACACATCCTTCACTGTGCCTTCTTTCCCAGCCCCTTCCTACTCCACAATCCCCAATTTTTGCTCCTTTTGGTGCCTCATCCTTGGACATGTCATACAATTTCCCTATCTATGCCTAATTTAAGCACCCAATGTCCTAATTTCTCCCAAGTGTTCCCACACACCCGATGTTTATCTTGAGTGTTACTGCATAACAAGTTTTGGTCCAATGTGGTTCTACTCAACAATATTTTACCCCATGTGCTTCTGCTCAACACACTCCCCCTTCAGTGCTTTCGCACAACATTATCTTACCGCTGCTTTTGCATCATCAATTTCCTTCCCAAGTGCTTGTGCTCAACATTTTTCCCTCCCATGTGGTTCCACACGATGATTTCCTTCTGCTACATGCATTTGCATGACCACCTTGCACCCCAGCTACTATCACTTAGTGCTTTTCCATCCCAAGTGCTTTTGCATGATGACTTTTCATTGTTAATGCTTGGACACAACCTTTCTTCCATTTCCTTTTCCATATTTTTCTATCCTGTGTCCAATTTGACACTTATTCAGTCTCCATTACAACTGAGCTACATGGGCAGCCAGGTTTCTTAAACTGACATGCAAGGGCTGCCACACTACTTGTGACTATCAGCTTGCCCCACAAACCTCTTCTCTATGCTGGCCATGTGACAGGAAGCAAGATTGAATGTATCCTGGCACCACAGGTTGTACTTAGGTGCATGGGCCCTAAGGGGCCAATTCACTGACTGAACCTTCACACTGATTTTTGTGGGCTCCTCTGTATTTCATCAACTGAGCATTCACACTTAAATTTGTTCTTTAACAGTGAGTTTTTGTTTGATGAAGGATGCAGTCTCAGTTGTGGGTAATTTTATATAACCTTCAGATTGGTATCAAAGAAGAAAATCGTATCTACATGCACCACAAAATGCAACTACACTATCTCTTCGCAGATATTCAAGCATACTGCAGCTATCAGTAATCAGTTATTCTACTATGAACTCCAGTAATAACAATTTGCATGTTTCTCACAAAAATATACATGTAATCAAATTACAATGTCAAAACAAATCTTTTATCTTTGAAGGGTGATAAGATCATGTGCTTATGTTCAGTGTTGGTGGAAAAGTATCCTTATGAAAGTGTCCAATAATTTGAAAACGAAAAGGGCCCTTACTACTTTACACCAAGACAACTGAACCTTTTCTGTTATACAAAATATCTTTGTTTCACTGAAAGATACACTAAACAGTTAACCTGACTGGACTGAAAACTGTTTGAAATGCAGATTATAAACTTTATGAATTTAACAACTTTGAAGTGGAAACTAGGTTTCTATAGTGAAAATAAATACATAAAAACAAAGTACTACAATAACAGAAATTCTACAATGGAAACAATGAACAAAAATAAGGAAAGACAACAGTCAGTTTTACCTTGGCTGCAGATGTGCACATTTAGGTATCTTCATAGTTCTGTGTGGAATTACACCAGAAAAAGATCAGTAGCCCCAAAACAAAATGCAAAGGCATTTCTAAGTGCCGCAAATCAGTCATCTGCAACTGAGTAGTTGTCTTTACTTATTTTTGTGAAATTAGTAGTATTTTCTCAATGTGTCTTTGGGCAAATGTCACTCTTCTCTCTCACCAGGTGCAGCAGTGACTGTTGAACCAGCCGGACTGGCCTTGCTGGCTGTGAGTGCCCTGGAGGACCGCTGGGACGCACGGAGTGATGAGAGTGATGGCACTACGAGCAGGCTGAACCTCTCGCACAAGTATTCACATGGCCCCTCTGTGGCTGGCTTCAGAACGGGGAATGGAACCAAATACAGTTCACCTTCGAGCACCAGCAACAGTTCACGACGGCCTTTGCTGCCTGTGAATGTCGTTTGTGCCAGAAATGTTATTTCCTGCATACATCGGTTACACTAAGAGATTAGGAAAGGTAAGGACCACAATTCCCAAGAAGTATAAAATATTACCTAGTAATAACATTCTGTACTAATATAACATAGCCTATTATACTAGGTATGTAAAGAATAGTTTCCATTATTTATAATGGATCTGAGATATAACATTACTGTGATGATAAACAAAGAGTAATGTTTATTCTACATAAGGCTTCAAGATTACTGAATAAGGAATTTATATGAAAAACCACTAATTTGGTCTAATTCTGGTTCAGGAAGTTCAGCCACTATATCAGTTGTTTATTGCACATGGAAAGATAAATGTATATGTTTGTCAGACCTTTAAGTGGTTTAGAAAAAAATTCACAGGTCAAAAGGCAGCAAAAGTGGTGACTGTGTATCATGTTTTATATTTATTATGGTAATTACCTAAAAACTACAACTGTAAAACTGACACATTTTCTCCAAAGAAAATTACTGATGGCATACTCAATAAAATTGGGATTTTATAACTTACAAAAAGAAGGAATTAGTTTTTAATATCCTAGTGATAACAGTGCAAACAGAAAACAAGTAAAATATTGGATTAGACAATGGCCAGTGAAAGAAATCAGCCTTTGTCTCCTTTAGCTCTTTCACATCTGCTAGGGCCAAGCGTCCTGCCTGCCTGGCCAGCTAAAGGGATGAACCTATGGTGTACCTCGCTACCAGCAGCCTGACACAAGAAAATGTCTGCTGCAGGCTATGTCCACTGTCAGCTAATTGGACGTTCCAGTGTGCACAGAACTACTCTTCAATAATACTCTTTACAAGATCTTATGACATTGTGCTGCCACAATGGCTGCAGTTCCTGATAACTGTGAAAGAGAACTTCAAAACTAATCCAAGCTTTCTGATACAAGTTTACTCTGGATACCTATGTTTCAAGATAAATAGTTTTAAAGTGGTCAGTTCCTAGTGAAGACAGCCAGAACCCTGTCTGTCTTCTGTTCCACGAGGCAGCGAGTACCACTGAGAAACTGCAATTAGTTTGGTGCGCTGTTTGTTTTTTGCAATTTATGATGTGGCAGTTTTATGGGAGAATTCATGCCCTTTCACGTTACATATATTTGTATCATGTGTGCTATGTTAATTAGGAAATCAGACTACATTTACTTGACCATGTGGCCATGAGTGATGCCGAGAAACTGCGCATATCTGCTGCACTGTTCGGACTTTGTAATATCTTACACGTCAGTTCATTAGAATGATTCATCCCCTTCAGATTATATGTGCTGGTGTCATTTGTCTTGCGTAGGTCAGAAAATCAAATTGTATCTATTAGAGCAACTCATAAGCAGAAAGCAACCAGGAGCAAGTGAAAACAGTAGCACTTTGTGATATTATGAAGAAGAACAGAAAAGATAGTGTTGGCAGCAGTTCTGAAACATGGACAACAGCAAATTGCCATTCTATTATCTGCTCCCACACCCAGGCATACAAGAATGTCCTTAGCTGTCAGGCCCACCCACCTGCTCGGCATCTATGAATGCCCGTAGCCATCTGCTTGTTCTATCTACCAGGCCTACATGTACGCCAGTAACCATCTGGGCGCTCTACTTGCAGGCCATGCATGTATGCCCGTAGCCACAAAAGGGTTAAGTAACCATTCCTGGCATTCAACTTAGGTGGTTTAAAAAAACCTAAATCATAAAGTCTAAAGGAGGATTTGAACACCGTTGCTCCCAATTATGAGCCCAGTGCCTTATCCTTTTAGAATATTTGCACCTCTGAGACTGCCATTCCAGACTCTTTGTCCAACTTAGTTTCAGGAATTGCAGATATGTAATCTTATTTTTCTCAAAAATTTCATTTTTCACTTTTGGACTAAAACAAATTGTTACAAGTAGGTACATGATAAATAGCTCACCTGCTAACACGTAAATATAATATCAGAAAAGTTGACATAGTCATCTAAGGGCAGAATTCTGATTCCAATAAACTGAACTTTTTTATTTTCTTGTTTCGTATGGTGCTGAATGCATGTACATGGAAGTCTAACTACAATAAACCTTTGTAACAGACTTGTACTATTACCTTTAGCACAAAGAGAGGGGAGGCAGTCTTCGAATGGAGCCAACAACAGCTGGTAGAGAGCTGCTAGGCAGGATGGCCCCTGCCAAGACTGGTGTGGTGGCTGTCGTGACCGCGTCGAGCCAGGACGTGATGCTGGTCCACTTGCTACACTGCCACCTACACTGCCAAGGCTGAAAACACAGGTCACAGCAATTACCAACGTGAGAAATTGGTAATGTCATAGAAAACTGTTTGCAAATGATCAAAATTATGCTCCCATATTGGTACAAAATATTACATACTGGCACAAAATATCACTAAAATACTGAGACCTTGTGAAATCTGAGCTAAACTGAAAACACCTTAAAATATATTATATGAATGGAAATGATAAGAACCACTATCAAATTAATTTCAAGCTTGTATTTTATGTTTGAGCCAATAACTAGGGACAGGAAAAATTATTTTATTTGGAAAAAATTATTTTATTTTATGGCCAACTTTGTGGCCGTGTTTGTCTAGTGTGTAGAACACTAGATTCCAGGTCTGGAGATCCTGGGATCAATCCTGGACAGGGGTAAGGAGTTTTCTTCATTCTGGTCCATCCCGGACAGCCTCGCGGTCCTCTCAGCTTGCTATGGTACTAGGGATCTTCCCCTGGTAAAAGGTGGCCAGGGCAATTGGCCTGTCACCCTTTCCATTCTAATGCCACAGATTTTGTAAGGTTGCACTCAATCTGCATTAAGCTGTCAGGCCAATAGCCTAGTAACAGGACTGCACCATAGACTTTACCTTTTTCTGGCCAATTTCGGTGTTATTTACTTTCTAATGATTTCTTTTTCAAATGGTGTAGGCTCTTTATTTTTGTCTTATTTAAATGTTTTTAGTGTTATGTTGAAAATGAAAATATGTATATATATATATGAACATCCCATATCACATTTACATTATTGATAAATAACAAACATTTATCTTCAACCAAGTAAATCTAATCAATTAAAGAAAAAATAGCTCTGTTACCATATGTAGTTGGATGTTTTTTGAATGACACCATCATCATAAGTTTAAATTCTCTTCCAAAATCTGTCAACACTTCTCCGTAGTGTATATACAGCTACACTGAGTGTGCCTGGATGTGGAAGACAAACTACCTTCAGCACAATAGCACACATTTGACAATGAAACATTATCTGCTGCCATGGAATGTTACTTTTCACTAGATTCTGAAAGGATCTGTATCCCTTCAGAATACTTACACTGCTGAGACCTGCCATTCCAGACTCATGAATATATAAAAATTAATATATTTCACCATTATCAACCTAGGCTTGGAACAATGGCTAAGGGATTTGAATGCAGTTTTGGATCTGTGGTCAAAAAAGTTGCCAGCCGAATTTGAAGGTGCAACCCAGTGTACTTCATTCTTCATTTCACCTTTGCCTGATGTAATTGTCTCTACATGTTTTTCAAAACCATGCTGATTCATCACCAAAAATTTCTGTTCCCTACAATATTGAAACCATTTTCAAATTCTTTAGACTTTGAAATAGAGATAACAGTCTTATCTACCAATATGATGTTTCTCATTAACTTTGCACAACAAATCTTAACAAAAATCATGTGTTTTGGAGAGATCTTTGACTTGATGTATCAGTTAAAGTGCACATATTCACAGGAAACACACACACACAAACATTCACAAACATATAAATAAATATGGTACCTGCTCACTCAAGTGGCTGATAGAAGCAAACCAAGTAAATACTATACTGATTGTTTAATTTAGTATTTTTTGTATTTGCACTGTGAATTATACAATTTAATCGATGCACAGCACAAATACCTCCAAAACGGGTCACTTTTGGTATGATTTGTTGTGGAAATGTGACGTTGGCAAGCAAAAGTTGCTAGCAAACTGGATCTCTTCTGAAGCAGGGTGTTTTCATCTGACATCACTTCCAGGCAATCAGTTCTTCACACAAGAAATTAAACTTCTTTCTTTGTTATACACAAAATTCAATCTTGTGAAAGAAGGCAAGATCCAATTTCAACATTAAATAACTATTGATTATTGACAGTAATAAACCATTGCCTTCAAATTTAAAACAGTTTAAACAGGACATAAAAACTGCTAATTACATGTTATGTTGCTAAAAGCAGCAGATTTTGCATTATTGTTTATGTGAATTAATTAGGGTGCATTATATGTTGCAATGAAATTCTTTGATTTTACTGACACCTATGCAATGTTGCCACTAAACCATTTCTCTGTAATATTCTTTTCCATTTTTTCTTTTTCCAACAGGACTAAATATGTGAAAATGGTTGAGTCATGCCTAGATTTTCAGTTATTAAGAGAACAGATTATGAAAGACAATGGCCTGTGTTCCAACCCAGCGCACAGTTTGAGCTTTTCAGGAAGTTGCACAACGGTGGAAACTCTGGTGCAGAGGTAAAGATTCTCTCTTGCTGGTTGACAATATCAATAAAATGTGATTAACTCTGATCAGAATACATGAGCACTGGTTACCTGAAAAGACTGCTAAGACTGTAGTTGCTGGAATTGAAGAGATGGTTACGATTAACCATACGCAGGAAGCCAGTTCGATCAGCATCCTGATTTAGGCGATCACCAAGTTCTTCCAAGTGCTGTGACCAAATATCTGAAGCATCAGCATCCATATCACCCATGATGCCTCGTCCCCTGTGCACATAATTTTATTGTATAAACATGCAATAATATGACACTGTATTAATTAATATTTTTTTCTGTGCCATCTCACCAATTTTTAGGACCACATACACATTGAAAATTCATGCCCCAATTTCATCAGAAAGAAAATAAATGTACCACTACAGTACCTGGACATCGTGTGTAGTTCCACACCCAAGCTGTCTCGAACACTTTGTATATAATGCTCCAGCAGAGAGCCTGATGTTGCCAGGAGTTCCTCTCCATTAGCTTCTTGCTCTCGTTCAGCCTCAACCTCACTAACAGCCACTTCATGGAATCTTACCACACCTAAAAATAAATACTTACATTACTTACAATACTTATAATACTTACATTTCAGGTCACTCTTTCACTGTAAAATTTTAACAATCAATTTGGAGCTCCTAGGAACAAAAAGACAGCAAACAGTACAGATAATTAAATGAGACAATTGCAGGAGCTCACCAGCTGTAAACATCATGCTCTGCAGAGTGATTTGTGAAACTTTAGTGCAATACATACAGCACAAGCACACTCTCAACTGTCCAGCCTATCATCGTCATCATCATCATTTAAGACTGATTATGGCTTTCCGTGTCCAGTCTGGAGCACAGTCCCCCTTATAAATTCCTCCATGATCCCGTATTCAGTGCAAACATTGGTTGATGCCTCTTCTGATGTTAAGCCCATTACTTCAAAATCATTCTTAACCGAATCCAGGTACCTTCTCCTTGGTCTGCTCCAATTCCTCCTACCCTCTACTGCTGAACCCATGAGTCTCTTGGGTAAACTTGCTTCTCCCATGCGTGTAACATGACCCCACCATCTAAGCCTGTTCGCCCTGACTGCTATATCTATAGAGTTCATTCCCAGTTTTTCTTTGATTTCTTCATTGTGGACACCCTCCTGCCATTGTTCCCATCTACTAGTACCTGAATCATCCTAGCTACTTTCATATCTGTAACTTCAACCTTATTGATAAGGTAATCTGAATCCACCCAGCCTAATGTGGCTGAAAATTAAGCCAGATAACAAAGAAGCCAGAGAGGCTGGAGTTCCATAAATTTTATCTTCCAACCCCAGCTGACTATTCAAAATTTTTTTTTTTTTTTTTTTTTTTTTTTTTTTTTTACACAAAAGCCTACTTCCACTAACATTTTCTGACTGCTTACGTAATACTTGCTAGTTATAACTGTTATTATGTACAGGGTTATTACAAATGATTGAAGCGATTTCACAGCTCTACAATAACTTTATTATTTGAGATATTTTCACAATGCTTTGCACACACATACAAAAACTCAAAAAGTTTTTTTAGGCATTCACAAATGTTCGATATGTGCCCCTTTAGTGATTCGGCAGACATCAAGCCGATAATCAAGTTCCTCCCACACTCGGCGCAGCATGTCCCCATCAATGAGTTCGAAAGCATAGTTGATTCGAGCTCGCAGTTCTGGCACGTTTCTTGGTAGAGGAGGTTTAAACACTGAATCTTTCACATAACCCCACAGAAAGAAATCGCATGGGGTTAAGTCGGGAGAGCGTGGAGGCCATGACATGAATTGTTGATCATGATCTCCACCATGACCGATCCATCGGTTTTCCAATCTCCTGTTTAAGAAATGCTTCTGCTTTAGCCTTTTCCATAAGATTTTCCAAACCGTCGGCTCTGGTACGTTAAGCTCCCTGCTTGCTTTATTTGTCGACTTCCGCGGGCTACGCATGAAACTTGCCCACACGCGTTCAACCGTTTCTTCGCTCACTGCAGGCCGACCCGTTGATTTCCCCTTACAGAGGCATCCAGAAGCTTTAAACTGCGCATACCATCGCCGAATGGAGTTAGCAGTTGGTGGATCTTTGTTGAACTTCGTCCTGAAGTGTCGTTGCACTGTTATGATTGACTGATGTGAGTGCATTTCAAGCACGACATACGCTTTCTCGGCTCCTGTCGCCATTTTGTCTCACTGCGCTCTCGAGCGCTCTGGCGGCAGAAACCTGAAGTGCAGCTTCAGCTGAACAAAACTTTATGAGTTTTACTACATATCTGTAGTGTGTCGTGCCCATATGTCAATGAATGGAGCTACAGTGAATTTATGAAATCGCTTCAATCATTTGTAATAGCCCTGTACATACTACACCCTCCAAAATGATCTACACTGAGAAGAATGAATATATGATTACGCACATGGAAAGTCAGGTCTAACAAAAAAGATGAAAGTTCCAGGTCTGAGGTTTTTAAAAAGTCTTTAATAGATAACTGTTTCCCTCCTTTAGCTCTCTTCTGTGCTGCAATATTCCTTCCCTTATGCAAACAGATGACATCAGCTGGCATTCCTTCCTCCTCTTCACAAATGTACTGCAATGCTGCCTCAGTCATCTTGAACCCTTCAAAATATGGGATGAGATTTCTCCTCTCATCTAAGTTCACCTCCTCCTTGTATCTTACTTGCTGCTGCATCACCATTTCCACAATATCATTGTCATTTATTTCATCAACTTCATTATTTGCTATCATTCTGTGATTTCATCAGCATCAACATCCTTGCAGTCCAGTACATTTTTGAGCAATGAAACAACATTATTTCCACCTTTGACTTACGTTTCACACATGGATGTAAAGTTAAAACAACCATCTTAATGATCTAAAAGCATTTTCCAAGGCCTTATAGGTGATATGTTTATAATCTCTTTCCACACTTCAACCAACCACCTTATGACATCTAGCAAGTTGGTCCTCTTCAGAATGGTTACATATTCTTCATTATTATCAATCGCTCATATCAATGAACTTAAAAGTATTATGAAAAGAATAGATTGCTACACACCATATAGTGGAAACGTTGAGTTGCAGACAGGCACAACAAAAAGATTGTTAAACAATTACACTTTTGGCCAAAAAGCCTTCTTCTGATTTAGACAAAACAAACAAACACACACACACACACACAAACTCATGCAAATACAACTCGCACCCACAACCACTGTATCTGGCTGCCGAGGCCAGATTGGCAGCGATTCTCAATCTTCCAGATTTTCAAAAGTTCTAGGTTTTTGTGATTTCCCTATTAAGGTAAAACTAAGTTTGTCGAAGCCAGCTGCATTACTGCAAATCATGATGGAAACTTGTTCCTTACTTTTCTTGTATCCGGGTGCCACAGATTTCATTTTTGACGCATGCATTTTTGTAGGAAGCATCTTGTAATTTAAACCACTCTCATCACAACTTTTGAACTGTTCAATGGAAATTTCCTTCTCATGAATTAACTACAGAAGACAGTCTTTAAACAATGGCACAGCCTCTTTATCAGTGCAAGAAAACCCTGTACCAATGATAATCTGGTGAATATCAAATTGGTTTTCCCACCAATCAACCATCCATGACTGGCAGTAAATTCTGAATTTTCTTCTGTTTGCCACTGAAACTGCAGATCTTTTTCCCACAATATCGGTGCAGTGCTGGACAAACTTTTCCTCCTAAATGTGCATGTCACAAAAATAAAGCTTCTTTATGCTTATCTTTCAACACTGTTTCCTTTACTTGTATTGCACTTCCACTAGCTTGAGAAGCACACCACTTTCCAATTTCTGCTTAATTTTTCTTCCAGTCTCCAATATTAGTTTTTCCTACCCTAACTCCAAAGCAACAGTTCTGGCGGCTACCCCAGAATCCAGTCCCATTACAGCACATACTTTCTGAAAAGTTTTTCTCGTGTAATACCTATTTTGGACTCTTTTAACTGAAACAAAAAGGATTGTACAAAAGAACAATTTAACAATGCATGCACTTTGGTTGTCCCACAACTGAAAAAACAAAATCTACCGGGTTGCCAATAACTGTTTGTGAGTGCTGGGAAAGGGCTTTGGTTCCAGTAATTTATTCAGTATGAACAATACAGTATGTGCCTTATAGCTGTGACTCCAGAGGTGCTAGAAGTGCAGAAGATTCATAAGACATTTTGAAAGGCCACATAGCATCGTAGCCAGTGCCTGCTTGCTAAAGCTCTGGAAAAGTACAGTACGTACAATAAATTAATCCTCATTTTATTGTGGAGAAATATTATCATGATATTAACTAAGTAGGTTCAGTTAAGCAGGCTGGACTGTAAGAAGGTCAGATAGTCATGAGCCAGATGGTCGAATCAAGCCTATAGCAGTCACCGTCGCTGTGTCGTCAGCCTCGCCACCAGAAGAAGGAGCATTGCTGTAAACAGCACTGCCACCATGGCAATGACTCACTTTTGCGAGTCATGTGCCTTATGCCAGACAAGTATTTAGGTCTCTGCTTGACTGCTCTACAGCCAGCTCACACTCCAAGCTATATGACATCTTCAATCAGGTTTCTTTTGTCAGGTGCACTCTATGCTCTGGGCTCTGTGCCAGGCATTCCCAAAGGTCCATACATAACAGGAGTTCTTTTGCGGAGCGCACTCTACCTCCTCGCTCTTACCAGCCACCCCTACTAGTCCATCAGACACTATCCCAAGGACTTCGTCTACATATGAACATTACAGTGAAATACCAGCAATTACTGCTTCAGTGATCAACCATCAGACTGAACTGAGTAGTGCAGACTCACATTCCAAGAAACTGTCATTGTGTCTGTTTACTGAACTCAGTAAAATTCCATTGTTAATAGTCAAATGGGTACATCAATCGTAGAATGTTGACCCCCTCAGTAACAAACTCTACAATGTGTTTCGTTAAAGTCAAAGGCAATATGTTAAATACAACAAGACGAAACAATTTGTATAGTAAACTGCAGATTCTAGTGGCACAAATGGAACAATTGTTACTAACACATGGTGCAGTTGAAGGAACAACAGCTAATGTGATTATAAAATCTTTACTAAACTGAAGGTTAGCATTTTCTTCTGCTGTCCTTTCATTTAGGGACACATTTAATACCCAAATCAAGGTGTTCTGCAGTGGATCTCGCCCAGTTCCTTAATAACAAAAGTGCAGAGTCTTGACCACAGTGCCATGTTTGGCCATTTCAGAGATTAAATATCTTTCTCAGGTTTCTTGTGTTTACTTTACTGGACATATTACACAACATAAAAAAATTGTCCAGATGCCATACTTAAACATGCATCTGTTTATGTAATAAAAAGTTCTGTTAACTTGCCTTTTGTTGGCACAATGAGCCAAGAGTAGAGGTAGCCTGCAGCCAAGCTGTAGTAGAGCACAGACGCCTTTTGCCTGTTGACTATCTCCAGTAGCTGCTCCACAGAATTGGGGGTGTTGTCATCCAGGCGGGGCGCCGGGGCCGAGCCACTGTGGTGGCAGGGGTCAGCAGCCTGCCTCTCCAGCAGCAGGTCCACCAACGCTCGTGTCCGCCCCCTCTCTGCGACTAGAAGTGCCTCCTCCTGGCGCCCGAGACCCACCAACACGCGCTAAAATCAAAGATACTTTTTTATCAGTGACAAGACAGTGTGTGTGTGTGTGTGTGTGTGTGTGTGTGTGTGTGTGTTCCATAAATCAACAGTGCTAATTTTTCAAACAGAAATATTAATGGTTTCTTCATTTACAAATATTTTCCCTGCTCACAATTAATATAATATTTATTAATATGCAAGTCAAAGAGTAACATGAGATGAATTACAGAAATCAAGGAAAAAATGAGTAATCTACAAATTAAAATAGAAGAATTAAGGATCAAAACAGACCAAATTAACAAACTGAAAAGACAAATGAAACAGATTACAGATAAAGATTAACAAACATTGAGAAGGATGATTTTTTTGAGGAAAAAAGAAAAGATAGTAATGGGCTGAGAGAATGAAGGAATGAAGAAATCCTGCAACAGGTAACTGAAAACCAATTTGTATAGAATTGACTAAAGTGGTAGGTCAACCATGAAATTTAAATCAACATATATAGTAAAGGTAAGTGTAGTGTGTCTGCGTGTGCGGCAAAAACTTCGCAACAGATTTTTGCAGCCCCAAGGGTGTAAAACAGTGTGGTAACCCTCCATTCCCCATCCATGAGGAAGGAATTGTTTTAGAACTGCAGGGGTTAGTTGTGAAGGTATGGGTGTTTAAATATGGGATATGTTTGTAATGAAATAATAAATGCAAATGTGGTTTGTCCATGCATGCCACTATAATTCCCCCACACACTACACCATGGGGGTATATTATACTGTAGCTCCCCACCCCCAGGCATGAAGAACGTTTGGTTTGGAACTGGAGAGGCAGGGTTCATAATATGGATGCCTAAACAGGGCATCACAACAATGGACTTCTTATGGAAAGATGGTAAAGCAGCTTGAAATCAAGCGTCGAAGTGGCTGAGACTGGCCAGAATGTTCTTTCTAGAATATTCAAGAATGTTGCAGAATGTGTCAGAATTTTATAGAAACTCCTTGAAAATTTGAGAATGATCTAGATCTCCAAGATAATCCAGAATTAATGGGAGGTGCATTACTTACACATTCTGAACATTTTCAACAAACAGTTACAGTGTTTCCAAAACCAACCCCAGCAGATGAAATTGATGCATGTTTGAAGAAATCATTTCTTTGGTCTTGAGTGAGGAAATGACAATTAAGAAAAAATACTTACGTCTACATGGATACTCTGCAAATCACATTTAAGTTTGTGGCAGAGGGTATATGAGACTTTAATTTGCCATGACAAAGAAGCGAAACATTTTGTTGAAAAACTCTGTACAAATTAGTGAAGGCACTCACCCAATTGACTATGTGACTGTCCAAATTGAATTTACAAAAGTTTTATGTAACATTGTCAACAGTCCAAATGAATTAATATGTAAACTTTTTCCAAACACTGTTCAAAATTACCCAAGTAGGTTATTTGAAAGAGCCAATTAAGCAGTAAAAAAGTAATTGACAATATTAATTTAAAAATTCAAAACATGAAGTGAACATGATCATTTATCAAACAATGTAATAGCAGCAAAAATAATACCAGGAAAAGATAAAGCAAAGACAGCATTTATTCCGAGGCTTCTGCTCATTCACCTGTTGTATACTATAGTAGTTGTGCAGTGTTAGCTGTTGCGTTTCCGGAGATGTGAGTGTTTGAAGTGGTTGCTATACTTTGTGATAGTCACCAGGACATCTCTCGCGTATATTTTGGAATAATTTTGATGTTCTATAAAGATGTGATTAGCATAGTAGTTCATTTCAAATTACAGTATTGCTCAACACTTCAGTGGATTTAAGTGTACAAAAGAGCATTTTTGAGCATTCAAGAGTTCTATTTGGTGTGTCATACTAACATTTTTATGATTATTTGAATGTTCGTTTTTACTATGTTCACAGAATGTTCACAGAAAACAAATGAAAATAAAACCCATGCAAAGTTTTTTTTCAGCTAGTAAAATAAATAAATGCAAGTCAGTGCAATATTGACTTTTCTAATGAGCTTCAGAGACTTATTTTACTGTCAAAGAAAGTGAACAAAGTTACTCTAGTTTCTCCAATAGGTTCAGAAGTACCTCAAAAGTATTAAATTATCATTTTACACAACCAGTTACAATTTTGCTAATGAAGGGAATTTTTCTCATATTTCACATGCATCAGGAACGTTACCTTTGTTCACACAACAACACAATTTCGCTCACATGATATAAGAGGTTTGTAATTGTTGAATTAAAGCTTTTCTTGTGAATAGCATGTGCATACAACATGATACTGTTTTACCTATCACTAACCTATAACACTTCTTGAATATCTGTTTCCTATCTACCTTCCACCAACTTGTTTCCTTGATAGTATAATTGGTCCCTCTGGCCACTATTGTTGCCAAACGTTTTTACTGTTGTACCTTCCATAGATAAAGTTATTTCCTTTGTTCTATTTACTAATTTCTTCTACTACTATTATTACTATTGCATTCTGATTCTCACTGAATCTTTAACTGTCAGCAGTCAGTTTCTGAATAACATAATGCTCTATACACTCTTGTATGAAATATTTTACCCTCCCCCTTGTAACCTCAAACATCTTTCTACATTTATTCTTCTTTTCATTTCCAGTAGCTCCTAAAGTCAAAAGCCACTTGTATATGAATCTCAGTACATAGGCTGCTCATTTATGCGAATAAATTTGTACATTAGTAACATCCAAAGCAAATTAGACTGTTCCTACTTTTTTTGTTATTTTACATTGTGAATTGTCCCACTTAGCCCAAGAGCACAAAAGTTTACAAACCTGGAGAGCCTGGTATGAAGCTGTCTGGAGGTCATAAAGTGAGAGCTTGTAGTCGGGAGAGCCCCGCGCCTCCCTGCGGATGGTCTCGAGCAGAGCCGCTGCCCTTTCCAGCTGGCTCTGACTTCCTTCGAGGTCCCCGTGCCCCCACAGTGCGAGACCAAGCCTGTGCCTTATGCGAGCCTCCTCTTCCCGACGACCAAGGTGTTCTGCTATCTGCAGACCCTGCTGCAAGTATGCTACTGCTTGGCTTGTATTGCCAAGAGCATGATGTATTCGACCTGAATTAAGCACAATATTCACTAAGTACATGAGGATGGTTTGTGTACAGCAACAGTAAAATATATACTTAGAAAATAAATGATTATATGTTACTTTAATTACAATTTTCACAATGGAAATAAAGTCAAAACTGTTTATAACAATGTGGAAAGGACAGATGGTTTACAGTCGCTATAGCCCATAGTCGCACAAACCAGATTTTTGCTGTGTATTTTGATTAAAAATTCTGTGTGTGTAAATTTTATGCTGCCATAGAGTTAACCCTTCAAAAAGTAGCAGAAATACAATAAACACACAGTAATTACTATACAGTATTTGTGGAGAGGGACTGAAGAGGAATTTTTCTTATGTTTATGCAATACATACAGCTATAAAATGCCAGTAAAATGTAAAATTTTATAAGAAGTGTAGAAAGAAGTAGCAACAACGTAAGCTGTTCAATAATGTCGAACACAGTCCTGGATAATGAATGAGATAAAATGTTGAGCATGTTTAAAACTTGCTGTTAAGTACTGTATAGTGTAACAGTCATGACACTCCATCATTCCAGTTACTGTATTATAAAATTTAATCAACAGTACCAAAATGAAAAGACAGTATTTTGCACATAAATTATATGAAGGTCTGCATTTTCTCCTATGTCTCTCTTTAAAATGTTCTACAAATGTAATGCAGTGTACCTGACACACTGAAAATATCTAACACACTTAACCACAAAACATCAATAACGAATACACTATAATTCCATTTCTGTACTTAGAAAAATTTCACATATTGGAATTTAAGTTCTAGTAGTCTAAGATTACAGCAGGGATAATGTTATTAAGTTCTTTAACCAGTTATTCAGCTTTCAAGTGCAGTGCTGTAACACATACTACAGTGTACTGTACTACTTAAGGTAATCAGTTATATTTGTTTGCTTTTTGTATCTAAGCTGTACGTATGCATTTTGCATCTGACAATGTATTCGGTTTGGTATCTGATTTGAAACCAACACTCTGCAGAAAACAAGAGTTTGAAAATAAGTGTTACATTGTTGCTAGTAATCCCAAAGTACATGTTGTTATGGTCTTCAGACCAGAGACTGGTTTGATGCAGCTCCCCATGCTACTCTATCCTGTGCAGGCCTCTTCATCTCCGAATAACTACTGCAACCTACATCCTTCTGAATCTGCTTAGTGTATTCATCTCTTGGTCTCCCTCTATGATTTTTACCCTTGATGCTTCCCTCCAATACTAAATTGGTGATCCCTTGATGCTTCAGAATGTGTCCCACCAACTGATCCCTTCTCCTAGTCAAGTTGTGCCACAAATTCCTCTTCTCTCCAGTTCTATTCAGTACCTCCTCACTAGTTATGTGATCCACCCATCTAATCTTCAGCATTCTTCTGTAGCACCATATTTCGAAAGTTTGTATTTTCTGCTTGTCCACACTGTTTATTGACAATGTTTCACTTCCATACATGACTATATAACAAACAAAAATGAACACTGGATGTTACAGCCAATATATTTCTCCAACAATGGAATAAAAATAAATCATTTTATACAATAAGTCCCAATATGCGATGTCACACTAAGCAATTTTTTAAACATAGCACTTACATAGGATTTAGACAGGTCCATTAGATTTCACTGTTATAGCCAATATGCTATTAAAAGTGCTGTCGCTTTTAACAGTACCGACTATATAGTGTAATCCCACTTTCATGTTCTCAGTATCAATATTATCCTGCTGTCCACATTTTTTATTGCTCCCTTGAAATTTTCTATGTTCAAAATGCTGATGTGCAATAGCTTTTGCATGCCATAATTAAAAACCCCACTTTTTATTCTTAATGAAACAACGTTCATGGAGAGAAACTAAAGAACTATGCGACTGTCATAAAATGACATTCACAAGGCTTTGGCTTTGAAGCATTGTTTACAAACATTACACAGTTAATTTTCTTAAACACAGGACTTGATAGTTCTGAAGCAAGAAGTCATTAAATGTCTGAACAGTTTTTGCCACGAGTGCTTTTTCTTCTAACGATGCTGACCTAACAATGAGTATATTGTGAGTAGTGTTGTTTGAAGTTGTGTTATTGAATGAAGTGTTGGGAAGGGCTAAACTAAAGTATTAGTTTGAATGAATGGGAATTCACATGGATAAACAGGAGCAATCATAATGCCTCTTCCAGATAATATATTACAGTAAATCCACAGTTCCTACTACCTTCCACCATCTGCTGCACTCCAGATTGGTTCGCTGTGCCAGCTGCACAAATAAGTTTGTTGCACCAGTACGCTCAAAAGTTACTTAATGCACTGAGCCATGGCTAACCATGACTGTGGGGACCAACACCAGGTGCTCCACCATCAGCTTCCAGTGCGTCTACAAACCAACTGCGTGCGCTAACTCGGAACTAAGCCAGCAATGCTGGTGACGTCTACGCTTGCCTACATCTAGGCCAATGCACAGCTTCCGGGATCAGTTTACGCTGTGCTATTAACTATTAGATATTGTGCTGCCCTCGAGATTTGGACATGTTGTTATGTTAAACAGCTTTTGTACACCTCCTGGTGTAGTTGTACGTCATTATAAGTTGTGCTGTCATAGCCGTATCAAATAAACAAATTCAAAAGCTAGTGTTTGTTTGTGTTGTGTGCCACAACATATACAAACTAGTTGCAGACTATTGCAGATTAGGCACAATTTAGGAAAAATGTATGAACTACATGGAATACTATTTTGTAAAATAATGCAATAACTTTGGCTTGGAGGGAGTTGTTATCAAATAGTGTATGACATGTGTTCCGTTTTGGAAAATGTAACACTTTCCCAGTTGGAGGCTAGCTTTGGACCTAATAGAACAGCTTAAGTCAGTATGAGTGAAACGAACATCAAGGCTATTTAAATACAATCAGGATGGTCACACACTCTTGGCACTGCTTACGGAATACATCCTGATTTACGAACTGATGGTTACGTTGGGACATGTGCAGAGAAGAGGGGAGAACTATGTGGGGAGAAGAATTGAAGAGCTGGAAATCGAAGGACCTAGGAGAAGAGGAAGACCGAAACTGTGATGGAATGACAAGGTAACAGGTGACCTATGGGGGAAAGGATGGTTTAGAGACGAAGCACCGGGTCCACCATATCATGTAATGATCAACATTACCTGTCGCTAACTGCTGTCCCGCATTTTACATATTTTTCTTAAAAATCATTTGTAGCATATAACATAGCAACTTTTATCATGTGAAGTTAGATGTATTTCCTGTCTACAGTTTGGTCCATGTATATGCATGCAACATGTGTCTGGGTCCTGTAATCACTTTCAGAGATCTACTAAATATTTGATTGGGACATCACAACTTTTGGAAGTATTAATACACTAGAAAACCAGGAGAAATTAAAATAAATGTAAGTTTTTGGTAAAGAAATGTGAAATATCAATGTGTTCAAGAAATGTAAAACTTATGTAAGACCACAGTTTCAAATTAAAGGTCAATTGAGTTAATAAAATTACTTATTATTTTTTTTATAAAGTATGTGCTTAAAAATTATTCCCACCATTTACATTTTCCTGTAACTTACACAATTTTTAAAATCCGTTAAAGGTGCAAAAGGAAATTTTCACAATGGTATTTGAATTTAACAGAGCATTAATGCGCAGTACTATGTCTGACACTTACTTCTCAATACACCTCTGACATCAGCAAAATTTCCATTTACATACTCACTAGTCCCAAGAAAAACTAAGAAATACTTTTACTTCTGTTACTGTAATTATTTTTATTTTACTATCTCTTCAGCCCCGTGGCAGAGAACATTTCCAACATAGTTGATAAAGGAATTGTAACACTACTTGTATTATTTTGCCATAATCAATTAATCAGAAATTTTTCATAATGTATTGAACAACAAAAAATCCAGAATGGAATAAAGACAATATTATGGAAAGGATAGATTGGTATTCACTGTATAGTGGAACTGTTGAGTCACAGACAGGCACAGTGGTTTTGTTGTGCCCATCTGTGACTCAGAATTTCCACTATATGGTGAGTAGCAATCTACCCTTTTCATAATATTGACAAAATGTATTGACATTTATATCAACTGCCTGATTTGTATTCACAAATCTTATTTTCTGTTCCCAATATAGATTCAAATACAGAACACTTCATTTTAGTGACCTGCGAAGTCAACAGAATTTTTGAAGTAAAAATTACAGCGAAAACTGCTAATAACTAGTATTATATATGAAATGAAAATAAAGACAAGAGAAAAAATCCAAACAGGAGCATTATAGCTGTTTCCATTTATGCTGATGATCACTGACCATGTGATGCAATTTGGAAATAGAACATTTATGCCACAAGAGTACCAAATTTGATCAGCTTTCTTGCTCCTACATAAATCAATAACAGTGTCTCAAAAATTTTGATGGTACAACTAAACCACAAAACAGTGCCAAAATAATATTGACAATATGGTTGTCTCACGTACCTAGACTGCTGTATGCCATTGTCTTGGCAAGCTTGTCATTTGTTTGTGCAGCAATGGATAAATGCTGCTCCTGATATCGAACAGCTTCTTCAAAGTTGCCAAGTGATTCATGCACTGTTCCCAGGTTTCCACAGGCACGCCCCTGTAGTGCCGCCAGTCCTAGCTCTTCCGCAGTGTCGAGGTCAGCCTGGTGGTACCTGAGTGCTGTTGCATATTCTCCCATCTGCTGGTAGACAGTACCCAACCCACATGCAGCATCTGCTTCTGCCACCTTGTCTTTCAGTTCCCTGTTATGATGTAACATAGGATGTTGCTCAAACATAATCACATAACAAAGATCCATGAACACTGGTAACCTTCTTAACTATGTTAGAACTCATAAAAATTTCAAAGAAGTATAATTTTTTCTATTAAATCCTAACCTAAAATGTAGAAAAAGTTTTGTAAGACACATCTATTGAACAACACTGACAAAACAACACCCATGAATAAGACTATTACAGCTGATGTCTGCCAAGTATTAGCTAAAATGAAATGTATCACTGTTTTTGTTTTCTTTTTAACAGGCAGTTATGAGTGTCGTTAGCTCACTTCTTTTCAGAAATATGTGTAATTGGCATATATGATCAGTGTGAAATCTTTTTAAAGTGAAGGAAACTAAATGTACAATACAATGTTTATACACTGTGGTAAAGAATTTCATCAGTTCTGAAAGATCACAGATACGTAACAGCAACTAAAAACATGTCAAAGGTACAAGGTAATCGAGCTATTTTCCAACATGCTACGATCACAAGTTATATGTCAAAAGATATGTTTTTAAGAGATCTTTCCTTTTCACTTGCCCAGATTAAAGCAAAAATTGATGAATATTGTGAATTAAACTGAAAACTGAAGTATGGTAAAAGGCACTGGAATATAACATGTAGAGGTGGATTTTCCTTCTATAGTCAATGACAAGCAGCGTACTCTGGTAATGCGAGTGTGGTGATCTCTAGTGTATTGTCAACATTCAGCAAGCAGGCTCATTTTACTTGTGTGGATCGAGTATGTTTCACACTACTTTTTATAGTAACTGATTTAATCGTTACATTGTGACACTGTAGAGGCGACCAGAAATGAGGCTGTCAATTTGTTGATCACTATAGTGCTGAGTTGATGTTTATGGATGTGTTAGTGATTGGAAGAATCTCAGTTGTATCAAGAACTCTTTAGGGGAATATGTGTGTGTGTGTGTGTGTGTGTGTGTGTGTGTGTGTGTGTTTGCACAATGTGTACAATATTTGTGACAAGGAAGAATATGAATTTCATTGCTCATCATTTTCACTTACAGCAATTTACGCTGTCATCTTAGGTTCCTACCTAACCACACACTAAGAAATAACTACATATTCAGAAATGAACAGTCAAATATTTATTTCCTCCTTTGTTCTCTAATCAGATGGAAAATAAGATTGAATATTGTAGAACATACTTGTGTTACGTTCATAACAAAGTCTCAGAATGTGTTAACAATGCTAAGATGGAAAAAAATGTTAGTGTGTAGCATGATGCAAACTTACCACCTCTAACTCTATAAACTACAACGTTATTTATTGCGCTACAGATAAATCTCGATTATCATAATATATTTGATGCTTTATTAATTGACATTTGATGATAAGGGTGATGTGTTTGTGATACATTTTCAATGCAGCACTGCTTTTAAATGGTATACTTTGACGCATGCACTACAAAGGAAATGAATAATCGAAATTCACGAAGTTCACACAGGTGTCATTCACAGAAGCTCACAACTATCTATAGCTGAAAATCCGTTAGTGATGTCACAACTGCAACAAGTAGGGTGAAGGCTACTCAACCCTCCACTATGTATTTTAGTGTGGTGGGGTGGCTGCGCTGGATGTTGGGTGATGTAACAAGTCGCCAGCCAACAAGAGTTCGCTAGCCGGAAATGGCCGATGTTCCCTTGATTCTGACCAAACATGTTCTTCAAGACTCGGTGTTTGAATTTAAAAGGTTGATAAAAGGATACTGCTGCTGAATTTAGTACATCAGTGCATGCAAAAAGACAAGGCTGACTTGTAAGTGGCACAAGAAAAGGTGGCAGCTTGGCCTCTTTGTCAAGTATTGGCTCGGTCCAGAACACTTCGCCTCAACTGTCCTGTTTCTCCATTGCTGCCGCAACCTAGCAGTAGTTGTATCATAATTGTGTGGTGAGTCTTAACGTTGCAAGTTGGTTGGCAATGTTGATCATTGATTACATCAGCATTACCTCTCTCCCATCTCCCCTCTCTGAAAAGGCCTAAAATATTCCCTAACTCCACCACCACCTGTGACGTGAACCATTTGCCTTTTGTGCTACTTATAGCTCATTGAGTCAATCAAAGTCAATAAGAAGATTGTTTAAATGCCTCTGTGCGTGCAGTAATTATTCTAATCTTATCCACAAAATCTGTATGTGAGTGATACATAGGGGGTTGTAGTATATTCCTAGTCATCAACTAAAGCCAGTTCTTAAAAATTTGTTAATACACTTTTTCAGGATAATTTACATCTATCTTCGAGGGTCTTCCAGTTCAGTTCCTTCAGTATCTCTATGGCACTCTCCTACAGATCTAACAAACCGGTGATCATTCGTGCTCTCTGTATATGTTCAATATCTCCTGTTAGTCCTATCTAATAAGGGTCCCACACACTTGACCAGTGTTCTAGAACCGATTACACGAGTCATTTGTAAACAATCTTCTTTGTCAACTGATTGCACTTCCTCAGCATTCTACCAATCAACCAAAGTCTGACACCTATGTGATCATTCCATTTCATAACCCTACAAAGTGTTACACTCAGGTATTGTATGAGTTGGCTGATTCAACAGTGACTCACCGATATTAAAGTCACAGGATACTATGTTTTTCATTTTGTAAAGAGCACTATTTAACATTTCTGAACATTTAAAACAAGTTACCAATTGTTGGATCACTTTTAAATATTATCAAGATCTGACTGAATATTTATGCACCTTCTTTCAGACAGTATTTCATCATAGATAACTGCGTCATCTGTAAAAAGTCTGAAGTTACTATTAATATTGTCTGCAAGATCATTAATATACAACATGAACAGCATGGGTCCCAACACACTTCCCTGGGCACATGTGAAGTTACTTCTACATATGACGATGACTCTCCATCCACGATAACATGCTGTGTCCTCCCTATCAAAAAGTCCTCAATCCAGTCACAAAATTCACTTGAGACACCATATGATCATACTTTCGACAATAAGTGCAGGTAATCTGAGTTTTATTTTGCATTTATCCTAAGTGACATGCCAATATTATTATTTTTGTTTCAAAAATGCTTGTCTTAATGCTTGTTCACCAGTCATTTAGTTCACTATGTCATTTAATTGAAGCTTCCAGTAGTATTTTCATGCTATTATCAATTAACAGTAAACAATATGTATAAATTCTCAGGTGATCATAAGTCACTATCCATGATGCAAAAAGGCAAATGAAGCTGTGCTATACATATTTTACATTTTCTTCACATATGCAATATTCATGGCTCATTACATTGTTTATATATTTTTCTGTCACTTTTTAATCCTATATCTGGAAAGGTGTGACTTAATGTGCTATGACTGCATGTAAAATTAACAAAAACAACTTCACCCATGAAAAACTGTAATGAAAAAAGGGTCACATGAAATTCCTGCTGGCAAGCATGTAATGTATAGGATTAAAGTTCACACAGAAAAATCTATGGCTTCAAGATAATGAATCTGTCACTGAAAGAATAACTTTATGAGAAAATTGAAGCTAAACCACAATATTTAATGAATGCTGAAGAAAGAATGTCCATTCTGCATGACTGTCTAGTATGAGTTACAACTGACGGTTCACTTTTCTTTGATATGTTTAAATTTTTAATTGAGGTTTGGCCTCTATTACAGAGGTGTAATCAGTGTGCTTAACATACAATAATCACATAAGTGTATGTGACGAAGTAAGATACCACACTTAAGAAAACTTACCTGGCAATGGCAAGCTGATGTTCCAGGCAAGAGATAGCTTGTTCAAAATGACCCAGGGTACTGTGTATGTGACCAAGCTCACCATATGCAGATGCTTTAGCTTCAGGGCTTCCAAGTTCATGTGCAACAACCAGTCTTTTTTCAAAGCACACTAACGCTTGCTGCAGGTTTCCTAGACACTTGTGGGAATGACCTAACCCACGATAAGCACGTTCCTGGTCACGAAGACTTTTCAACTTTAATCCAATTGAAAGATGTTGTTCATGACATTTCACAGCTTCTTCAAAATCACCCAAAGCATCATAACAGTCACCCAGATTGCCGAATGCTCGACCCTGTTGAATAAAATACTTTTTATCAATCCACTTTACATGAATTTATAAGATGCAACCTTATTTATAAATATGGTTATCTAGTATTTTTCCTTGATCTATTACCTAATATACTCATAACCTGTTAGCTGCTAAGGGTATAACTCCACATAAACACAAGCATTAGAGAAAAAATTTCTGTAAAATGAGCGCTTGAATAATGAAATATAAAAGTGTAATTGTTTCAATTCAGAATGCAGACCGTGTTATTTAGTCAGTTTGATGTAAAGAATCCTAATTTATGCGTAATAGCCACAGCATGGTTTGATAATGGAAACATCACAGACTCTGAGATAAATCAACTAGAAATATAACCTAAATTATTTAGAAACTGACTTCTGAATATATTATGCTACGATCATTGCTCAATTATCAGAATTAATTCCTATTCAAGTTATACTACTGTCATTACCTAAGGGACCGATACACATTGATAATGTAACTAAAGTCAGATAATGAAGTACTCTGAAATGCTTTGTGCTTTACACTTAGGATTGACTTGATAACGTAAAATTAAAAAAAAAAAAAAAAAAAAAAAGAAACACACACATAAAAGACTGTTGTGATTGGCAAGCTTTCAGAGCCAGTGGCTCCTTCTTCAGGCAGAAGGGTTGAAGGGGGAGGATGAAGACTGAAGAAAAAGACCTCAGAAGTCTAGGAAAAGGAGTAGATTTTGGGAAAGTTACCCAGAACTGCAAGTCAGGGGAGACTTCCTGTATAGGATGAGAAGGAAAGACTGAGAATGAAACATCACCTATCCCATCAAAGGCAGGGCTACCTGTGAAACCAGTCACGTAATCTACAGGCTAAGAAGCAACCAGTGTGCTGCATTCTATGTGGGCATGATAACCAACAAGCTCTCTGTTCGCATGAATGGCCACCAACAAAGTGTGGCCAAGAAACAAGTGGACCACCCCGTTGCTGAGCATGCTGCCAAACATGACATCCTTCAGAATGAGATTTTCACTCTGCAGCAGAGTGTGGGCTGATATGAAACTTCCTGGCAGATTAAAACTGTGTGCCAGGCCGAGACCTGAACTCAGGACCTTTGCCTTTGCCTTTGCAAAGGTCCCGAGTTCGAGTCTCGGTCTGGCACACAGTTTTTTTAATCTTCCAGGAAGTTTCATGACATTCTTCATTTCAATGACTGCTTCACAGCCTGTGCCATATGGATCCTTCGTATCAACACCCGCTTTTCTGAACAGCGCAGGTGGGAACTTTCCCTGCAATATATCCTACATTCCCGTAACCCTCTTGGCGTCAACTTTCGTTAGTCATTGTCCTCTCCATCCAGCCCCTTCTCTGTTCCCTTTCCAGCACTATAGAACCCTCATTCCTCCATCATACGCAGTCTTTTTACTTCTCTCCTTTTCCGCTACTCCCCCTTCCCTCCTCCCCACCTCTCAGCTCCCTCCATCTAATCTCCTGACTGCACACAGCTGGCCAACTCTCTTTCCAACTTATCCCTCCGTGCTCCACCATACCTACCCTACTATCCCTCCCCCTCCCCACCCCAGCCTCCTCTTTACCCTCACCCAGTCATCACTCCCATCATGCACCGGTGCTGCTCCTCGCAGTGTGGCCTCAGTTGCCTGAGACTGCAGTCATGTGTGTGTGAGCTGGGTTTGCTGTCTAATTATGACAAAGGCTTTACTGGCCGAAAGCTATTATTTGTGACAATCTTTTTGTTGTGGCTATCTGCGACTCAGTATCTCCTCTATATGGTGAGTAGCAACTTTCCTTTTCACAATATTGTTACATTCCACCCTGGATTTTCCATTATTTGATTTTAGAACACAATATACCTTATCTAATAGTGCTGTGGATGAGGAAAGTTGCTCTAGTGTAGCAAGCTGCTGCTCCAGATATCCTATTGCATCTTCATAGTGACCCATGTTGAGACGGGCAATTCCAAGGTTACCAAAAGCCTGTGCTTCCACTGCATTGTCTTTCAGCTCTTTTGCCCTTTCCAGCTGTTCCTGGTAGCACTTCATGGCATTTGTATAGTTGCCAAGTGACATGTGCACAGCTCCTAGATGCCCATGTGCACGACACTCTCCCTTGAGATCACCCATCTCCTGCCGGAGAGTTAGTTCCTATGAAAAAGCAGAAATATTTGATTAAAAACTACTCTCTATGAAGTAAACATCATGTGAAAGTAATATGAGTGAAATTATAGTTCTTCGCAATTATCCAGTTATCATCACTACTTTTACTTATGCATCTCTGTCTCTCTCTCTCTCTCTCTCTCTCTCTCTCTCTCCGTGTGTGTCCTTATTGTCTTACCCAGCTCACTCAAAATTACATTTATTCTACATTAAAGGCTTAGATTAAAGAGACACATTGTTAAATATACTCACAGGAATATATCATCACTTACCTGAAGAGAAAAGCATTGACAATAAATTTTCATTTTTTGAAATCTACATATTATTTTGGTGGACAACCCACCTCTATCCTCGCTAACTACTTTCTCATTTTTACTTATCCCAATGACTGTACTGCACTATACTACACTATGTGTTATCAGAAGATAACTTTCCCGGAAGCCTTCAAACTATCCACGTTAGCACTCACTTGCATGAAACCCGAATCGAGTTAAGTGTCAGTTCCGCAGGAGACTAAATCTAAAAAGAAATTTTTGATTCTGGTTCAGGCTGATTCTATTAGCAGCTGGAAAGAGTCATGAAGCTAGAAGCAGATTACATTCATGGGTTCTGAAACATGGTTTCATAAATTTTTAGATAGTGCTGAGAAGTATGAAATCTGTCAAAAATGAAGCAAAATGTGTAACATCTACTATACGAATCTAACCTGAGTGTGGTATCCGAGAGCCTTGTCAAAGCACCGGAGCAATCTGTGGCCAAGCCCCAGAGCCCCATATGCAGCTGCTTCAAGGCCCCTATCGCGGCCTTGCCGTGCAAATGTCAGCTGCCTTTGGTACATCTTCACAGCCTCTTCTACATCACCCATCTTGATAAGCACATCACCAATATTACCAAGTGCTCGGAATTTGCCTGGGAGGTGCTTCATCATATGAGCTATGGCTGTAAGAAGAGGAATGGCTTCAAGCTACCATCAGACATGAAAACACACTTTATATGCAGTGTAAATGTAATAAACTTGCAGAGATGTGATAGTAGAAAGTCTTGCGCAGAATATAAATAATGTAAGGAGTAAAAGTACCCACTCATCAAGTAGTTGAGGCACTGAGCACTTCACAGACACATAAACAAAGCTGAAGAATTTATCCTTTAGTGAAGGTGTATTTCCTCAGTGACTGAAGATCTCAAAAGGGAGGCCACTATTTAAAAATGGGGACAGACATAAAATAGAAAACTACCGTCCCATTTCACTTCTTCCTGCTTCCTCCAAAATATTAGAGAAACTGATGAAATTGAGAGTCACTAGTTACCTAGACCATAATAAACTTTGGAATAGTAATCAACATGGTTTTTGTGCAAAATGAAGCACAGAAACTGCAGTCATAGACTACACCCAAGAAATAATTAAAAATTTGGAGAAAAACAAAAGTGTGGTAGGAAGCAATTTAGATCTATCTAAAGCTTTCAATACTGTCTGCCATGAAATGCTCCTTGAAAAGCTGGAAGCAGCAGGTATTAGAGGAAGAGTTAAAATGTGGTTTGAGTCATATCTCAAAAACAGATCTCAGATTGTAGAGCTCACCATTGTAAATACAAATCAAAAAATAAGGTTAGTTTCAGAAACAAAAGAAGTTTTTTAGGAGTACCCCAGGGCAGCATCTTAAAGCCACTACCCTTCCTCATATATGTAAATGATTTACAGTTACAATATGATACAGCCAAAATTGTACTATATGCAGATGACACAAGTCTGATAGTGAGCGACTTTAAAAACTTGTTACAGTCAACTACTGACAAAATCATGAAAAGTATTGAGACTTGTTTCAGTGCAAATAAACTTATACTCAATGCAAAGAAAACAAATTACACACAGTTTGGCAAAATGATTCAGGATGAAGACATTAATCTAGAACTGGATGAGAGACTAATAGAGAGAGTGCATTTTGCAAAAGTGTTAGGAATGCATATAGATGAAGCTATGAATTGGAAACACCATGTAAAATTTCTTATACACATACTTAACTCAGCCTGCTTTGCACTGAGAGTTATTGCAAATATTTGCACTCTAGAAGGCATCAGAATGGCATACTTCAGATACTTTCATTCTGTTGCCTCGTTTGGAATACTGTTCTGGGCCAGCTCAAAATCTAATTTTAAAGACATTTTTATTTTACAAAACGGATTGTTCGAATAATTAGCCACAGTCCGACACAAGCTCACTGCAGACCTCTTTTCAAAAAGTTAGGAATACTTACTCTGCCATCAGTCTATATACTTACACGTGTACTCTTAACCAAAGCTAATCTAAGCAATCTCCACACAAATGCAGACTGTCACAACTATAACACAAGGAACAAGAATGATCTCCCCATAGAACAAGTAAGAAGAACACGAACTCAGAAGCATGTAAGCCACATGGGCATCAAGCTCTATAATGCACTGCCTCAGTACATTAAAGATTTAAAGACCAATACAAATTTTAAATTGGAACTTAGAAAATTTTTTATTTATAAATGATGCTACTCAATAAATGAATATCTTGAAGACCAAGAAAATGACTTTACAAACTAACCTCCAAAATTTTCTATCTTCATTTGTTTCAGCTTTTATTATCCTTTACCATCTATAGTACTAGTTATATATTGTTACTGAGAAACAAATTACTATAAACCATTTTTGTGGAGAGAAACTGTAAGTTTGCTGTCGTTTATTAGAGACAATTTCATTTTGTGCATTCTATATTTTAATTTCTGAGTATGACAAATCCAATTGTAGACAATTTCATTTTGTATATTCTATATTGTTAATTTCTTTGTATGACAAGTCCAATATTGTTTGTACAATGACACGGATGCTAAATAAATAAATAAATAAGTCATTGTTGAGCTTTTGCACAAGGTTCTTAATCAGAACTATATAAAAAAAAAACATACATGCACAGCTACACTGCTCCCACCAGATACATTGTTTCAGTGCTGTAGCTCAACTGGACATATTTGGGCTACAGTGGTGGCACAATGTACCTGACAGGGACAGTGTACCTGTGCAAATGTATGTGTATGTTTTTGTTAGTTAGTTCTCATTAAGAACACTGATCAAAATGTCATGATGCACATTCAATATGTCATTCTTGAGCTGTGAATGTCACTTCTAGCTGTATTGGAATACTTGGCTTGACCATTACCGAAACACATTTTTGTTAGTCACTTCTTGAGATTCACAACAAAATTCTTTTAACATAATGAGTGTAATGACATACCAACACAAGAGCAGTTCATGAAAACTACTATTTTGTCCTTATTAGATAACAGCATTGTGATCATTTCTTTTTCCCCAAGTACCTGCATAATACACTGGTCAAAAAACATTTCATAGAGTGAAGTGTAAATTTAGTAGTGCAAGAACCAATACTTCATTCACATAGGCAGTACAACGTGTCCTCCCGTTGTCTGCATCAAAAGCTGGTACACATAAAATGGGCAAGAATTTATGTACACTTGACACATGCCCAGTGAGTTCAGTCTATTTTCATGCATAAAGTTTTGCAATGCATTCTGTTGGTGACAACATTTCTATGTGAAGAGAAAGTGGATAGCATTAGTGAGTGTAAGTAAACCAAAACTGAGTACAACAGACAACTATGAACTACATTCCATATTACTTAACAAAAGAAGTGTAATTAACTGAAGTGTAACATTCATGTATTCCAATATACGTACTGTGCTATCAGAAATGACAACACAAATTAAGTAATAAAACAATAAAGTTCTAATTTACCTAGGAAATATTTTTGGCATTCAAGTGCAGTTTCTAAATTTCCCAAGGCAAGATGGGCCAAACCAAGGTTGCAGTATGCACGTCCCATGTTCATCTTGTCTTGTAAGTCTTTGGCAAGTGCTAGATCCTGATCGTAGTAACGAACTGCTTCACGATAATTACCCAAACAGTAATGGGCATATCCCAAGAAGTGACATGCTTTGGATTCCCCTTCGATATCATGTAATTCCTGGACAGAAAACATCAAAGTAGCTGTGTTATTACTGCTTAATGAAGTTCCATTGCATACTTGTGTAAACACTAAAGAGAAAATATAGTAAAGAATGAGATATTCTTTACGACAATAAAATTACAGCACACATATTGTGTATAATTTAAATGGAATGAAAAAATTCTCAATGCAGGAGGCCAGCATTATATGAAAAAATGATAATGTTGAGCTTGCTGTGTATAATTAATGTGACAGATTATATAAATTCTAGACATGGTTTTGTGTACATCTTCCTCATTTACCAGTAAAATCTACACCACCTTAGGTTATTCTATTGGGTTTGTGCTGTAAATAGAGTTCTTATGGTGAAAGATCTGTGACATGTTCTAGTTACAGTGAGTATCATTCATTATAGTAAATTAACATGCTACATTATATTTATCTCTGTTGCACAATTTTCTACTTAAATATTCAAACAAAAAGCACTGTTGCGATACTTATATTGCTTTCTTTGCTTGTTCAATTTGTCATATTGTATTTACACATGATGGCCTTAAATTCATGTTATTTTTTCTCTGTTTACACTAATTTGGTGCTTTGAGGGAACTCTGGTTAGAGTTCAGTACAGGCTAGAGGTCATGATATGCAACTGTATTGCACTCTACATGAAGTGGAATCAATGATATAACTAGACATGGCATAGTGAATGCCAGGATAATGTAGAAAATCTAAGGAAAATACTTGTTGTACTGGCTATATATCATTCCTCTGTCATATTTAAGACATTTAAGTTTAATATATGAGATAATTGACTGTTGAAAATCAACAGGCCTCGTCAGTTGGTTTGTAGGCTAGAGCTAGTGTGTGGGCTGTTAGTACTCTCTGGTAGTTGCTAAGCAGGAATGTCACTATTTTGTGACAGTTTTAGAGACTGTGCCAATCTCAGGCCCAAGTAACAGAAATGGCCACTTGGGGTGCCAAGCCTAGAGGGGCACCAGAGGTGCCCAAGTGCAAAATTTTAGAAGTCTTACCAAGGATCCAAGGAAAGGTAATTAATGTGCGAGGAAATGGGGCAGAGTGGGAAATGGCAAATGATATGTGGCTCGTGCGGAAAAATGTTTTCGAACTGACCATATGTAGAGATAAACAAAATCTAAAGCAAGCCTATATTAGGTCCATTAATCTGTCATATTTTATTTTAGTCACTAATTAACACAGCTGCATATGTGCATGCTAAAATGCTGAACACATGGTTGGCTTTAGAAGAATGTTCCATTGCAGTAATATGCAGTTTTAAGTGTACTTTTTAAGATTACATATGTACTTAGTGCAGCTGAATACTAAGGGTAAACTGACAGCGACAAAAATTTGTCAGTGCCTATAGCTTCAATTCAAAGTATAGCATTTAAGAGCATATGATGCAGACCACTGAAAGGAAGATAAGTGTTGCAAGTCTTGAGGTGCAATGAACACTTTACCTGAGAAAGCATTAGGTAATTCTCATAGAAGGGCACAGCCTGAGCAAATTCGCCTCTCGACGACAAGCAGTTGGCTAGGTTTAACAGAGCACAAGCTTCACCTGCAGTGTCTTTAAGCTCACGGGCTGTATTGAGATGAGCACGATAATGAAGTAGTGCCATTTCGTGTGCACCCAAAGCTTGGTAAGCAACTGCCAGGTTTCCATGTGTTGACGCTTCTGAACTGCGGTCGTTCACTTCTTTCGATATTGTCAGCTCCTGTTTGTGGTACTTGATAGCCTACAGAAAATAGAACAGTTATGTAAATACATTAATCTACAATTCATTAATTCAAATTTAAAAAACAGAAAAGCTACAGTATCAGTTCTGGAACTTCATTATGTAATAAAACTACATAAGTCTCTTCATAATCAATTGCATTAAAGTTTTATTAATTTCTGGTTTGTTATTAATGTGTTATATGCCTTATTATTTTATTTTACATTTATTGATGGGGTTATAAAGAGCAGGAAATGCATTTTAACAAAATAGTATATTATTTATTTGCTTCCAGTTTAATAAGTTTCATACCTGCTCATAGTATCCCATGGCACTGTACGCATTTCCAATGTTGCCATAAGCACGACCCATGCCAGCACGGTCATGCAGCTGTCTTGCAATGCTGAGATGAGCCTGGTGTAGTTTGAGAGCAGCATCATGTTCCCCCAGCAACTGGTAGACAATACCTAAATTCGAACATGCCCTCCCTTCTCCAACTTTATCTCGTGATGCAAGTGCCATATCCAACTGACGTTCATGCCAGCGTTTTGCCTGAATTATAAAAAACAAAATTAAAATACGTTTAAGAAACTTAAAAAAATACATTCACAGTTTAGTTGTTGCACTCATTCTTAGTGGAATCTAAACTTTGAGACTTCAAATACCACTGTGCCATTCTCCTATTTGGATTTCAAGAGTTTGTTTTATACTGAATTTGTATGAGCTGCCTTTAGCATAGGTAGCTTGCCAGGATAATAAATATTTGTAACAGAGTTAACTCCTGAGTGCTAGACCATGACAAACATGGATATTTATCTTTTAAGGAGAGCACTTACTTATTTTAAAATGCTAGTACATTATGTTATGAACAATGCTAAGAAAAGATCAACACAATCAAACATTATCTGGAAGACAAATAAAAAATTTAAATACTTCTCTTCAGAGTGCAGGATAGCACTCTCCAAGCTACAACTAACAATGAAGAAGTTACCACAAATATTAATCAAGAAAGTAGAGAAAATGAAACAACTATATTTGAAAATTCTGGTCACTGGTGGAAATATCTCGAATATAAGTTGTGTATTTATACACACATAATTGTTAAAATTTGTTTACAGAACTTAGCTCCAGTTGTGAAAAATTAACCTTGATGAATGTCAGCTTACTACTTTTGTATTTAAAATAATTCTGCAGCTTCTATTTTCGTTTTGATACAAAATATTGAGGAATAACAAATTTATAACTAATACAAACCTGAGCATAATCTCCAGCACAGCGAGCTGCATGTCCAAGGCCAGCATAGGCACGAGCCTCAACAGCGCGGTCTCCAAGCTCCTGCGCAATGCGCAGCACATTTTCATGGAATGCTATCGCCTGGCCAAAGTTGCGTCGGTAGTGATGTGAAGAACCGAGATTGCTGTACGCACGTGCTTCTTCCACCTGCATATAACACTTTTCATTATGCACTTTTCACATATTACTACTATTACACTACAATGGAAGGGAATAAGTACATTTCACAGCAGAAACAGATAAATATGCTACTACTTGCATATTATAAATATATTATTCTGTAGCTTATAACAAGGATACCGTGAAATAAAAAAAACCTATGTACTGCATACATCCCTAAAAACCCATACGTGAAAGAAACTAATGATATTCTTGCTTACAAAAAAGTTATGGCGTTATTAAAAACAAT
The DNA here is from genome assembly GCF_021461385.2 of Schistocerca piceifrons. Classification (NCBI taxonomy): domain Eukaryota; kingdom Metazoa; phylum Arthropoda; class Insecta; order Orthoptera; family Acrididae; genus Schistocerca; species Schistocerca piceifrons. The sequence continues at coordinate 427,062,482 of NC_060145.1, forward strand.
TTACTTGAGAGGGCACCTGATATTTTTTTTATGTAAAGCAAGATAAAGAGTTTCGGAATAAATAACTATGAGGATTCTGAGTAAGAGATTAGGTCAACAACAGTAAATACATGTGTGCTTATGTTACACTTCTAGTGACTAAGATATAATCCATGAGTTTCAGATTTCATTGAGAAAATTATTGTTTCTAAACAGCTGTCATAGTCATTCTAAAAATACAGAAGAAGGTAGTTAGAAAAATGTTCAAAGCTGGTTGCAATGAGCACTGTCATCCTCTCTTTATCAACTTGAAAATACGTACAATTATCAAACTCTACATTTATGTTGCACTATTTTATGTTAAGAGCAAACATCATCAGATGCAAATAAAATTTTGACATTCCAAGGTACTGACTAAGAAGACATAGGTAGTCCCACAAAATAATTAGTCTAAATATTTTAACAAATTCCCAATTCTAGTCATTCTGCATCCTTAAGCAACCCAAACATTAAAGTTTACAGCTAATGTGCAAAGTATTATTATTTTTTGGCAGAATTGTACTGTAAAATAGTAATAATAATAATAATAATAATAATAATAATAAACCCCGTGGAGGCTCGGGAAAAGAATAGGCCTCCGGTATGTTCTGCCAGTCGTAAAAGGCGACGAAAAGAACAAACCACTAATAGGGCTAATCCTCCTTTTAGTGTGATTAGTTGGTTCAGGACAGAACTAAAGAAGCCTCGGACAAGCGCCGTCATGGTTGGGGATGACGTTTGAACCCTATGCCTGCCCACAATGGTAATGACACTGCTAGCCAACTGGAAAATGATTTAAATCCAAATAGAGGTGTTTTGCAGGATATGCTTCCTGCAACCACCCTAGAAGGAAAACAAAGACAGAGGATGAGATGGTCAGATGAAGTTAATCGACACCTCATGTTCTGTTATTTCCAAGCAACAAATCTAGGAACCAACACAACTGGATACAGATCACAAGTATACACAACATTTATTATCAGATACCCAGAATTAAAATTTTTAACAGAACAATGACTAGCTGATCAGATCCGTGTAATAATCAAAATAACAGGATACCCCAATCAGAATTAGAAAACATCAAACAACAAGCACAACAAATACTGGAACAAAATAATGTGCAATCAGAAGAAGAAGAAAATACAGTAATGGACTCAAACATCCCAGAGCAAACAAACAAAGAACAACACGCATCAATTAAACAATCAGAGGAAAACTAAATCTTAAGACAGCCACCAGAACAAGCACAAATAGAACTCGAAGTAACACACATGTTAGATATAGAAGAAAAATTTCAGCTGACATATATAGAAAACAAAGACACAAATACAGACATTAGACCATTCTTGCATAGACCGCCAAATAACCCACAAGTCAAAACAACAATAAAAACTATCAACACAATCATACACAACAAAATAAATGAAAACACAACTATGGAAGAGTTACAACTACTGGTTTATATAGGAGCACTCACTACACTAAATATACACACTAGGCAGAGATCAGAACCAACCAACACACAGAAGAAACCCACAAAACCAGCATGGCAACACAGGCTACAGATCAGAATAGAAAAACTGAGAAAAGACATCGGACAGCTAACACAATTTATAAGAAATGAAACGTCAGAAAAAAAACGAAAAAGGTTAGGTAAAATCTCACAACAAGAAGCGATAGAGCAATTAGATGAAAAGAAGCAGAAATTACAAGCATTGGCCAAACGGCTTAGAAGATACAAAAAAAAGTGAAAATAGAAGGAAACAAAACCAAACATTCAACACAAACCAAAAGAAATTTTACCAGACAATAGATAACACACACATTAAAATAGACAATCCACCAAACATAACGGACATGGAACACTTCTGGAGCAACATATGGTCAAACCCGGTACAACATAACAGGCATGCATGGTGGATACAAGCAGAAACAGATACATACAAGATGATACCATAAATGCCTGAAGTGATCATTTTGCAACATGAAGTCACCCAAGCAATTAATTCTACTCACAACTGGAAAGCCCCTGGAAAAGATAATATAGCAAATTTCTGGCTAAAGAAGTTCACCTCAACACATTCACATCTAACTAAATTATTTAACAGTTATATTGCAGACCCTTACACATTCCCTGATACACTTACACATGGAATAACTTATCTGAAACCTAAAGATCAAGCAGACACAGCAAACCCAGCTAAATATCGCGCCATAACATGCCTACCAACAATACACAAAATATTAACGTCAGTCATTACACATAAATTAATGACACATACAACACAGAACAAAATTCTAAATGAAGAACAAAACGGCTGTTGCAAAGGAGCACGAGGATGTAAAGAGCAACTGATAATAGATGCAGAGGTGACATATCAAGCTAAAACGAAACAAAGGTCACTACACTATGCATACATTGATTACCAAAAAGCTTTTGATAGTGTACCCCACTCATGGTTACTACAAATATTGGAAATATACAAAGTAGATTCTAAATTGATACAGTTCCTAAACATAGTAATGAAAAATTGGAAAATCACACTTAATATCAAAATATCACATCACAGCCAATACAGATTAAGCGTGGAATATACCAAGGAGACTCATTAAGTCCTTTCTGGTTCTGCCTTGCTCTGAACCCACTATCCAACATGCTAAATAATACAAATTATGGATACAATATTACTGGAACATACCCACACAAAATCGCACATTTTCTATACACGGATGATCTAAAACTACTGGCAGCAACAAATCAAAAACTTAACCAATTACTACAGATAACAGAAGTATTCAGCAATGATATAAATATGGCTTTTGGAACAGACAAATGTAAGAAAAATAGCATAGTCAAGGGAAAACACACTAAACAGGAAGATTACATATTGTAAAACCACAGCAACTGCATAGAAGCGATGGAAAAAACAGATGCCTATAAATATCTAGGATACAGACAAAAAATAGGAATAGATAATACAAATATTAAAGAAGAACTAAAAGAAAAATATAGACAAAGACTAACAAAAATCTGAAAACAGAATTGACAGCAAGAAACAAGACAAAAGCTATAAATACTTATGCTATACCAATATTGACCTACTCATTTGGAGTAGTGAAATGGAGTAACACAGACCTAGAAGCACTTAATACACTTACACGATCACAATGCCACAAATATAGAATACATCACATACATTCAGCAACTGAAAGATTCACATTAAGCAGAAAGGAAGGAGGAAGGGGATTTATCGACATAAAAAACCTACATTATGGACAAATATATTAAAAACAAAGATTCCATAACTTACCAAACGTGAAAGCACTGGTAGACAGGCACAATAAAAAAAACACACAAACACACACACAAAATTTCAAGCTTTCACAACCCACAGTTGCTTCGTCAAGAAAGAGGGAAGGAGAGGGAAAGGTGAAAGGATGTGGGTTTTAAGGGAGAGGGTAAGGAGTCATTCCAATCCCGGGAGCGGAAAGACTTACCTTAGGGGGAAAAAAGGACAGGTATACACTCGCGCACACACACACATATCCGTCCACACATATACAGACACAAGCAGACATATATAAATGCAAAGAGTTTGGGCAGAGATGTCAGTCGAGGCGGAAGTGCAGAGACAAAGATGTTGTTGAATGACAGGTGAGGTATGAGTGGCGGCAACTTGAAATTAGCGGAGATTGAGGCCTGGTGGATAACGGGAAGAGAGGATATATTGAAGGGCAAGTTCCCATCTCAGGAGTTCGGGTAGGTTGGTGTTAGTGGGAAGTATCCAGATAACCCAGACGGTGTAACACTGTGCCAAGATGTGCTGGCCATGCACCAAGGCATGTTAAGCCACAGGGTGATCCTCATTACCAACAAACACTGTCTGCCTGTGTCCAGTCATGCGAATGGACAGTTTGTTGCTGGTCATTCCCACATAGAAAGTGTCACAGTGTAGGCAGGTCAGTTGGTAAATCACGTGGGTGCTTTCACATGTGGCTCTGCCTTTGATCGAGTACACCCTCCGGGTTACAGGACTGGAGTAGGTGGTGGTGGGAGGGTGCATGGGACAGGTTTTACACCGGGGGCAGTTACAAGGGTAGGAGACAGAGGGTAGGGAAGGTGGTTTGGGGATTTCATAGGGATGAACCAAGAGTTTATGAAGGTTAGGTGGACGGCGGAAAGACACTCTTGGTGGAGTGGGGAGGATTTCATGAAGGATGGATCTCATTTTGGGGCAGGATTTGAGGGAGTCATATCCCTGCTGGAGAGCCACATTCAGAGTCTGAGCCAGTCCCGGGAAGTATCCTGTCACAAGTGGGGCACTTTTGGGGTTCTTCTGTGAGAGGCTCTGGGTTAGAGGGGATGAGGAAGTGGCTCTGGTTATTTGCTTCTGTACCAGGTCGGGAGGGTAGTTGCGGGATGCGAAAGCTGTTTTCAGGTTGTTGGTGTAATGGTTCAGGGATTCAGGACTGGAGCAGGTTCGTTTGCCATGAAGGCCTAGGCTGTAGGGAAGGGACCGTTTGATATGGAATAGGTGGCAGCTGTCATAATGGAGGTACTGTTGCTTGTTGGTGGGTTTGATGTGGAAGGATGTGTTAAGCTGGCCATTGGACAGATGAAGGTCAACGTCAAGGAAAGTAGCATGGGATTTGGAATAGGACCAGGTGAATCTGATGGAACCAAAGGAGTTGAGGTTGGAGAGGAAATTCTGGAGTTCTTCTTCACTGTGAGTCCAGATGATGAAGATATCATCAATAAATCTGTACCAAACTTTGGGTTGGCAGGCTTGGGTAACCAAGAAGGCTTCCTCTAAGCGACCCATAAATAGGTTGGCATACGAGGGGCCATCCTGGTACCCATGGCTGTTCCCTTTAATTGTTGGTATGAAGCCTTCTTGGTTACCCAAGCCTGCCAACCCAAAGTTTGGTACAGATTTATTGATGATATCTTCATCATCTGGACTCACAGTGAAGAAGAACTCCGGAATTTCCTCTCCAACCTCAACTCCTTTGGTTCCATCAGATTCACCTGGTCCTACTCCAAATCCCATGCCACTTTCCTTGATGTTGACCTTCATCTGTCCAATGGCCAGCTTAACACATCCGTCCACATCAAACTCACCAACAAGCAACAGTACCTCCATTATGACAGCTGCCACCCATTCCATATCAAACGGTCCCTTCCCTACAGCCTAGGCCTTCGTGGCAAACGAATCTGCTCCAGTCCTGAATCCCTGAACCATTACACCAACAACCTGAAAACAGCTTTCGCATCCCGCAACTACCCTCCCGACCTGGTACAGAAGCAAATAACCAGAGCCACTTCCTCATCCCCTCTAACCCAGAACCTCTCACAGAAGAACCCCAAAAGTGCCCCACTTGTGACAGGATACTTCCCGGGACTGGATCAGACTCTGAATGTGGCTCTCCAGCAGGGATACGACTTTCTTAAATCCTGCCCCGAAATGAGATCCATCCTTCATGAAATCCTCCCCACTCTACCAAGAGTGTCTTTCCGCCGTCCACCTAACCTTTGTAACCTCTTGGTTTATCCCTATGAAATCCCCAAACCACCTTCCCTACCCTCTGGCTCCTACCCTTGTAACTGCCCCCGGTGTGAAACCTGTCCCATGCACCCTCCCACCACCACCTATTCCAGTCCTGTAACCCGGAAGGTGTACTCGATCAAAGGCAGAGCCACATGTGAAAGCACCCACGTGATTTACCAACTGACCTGCCTACACTCTGACGCTTTCTATGTGGGAATGACCAGCAACAAACTGTCCATTCGCATGAATGGACACAGGCAGACAGTGTTTGTTGGTAATGAGGATCACCCTGTGGCTTAACATGCCTTGGTGCACGGCCAGCACATCTTGGCACAATGTTACACCATCCGGGTTATCTGGATACTTCCCACTAACACCAACCTACCCGAACTCCGGAGATGGGAACTTGTCCTTCAATATATCCTCTCTTCCCGTTATCCACCAGGCCTCAATCTCAACTAATTTCAAGTTGCCGCCACTCATACCTCACCTGTCATTCAACAACATCTTTGCCTCTGCACTTCCGCCTCGACTGACATCTCTGCCCAAACTCTTTGCCTTTAAATATGTCTGCTTGTGTCTGTATATGTGTGGACGGATATGTGTTTGTGTGCGCAAGTGTGGAATCTTTGTTTTTAATATATTTTTCCCATGTGGAATGTTTCTTTCTATTTTATTTGCTACATTATGGACAGGTAGACAATTTAAGAAAATTCTTTCTAGAACGAGCAGAAACTAGCAAAATACATAAAGCAATCACTCATATAAATACATCGGCTACACCACTGCAATTTCATAACCACTTCTACAACCCTTTAGATTACATAACATCAACAGATACGAAGAAAGTAAATTGGAAAAAGAAAACACTACATGGCAAGCACCCGTATCATCTAATACAGCCACACATCGATCAAGACGCATCCAACACATGGCTAAGAAAAGGCAATATATACAGTGAGATGGAAGGATTCATGATTGCAATACAGGATCAAACAATAAACACCGGATATTACAGAAAGCATATTATTAAAGATCCCAATACTGCAACAGATAAATGCAGACTTTGCAAACAACATATAGAAACAGTAGATCACATCACAAGCGGATGTACAATACTAGCAAATACAGAATACCCCAGAAGACATGACAATGTAGCAAAAATAATACATCAACAACTTGCCATACAACATAAACTAATAAAACAACACTTTCCCACATACAAGTATGCACCACAAAATGTACTGGAGAATGAGGAATACAAATTATACTGGAACAGAACCATTATAACAGATAAAACAACACCACATAACAAACCTGACATCATACTCGCCAATAAAAAGAAGAAATTAACACAACTAATCGAAATATCCATACCCAATACAACAAATATACAGAAGAAAACAGGAGAAAAAATTGAAAAATACATCCAACTAGCGGAGGAAGTCAAGGACATGTGGCATCAGGATAAAGTTGACATTATACCAATTATACTATCAACTACAGGAGTCATACCACACAATATCCACCAGTACATCAATGCAATACAGCTACATCCAAACTTATACATACAACTACAGAAATCCGTAATTATTGATACATGTTCAATACCCGAAAGTTACTAAATGCAATATAACATATACCGTACAGTTAAAAGGAAGTCACGCTTGATCAAGATTTTTGACCAGACATAACGTCTGAGAAAAGAAAGACAGAATAATAATAATAATAATAATAATTTAATGATGAAGCCTATTTTGCTTTACTGGTCAGTGCCAAATGAAGAGCTGAATTGAATATGACTATTATCATAAAATGTTTTGGACATTCATATCCATTTCAGTGATATGGTACGAGTGTCCAATAAGTTTCAAAATAAGTGACAACAGCTGCAAAACCTTTCAGTCTTTTTGTCTTTCACTGTGATGCAAAACATTTTATCTTGAGAGTAGAACTTCTAACCCATAATGTATTGGTCTTGCACAAAAACATTGCGGCCTTTTTTCCTGTTCCCATTATGCACTTCATTCTCTTAATTTTCTCACACAAAACATTTTATCAAATTACTACAGAGTAAATGCAATTTACGTGGTATGCTGTAGCATTAAAACACCTTATAGCAGGTGATATAATCCAAAAAATGTAATATATGATGGGGGGAAAACATCAGTAGCTAGTTGTGGTAAAACTTTCAAGACACATGTTTATGTAAAGTAAAGCAAGAGTTCAGCTACAAAGTGGAGCTACAAAGACAACAATATTGGACTAGATATCACATTGGGACTACTTTCTCTCAGGCACATATTAAAATTTCAATTTCATTGCCCATTTTATTACTAGATAGCATAACTAAAAAGAACAGTCACAGAGTAAGCAACACAATATCAAACCTGATTTCCTAGACGCCTTGCAAGCCTTAGGTGCTGTGTATGACAGTCAACAGCACTCTCAAATTCCCCCATTGCCAAGTACACTGCACCGACATTTCCAATTTCTCGTGCTTCTTGCAGTCGATCACCCATTTGCTTGACTAGTTGCACACACTGCTTGTGTGATGCCAATGCATTTGGGTAGTCTCCAATTGCAGTGTACACATGACCTGCAAAGAGAATGTTAATTAATATCCATGTTTCTCTCAAAATACCCACTTAAGCTGTTAGTGGAAACAGCTACTGCATTATCCTTGCATAATTCTGACATTCATGGTGTTATACAAATCTAATTGTTAATGCAAATGTAATAGAGAAACATGAGGGGGGCCACATTATGAGATGGACTGAGGGTCTGAGTCAAAAAGGGCAAGAGTAAACGAAAAAAACATAAAAAGAGAGATAAACTACATGTGGTTTGAAAGATTGGAAACACATTCATGATTCTTTCCTTCTCAAGGTGTTAAAAGTGATAAATATACTTTTAAATAAATTCACATCCTTTCGTCTTTCCCTCGCCTTCCCTCTTTCCTGATGAAGCAACCGTTGGTTACGAAAGATTGAATTTTGTGTGTGTGTTTGTGTTTGTTTGTGTGTCTATCAACATACCAACACTTTCATTTGGCAAGTTACATCATCTTTGTTTTTAGATATATTTAAATAAATTCAAATATAAATGAGGCATATTCACCAAAAGTATGAAACACAATGAAGCTAAGGTGGAAAAAGAAACAGCCTGCTTTACACACTACTTTTTCATTTTATGATTTGCTTTCTCTTCACAGGATTTTCACTATTTCACCAATGTAATGCTTTCTAATTTGATTGTCTTCAACCAGCATACCACTAATATATTCTCTTCTCTTTATATCATCTTCATACCCACAGTTTAGCTCTGTACCTCAGAACACCCTGGCCACCTCTTCCACATTTCTGTTGGATTTATTGACTTTCTGTCAGAACCAAGCAAGGTGGCATAATGGGTAAAGCACTGGACCCATGCCCAGAAATAGTAGGATCTGAATTGCTGTGCAGCAACTCAGATGTACGTTTCCATAAGTTTTATAAATTGCTTAATATGACTGATGAGATAATTCATTTGAGAAAGACATGGATGACTTCATCCCAAACCTTTGTCCAATTTGAGTTTTTGTTCTATCTCTAACGATCATTTGGCCAACAGAACATTAAATCCTAGTCTACCTTTCTAGCACAGCTTTCTAACACTGGGCACATACTCACTGGTCATCTTCTACAGCCAGTTCCTACACATCTACATCTGATCTGGCTCCATAAGCCACATTTTGGCATGCTTTACTGGCTAAAATACTTTTACACTACAATACCTTTTTCATTCTAGATACAATAACAGCTTTGTTTGACAGTTTTTGATTAACGTCAAACATGACCAGAACTCCTACATGTGAAACAGATGACCAGTAAAACACCTAGTCTGCTTTACAGCAGTTTTTGTGTAGAAAAAGAAACTGCTTACTAAAATGTGAGATGATATAGTATGGAAACTGGCCACTTCAAGCAAAAATGTTACCAATATTTCATTAATTACTAGATACAAGAACTTAAAATACTAGAGGCATAAATGTGACACCATGAAGTAAGCCTGCAATAGCAAATTCTTTTTTATCTTGACTTGTAAGCTTTGAATATCAACTAAATATGGAGAAAAATGTTATAATGAACCAAAAGATCAAAAAGTGTTAAAGTTAGAACAACTAACCTTAATGCATGAATTAAGTAGAATCCATCCTTTCTCTCTCCTTTTATTACCAATTTAAAATACTGAAGTGGTAACAAAAAGAAAGTGCTAACTCATAAGAGCATATTCTCAAATACTGCATGTTAATATGTTTGGTTAAATTCAAAGGCAAGACATTACATATAATAAGACTCAACCATTTGTATAGTAGACACTGGTTTCTAGTGGAACATATGGAACTACCAGTTACTAACATGTGGTGTAATTGGAAACACGACATATACTGTGATCAGACTAATCTTTATTAAACTGACGGTTGATACTTTCTTCCCTCGACTCCTTCAGTTCTCAACTGAACATATAACCATATGGTTATGATGAGTACAAGGACACAACCAGTGAGAGGCAGAGGAGGACTTCGACTACACAGCCCTTGCTCTTCCCCTTCCCCCCCCCCCCCCCCCCCCCAAACTGAGCTCATATACTGCCCCACCAGACAGATAGACATATTACCTAAGTATCAGTATGAAGAAACCCCAAACATGTGATGGACACTGACTAGTAGCAAGTATACCCAGAGGCATTGCTCATGAATGCCATCCCACCACAAAACTAAAATGAGTTGTAACCTCCCACTCCCAAACTCAAATTTTGGGTATGTTCTTGAAAGTATGGCAAATTTACAAACTATACCAGAAGGTTTATAGCTTGTTTCATTGCTTTTGCCTGAGATGAAGTTTATTTTTGTGAAGTCTTTTCTTTCCCATTACCTTGATATGTTAAATATGTGATTCTACACATTAACCATTAAAAAAACTATTTACCATGTAAGTGTGTGTGTGTGTGTGTGTGTGTGTGTGTGTGTGTGTGTGTGTGTGTGTGTGTGCGCGCGCGCGTGCATGAGGACTTTATCGTGGAAATATACAGTACACACATAATTACCAAGGCTTGTCAGTGCTGCAGCCGCTGCTTGGGTGTCTTTGCATTTCATAGCAAGAACAAGCTGGTAACGATGGGAAGTCAGCGCCTCCTTGTAACTGCCCTTGCTGAAGTACGCAGAACCTAGGTTGCCATGTGCCCGACATTCGCCTGCTATGTCACCCAGCGTTTTGGCGACAGCAAGATCTTGCTGCATGTAACTGATGGCCTATATCACATAGAGACTGTAGTCAGAAACACAAGGCATACACCACACATTTAAAATAATTCAAAAAACATACCTGATTAGTCACCCTTTCTACTAATTATCTGAATATCTAGATTCACGACTGAAAGGTTCTGTTGACAACATGGCAAGTTATAGACCTATATGACAAGTAATAATGTAGTGTAAATAGGGCTAGAGAGTGGTGCGCAACCATGTCTGAAATCTTGGTTATGTTGACAGGCTGATCTGGAGTGTAGACTAAAGTCTAGATTAAATTGAAAAGTGATAATCCGGTGGAAGTTGGTGAAGCCAATGAATGTGAGGAAAAGACCCCATACATTTTAAAATTGCACTAAATGTTCAGATTTTAAAACAAGCTTCATAGTTTACTTATCAGTTTAGACAACAACTACCAACTTGAGAAGGAAAACAGAATAAATAAAATATATATCAGATGATGTGTGGTACACAGAACACCAAGCAACAAAGTGTGGAAAGAAACAAAAATAAAATTGAATGAAGTAATGGCTAAACCTGGTTTGAAGTACGGCTCAGAGGTATTAACATTACAAACGCAAGAAAGGTTGCAGCCTGAGTGGTCGAATAAGGAATGGAAATAACAGAGCTGACTTAGGGACTCGTTTGCCTAATTAATTAATAAAAAAGAGAGTAAGATGGTCAGAATATATTGACAGGGCATCACAGGAAAGAATAACAAAACAAGCATTGAACTAGAAGACCATGGAAGAAGATTTTCAAGCAAAGTGCTTAATCCTTGAAGACAGTTTCTATGGTTACGCAAAAACAAAAACTTATGAAATAATAAGTTTCAAGAATTTATTCTTTTAAGCATAATCGTATGTTGCAAATACCAAAGAGATCCTGTGATGTACATTATCTCTACATAATACTGTTACCTTATCCAGCGAGTTAAGTGCCCAATATGCAGAGGATAGGGCGGAGAACACGGAGCCTCTAAGCTTGAGGCTGCAGGTACCAATGCGAAGAGCGGCTTCCAGCACGACGACAGCAGCTGCATACTGGCCCACTGCCAACAGTTCCTGTCCCACCACTGAGATTATCACAAATGGTGACTTGTCCAGTTTCATTGCCTCCAGTTGCCGAAAGGTTGGTTCCAGGGTTGCTACGGAAAGGACGAATACATCATTCTAAACCTTTACTCATACTAAATTTTTCATGAATACTATCTTCTGTTTCACCTGATCTTTTTTTCCCTTCAGCTATTGTGAAGGAACTAATGTAGGTGTAGAAGGCACACACTTATTCCACGAATATAGTAGGAAGATATCTGTGTTTTCATTTGTCCATCCATCCCAAGTTCCAGCATTCTGTAGACAAATTATTAACTAGCGGAGTTACAGAACTGTAGTGTTTCTCCTACATCTACATCTATACTCTGCAAACCACTGTGAGGTGCATGGCAGACGGTACCTCCCATTGTATCAGTATTAAGGTTTCTTCATGATCCATTCACGTATGGAGTATGGGAAGAATGACTGAATGCCTCTGTGTGTGCAGCAATTATTCTAATCTTATCCTCAGATTAGTGAGTGATACGTAAGAGGCTGTAGTGTATTCCTAAAGTCACCATTTAAAGACAGTTCTTGAAACACTGTTAATAGACTGTCTCGGGATAGTTTACACCTGTCTCCAAGAGTCTGTCATTTCAGTTCCTTCAGTATCTCTGTGACACTCTCCCACAGATCAAACAAACCTGTGACCATTTGTGCTCTCTGTATATGTTTAATGTCTCCTGTTAGTCCTATTTGATAAGGGTCCCACACACTTGAACAATATTCTAGAACTGGTGATTTGTAAGCAATCTCCTGTGTAGGCTGACAGCACGTTCCCAGTATTCTACCAATAAACCAAAGACTACCTCCTGCATGATCATTCCATTTCATATCCCGACAAAGTGTTACACCCAGGTATTTATAGTCATAAGATGCTACGTTTTTTTGTTTTGTGAAGTGCAAAATTTTACAGTTATGTACATTTAGAACAAATTGCCAACATCTGCACGATGTTGAAATCTTATCCAGATCTGACTGAATATTTATGCAGCTCCTTGCAGATAATACTTCATTACAGATAACTGCATTGTCTGCAAAAAAAGTCTGACTTTACTATTCATATTGTCTGCAAGGTCATTAATACACAACATGAACAACAAGGGTACCAACACACTTCCCTGGGGCACACCAGAAGTTACTTATATATCTGACAATGACTCTCCATCCAAGATAACACGCTGTGTCCTCCCTACCAAAAAGGTCCTTAGTCTAGTCACAAATTTCAGTTGATACCCTGTATGATCGTAATTTTGACAATAAGCGTGGTTGTGGTACGGAGTCAAATGCTTTTTGGAAATCGAGAAACTCTGCATCTACCTGCTTGCCTTGATCCAAAGCTTTCAGTATGTGAGAAAAGTGTGAGTTGGGTTTCACATGATTGATGTTATTGAAAACGATGCTGGTTGGCACTGAGGTCATTCTATTCAAGGTACCTCATTATGTTTGAGCTCAGAATATGTTCTAAGATTCTACAACAAATCGATGCCAAGAATATTGGACAGTAGTCTTGTAGATCACTTCTACTACCCTTATTGTAGACAGGTGTGACCTGTGCCTTTCTCCGAGAAATGGGCACCGTTTTTTGTTCAAGTGATCTATGATAGATAATAGTGAGAAGAGGGGCTAACTTAGCCACAAATTCAGTATAGAATCTGGCAGGGTTCCATCAGAGCCTAGAGCTTTGTTCAGTTTTAACAATTTCAGCTGTTTCTCAACACCAGTGACACTAATACTTATTTAATTCACCTTTTCAGTGGTACGAGGATTAAATTGGGTTAATTCTCTTTGGATTTACTTTGTAAAGGAACATTTGAAAATGGAGTTAAATATTTCAACTTTTGCTGTGCTACCCCCAGTTTCAATTCCTGTTTCATTTGCTAGGGACTGGACAATAGTTTCGGTGCTACTGACAGCCTGTATGTACGGCCAGAATTTATTTGAATTTTGTGAAATGTCATTTGACAATATTCTGCTACAGTAGTCATTGAAGGTATCATGCATTGACAGCCAAATGTGTTTCATTCAGCATCTCTTTATCTAAGGCCCTGTGCTTTGTTTTACACCTATTATGCAATAATCTCTGTTTCTTTAGAAGTTTATTTGCAGTGACTGTATACCCTGGAGGTTCCCTCCGATTATGAACTATTCTACTGGGTGCATAAAGGAGGACAATTATTGAACTATATGAAATAAAATCATCATAACTACTGAACAGTTTGCGTCAGGACATTCAAACTGCACAGCTGGTTGCAGGGAATGATGGAAATTAGTATGCACATGCACCTTGTTGTTGGTTTAGTGATGAAGCCCACTTTAATTTGGATGGGTTCATCATAAGCAAACCTGGCGCATTTGGGAGGATTGAGAATCTGCATTTCACAATCCAGAAGTCTTTTCACCTTCAATGGGTGACTATGTGGTGTGCAATGTCCAGTCATGGAATAACTGGTGTGATATTCGTTGATGGCACAATGACTACTGTATGGCTTGTGATGGTTTTCGAATATGATTTTATCCCCGTTATCCAAAGTCACCCTGATTTCAACAAGTTGTGGTTCATGCAAGATGGAGCTCAACCCCATTGAAGCAGGAGAACATTTAATGTCCTGGAGGAGCACACTGGGGACCGCATTCCATCCTTGGGGTACCCACAGGCCACCGGAATAGGCCTCGATTGGCCGCCACATTCACCAAATCTGAACACATGCAACTCCTTTATGTGGGTCTATATTAAAGACAAGGTGTATAGCACTACACCAAAACCACTGCTGAGCTGAAAACAGCCATTCAGGATGTCATCGACAGCATCAATGTTCTGACACTTGAACGGGTCATGCAGAATTTTGCTACTCATCTGTACCACATCATCGCCAACGATGGCAGGCATATCGAACATGTCATTACCTAATCTGAATATATCTATAGTAACGCTTACATGTTGGATAAAGTTTCTGCACGCCATAGTTTGTAACTAATTTATTTTCATATAGTTCAATAATTGTGACTCTTTATATATCTAGTGCATGCTCCACTATTCTTTTAAACTTGGGCCAGAGAGTTCCTTTGCATGCTCCTGACCTGTACTGAAAGTTTCGAGTTCCTCACCGAGATATTATGTTACTGATTTTTTATCTAGTTTACTGAACATATATATCTTCCTGCTTGTTTTCGTTGTCCTCTGTACTTTGTTAATCATTGTAGCCACAACTGCGTCATGGCCACTGATACCCTTTTCAATGTGGACATCCTCAAAGAGGTCAAGTCTATTTGCTGCCATTAGATCCAATATATTTACATCATGAGTAGGATTCCTAACTATCTGTTCCAGGTAGTTTTTCAGAGAAAGCATTTAGTAAAGTTTCATAGGATGTCTTATCACATTCACCACTTATAAAACTGTAATTTTCCCAATTTATTGTTGGATGATTAAAGTCTCCACCAATAACACAGTATGATTGGGGTACCAATGTACAAGTGGACTGAGATTTTCTCTGGTGGTCAGTAGAAAGACTAATTATCTTTTTATGCCCATCCCTGATACTGAATCTTGCCCAAACAATCTCACAGGCAACTTCAATTTCTATTTTGGCGGATCTGAGTTTTTTGTCTACTGCAACAAAGACACCCCTTCCATTTCCCATCCTTTCAAAATACACTTAAAATTCCCCAAAAACTCTCACTGCTATCAATTTCACGTTTCTACCAGCTTTCTGTACCCAGTATTGTGTGAGCTTCACTACTTTTCACGAGCACTTCAACCTCTGGCACTTAGTTGTGAATACTACTCTTCTTTTGCAACTGATTTCACCAAACATTACCATGGACTACTTCGTTGGTATTTATATATGTGACATAAAAGGTCACACGGCCTAATCGGTGAATGATTTGTTTAATATGCAGCATCAACCACAAAAGCTTGTGTTTGTAAATGTCATCAAACAGCTAAAGACACTGCACTCAAATTTTTTACCATTCCAGTTGTTCGAATCGCTACTCCCCTTTGTTGATCAAACTGGCCGACGGCGCAGTTGTTTGCTTGCATGTTGGCGATCACAAAAGAAGGGCATTAACGCGTCACAGACTATTTCCCTGCAACGGGTATTCACACGACGAACGACGGTGTCAAAGTAGATGCTTATGTCGTTAATAGAAAAACGGAAGGTTGTAATATATTTGGCAGTTTACTTTCGAAATTTGCGAGATCACCTTCACCTTCAGCTTCGTCATTTCCAAAAATATTATCCAATTGTTTACTGAAAAGTAACGCGTTACAAAGGCGCCAACATTTTAATGAATGACGAAAAACATTTTTAAATAAGTTTACGGCATAATAAATTTGCGTTATTTCACGTGTGTGTGCTATAGAACGGAAAAAGAGGTTAATGAATTAATTGGAAATGTTCCGATGCGTTCCATTAGTCTACCAAAGAATTTGTGTGTTGAGACTCTGAATATATAATAATATATTGTAACGATTTCTTTTCTGTTTCTGACTGTATCAATCCAAAGAAAGAAGCGAGATCCGAGGGTATATAAAAAAGTGGTTTTCTTATTTTGTTGGTAATGTTTGCGCAGGACATCCACCAGGAGATGTGAAAGGTAAATTAATAGTAACTACAATTTCAGTTCACGTAAAAAATAAGACAACTTATACATTTAAGGGGGGATGTAACGGAAAATGTAAACATTTACTTTAAAAAATCATTACAGCCATATTCATTAATGTACAAATGTAAGGTTTTGTATGTGTAAAGCAAAAGAGCTGTGTTTTAACAGAAAAATATAATGAAATATGCAGGATTAATATTTTGCCAGAAATTTGAACTTTTAATTTTTTATTGTCTTTTTTATAAAAAGTCATAACTGAAATTCTAATCATGCAATTAATCTGAAAATTGTATTGTAGTGTCCTGAAAGGTTATAAGACCACTGAACTACAGTTATTAATTTATGGTACAAATTGTATCATTAACAGTTTTTAATTTTGCACATCCAAAATTAACTTTTTTTCCACCTACATTCACTTAAAAATCAAAAAGTGATTGCAGGATCTCGTATTTTTTAGCCCCAGGGAGACAGCAACACGTTGTGAGCTGTTCCTGAAAATTTCTTAGCATTATTGCATATACTTTTTCAGAAAAGGCTTCTAATAACGTAAAAAAATGTAAAACAGAGAAAATGAGGTTCAAAGATTTTCTTCTCATACTTATACATGTAATAAGCTTAGGCCCTACCTCAATTTTAAAATCCTCCATACCGATACTCCTCATCCTCCAGGTCTCTTCTCTCCTCTTCGAATCTGCCTGGCCTGTATTTGCAGGTAAGGCACTGGTCTGTTAGCTTTCTTGATCCCGCTCTCATCGATAGTGTAAAATACTTTTGTTGTAAACACCAGGATCTATACCAACTCTCTTCAGCATTTCAATTCTGCCATTATTTCCGTTATCGTAACATAAAACTGCATCATAGACACCTATTTTGAGTACTTCAAGTCCACAGAATGTCCTTTTTGAGCATCTAATCCAAATTAAATTATTAAGGCTTTCATATGCATTTTGTCTCTTTCCGTGAAAACACCTCCTCAATAAATCAGGGTCTGCAAGAAACCTGAATGTGGGCTTAATTGCATTCATAACAGGTTCTGGTAACGAGTGTTTATGTGAATGCGTCTCATTTCTGTTGCCGACCTTAAACCAATCGTCTTTCAGACAGAGGGTGTGCAATGGTGCTTGCTCGGTGGATAGTATGTGGAACAAAATTGCCTACACAGCACGCCTCATTGCCTCTAAATTGTATGTGTTTTTCCTGACAGCTCTCTCATAAAATAACTGAAGATAATCAAATTCTTTCAGCGTAAGCCTGTCTTTTCCTCCTAGCGGTTTCCCATCCTCAAGTAATTCACCTTCTTCTCTTTCAGCAAGCGATGAAGCCTACTACCAAAACTCTTTTGGATGTGTTCTACACATTCCAACTTTTCTATCGTTGCATCGTACGGATTTTCATCAGTTACAGCTTTGAACAAAGAGGAGTCCCCATCACCAAGGTATTTATAATATCTAACACCATACTGGTCCTCAGATCTGGAGAACGGCCTCACAACTGCAGCCTCCATGACCCTACTTGAGCCACTATAATTTTTAGAGACTGCTACTGCATGCTTTTCTTGCCACAGTTTCTCGCTGTCTTCATTGTTGGAGATTTTCCTTGTTGCACACTGGTGGCAGTATTCAGATATAATTTCTACATCTGGAATTTTACCTGAGTCAACACCAATAACAGATTCAACTCCATACAGAGATGTGTGACCCCTTTTCATACAGGTCCCATCTACAGACACAACTGTTGTAGGAGATACACTGTCATGAATATCTACCCCAGGATCTATTTATTTTTAGTTATTTCCATCAATTCCTCCACTGCTTTCTTCAAAGAAACTTTGGCAGTATCACAAACGGCATCAGACATTTCTTTTTTTTTTTTTTTTTTTCAAACCATGCAGAAGGTAGAGGCATGTTCAGAAAACCACACAATAGATTAACCTCCTTCCGTGCTCTGTCCTAGGTATCTCACTGCTTTCTTAATACAAGCTTTGGCAGTATCGCATATGGCATCAGACATTTCTTTGTTTATCTTTTCAAACTTTGCAAATGGTGGAGGCATGTTCACAAAACCACACAATAAATTAACCTCCTTCCCTACCCTGTCCAAGGCATCTCAGAGGAAGAAAACGACAATTCATAGCTTCACGAATTACAAATTAATTTAAAATCACAAGCTATTCCCACTGTTCTTTCTTCAACAACAATCATGCATTCCGTATTTTTAAAACTAACATGAACATGAAAACATTATAGCCTGGCAGAGAAGTTCTAAATCAATAAATCTGAATCAAGTGGAATCCATATCAACATCGGTAACTTCTAAGAATGTTTGCCTTATGAAGTCGCAGGCTCCAAACGATAGATATCGACCGTGCGATTCTAAACCGATCACGCTCTATTGGCCCGCACACCGGAGGTTGCACCGTCAGCTTATTGAATCAAGCAACGATCTCAAGAAATTAATAATGAAGTGCGCGTAACCGTCGCAGTTTTCCCAGACTTACGCGGCGTTACGGTGGCCTTATACTATAGTGGAGATCACGAACGATGGCAGTCGAGTTAACGCTTATTCTGCGCGCCTACGTCACGCGTTCTCCGACAGCCAATGAGCGTTCAGTAGTGTTACGAGCGCTCTGCTGTGAATGTTGTAAGCAATGTGAGCATTACACGCGATCGTAGCGAGTTATTTAATGAACTTTTTATTCTATTTATAACGATATGGTGTTGCTTATGGTGGTCGTGGGCGACAAATTCTACTCAAGTCAGGGAATTGCGGGACACAGGCTTTTATCATGCGCAAAGCGCGTGTACGTGCGTACCGCAATTGTCGCTTGGAACATGCTGCAATGCAATCCCCGACCTTATCTCTACCTGCGCGAACCGCCGTCGTTCTCGGATCGGAAATGAATTATACGCAGATGGAGAATAGAAAGAAAGATAATTACTCACCCCTGAGCGGAGACTTCATGGAAGCCTCGACGAGACCGGCCAGCAGCTGCGTCGACTTGGGGTCTTGGGCCAACCCCGAGCTGAATGCAGCCAGCGCGTCCCCGTGGCGACCCAGGCATTGCAGAGCCACTCCCTGTCGGTAGTATGCCTGCAAGAACAGGCATACCGCTCTGCAGTTACGAACGGCTACCAAACACATACTTAGACAAAGCGTTACTCATTTCTGGACAAACACATAGAAACTGCTGCTGAGGACCTCGAATGTGTCGTTGAAAACCTCGCACCGTGCACGTGCCCGTCATCTTAAGCCGACGATGCTGGTCATTGGCGGCAGACCTGTGCCGGGAGCTATTTTGGCACTTGTGTTTTGTCACAACGTGTACTGTCCACCTGGAGTCTTCCGCCAATGATCACCATTGTTGCCTGGTGGTGAGGAGAAGGTGCAACGTCAAAGCATAGCGAGGTTTCACCAACGCCGTCCAGTATAACGTCTGAGACCTTCGTTAACATTTACGACGTTGGGAAAGCCTCAAGGTGTACAGCCAAAATACTGGAAGTGCTCCGGCACATCACAAAATAAAGACATAGATCTTAGAATTTCTTAGGGAAAGTCATCTTCTCGCGTAGGGTGCTTTATTTTGAAATGACCACTTTATTATATGACTTAGCGATTGGGTTACTTCACCCCGTTGGTCACTGGAGCTCAACACAGCTATGTGGACTGCATCATGCTACACGCATTATAAAGTTCTTTTACGGCGATGGAAGTAACAAAGGCATGTAAATCTGTATACGGAGTATACGATAAGTAATGGCGTAAAAGCATACAGTTGAAACTACACAATACCGGAAGCAAAAAAGTCTCAGTACACATGGGCTCTAAAACATATACCCAAAAGCTGTGAGCAGTTCTTTATCCTCGATACTCTGAAACAGATCTGTTCTACTGCAAGCTCTCTGCTTTCCGTATTTTGAGAGGTGGTAGTATGAACCAAAACGAGGAAAACTTGTCCAGTCAACGTGGGCTCTAAAGTGCGTACCTTAAGAGCTATGAGTACGTATTCATCTTTGCAACTGTGAAACGCATCTCTTCTACTGAACAAGTACTCATAGCTCTTAGGATACGCTCTTTAGAGCCCATGTTTACTGAACTTTTTTACTTGGTTTGGTCTAGACTAAGTCCTCCTAAAATTTGGAAAGCGAAGAGCTTGCAGTAGAAGAGATTTGCTTCACAGTATCGAAGATGAACAAGTGTTCATAGTTCTTAAGATATGCGTCTTACTGAGACTTTTTTTGCCTCTGGTATCGTGTTTACGCCATTAATTATGCTACACATCGACACACACACTCTTATATATATATAAGTCTCGCATAATTATGCTACACACACAGCAGCAGCATGATTAATGGCGTAAATATATACATATACATAATTTTCATGTTTTATTTCTTCTTTAAGCTGCCATAACATTTGGTGTTGCGTATTGTTTTTATCACCAGGGAGCTCGATAATGCCCAATCGGCGAAAATAGGAAACCGCTAAAACATAAAATAAAGTGGTTATTTCAAAATAAAACGCCGTACGTAGAAAAGTGACTTCCTCCAAGACACTACGCAGTTATAAAATCAGTGTGTGTTTATAAGTCAGGAACCATAGGGACTTTCAAACTGGCCTTTCCGTTGCAGTTTAATTATGGCACCGATTAAAGAGAGGCAAGTGCTCGTTATTTTTCTGGTGATAACCCACAGCTACTTGTGTCTGGACGAATAATTCAGGAGGCTTAATTGAGATGAAGCAAGGCGCATACAGTTTTGCGTCGGCAAGCGGATAAATGCACGCGGTTCGGAGATGATCAAATGAAAAGTAAGCTTTGATAGCACTGGAAGCACTGTGTGTAATTCACCGGGGTTTACACTGCCGAAAAGACGGTTTAAAAAGTTTTGCCAGATGACAATCCGGGCACGATGCGCGCGCAGAAGACTGACCAACAACGCAGGTATTCCCTTCAGCTGAGCAGAGTGATGGTGAGTACACCTTCACAAACAGAACTCGAATCTTGCTCCGCTGCATAGATAGATATATCAATTCTTTATCAGTCTGAAGAAAGGCGGCACTTGTAATGGGCACTTCTGAGCAGTAGCGAGCGTACCCAGAACTATTAGACATGAAATCAAAAAAACTAATACGCGTTGCTCCCTTCCGCTCCTCGCCCCAATCCTCAGCTTAGATCCAGGGTACGATATTGATTAAGAATATTTTCCCTTTAAGAGAAGGCCCATAGGCTATTGTTGTTAAGTGATACAGCCAACTTATTTAGTTGCGGAGGTCAGTCGTTAGAAGAATCAATACCCCCGTACCGGTCGCCAGATATTTTTGTTTGCTCATTCCTTCGAAGATCAAAGAAGCTCACCCATCTTTGTGTAGTGTGGGACTCGGCATGTTACAATCGAATCCCATTTTGTCGATGGGAAAGTGTTGTCCACCTATGGTTCCGACTCGTGTGATATCGTGTCCAGTGTGTGATATTACGTAACACGGTCGTAAACGTGTACTCTCAGTTGCAGCGCATTCCAAAGTTTATCTGCGGGAGTTTGAGCGAGAACCTGAAATAAATAGGGAGAAATATCAATTTAGCAGCATACATTAAATTTTGAAGCAGAGCTGAACTTTGCACCAATTTCACGTACTGTTCCTAACCTTAGAGAAAGGAGCCCCATGTTGCTAGTATTTCAAAAATATTGTCGTACCTTACACCATGAAACGGTTACTCTAGGACAGAAAATGCCATGAATATTTGGTTATGGTAGTTATAAAAGTGGATGAGTGTGAAAATTATAGGCATCTTACTTTAATTAGCTTCTGACTAGAATAATGTATAGAAGAATAGAAAGAAAAATTGAAGAGATAATGAACGATAAGTTTGGTTTCAGGAACGAAAATTCAAAACTCAATTCTTTAACCGTTGCACATAGTAATGCAACGAAGAATAAAGGAAAGTCAGGCTATCGTGATAAAATATGTGATCGTAGATAAGTCAGTCCACTATATACAGTGGAGTAAGACGTTCGACATGATGCGATGAAAAACGATGATCACAGGTTTGGTTTGGTTGTTTGGGGAAGGAGACCAGACAGCGTGGTCATTGGTCTCATCGGATTACGGAAGGATGGGGAAGGATGTCGGCTGTGCCATTTCAGAGGAACCATCCCGGCATTTGCCTGGAGTGATGTAGGGAAATCACGGAAAACCTAAATCAGGATGGCCGGACGCGGGATTGAACCGTCGTCCTCCCGAATGCGAGTCCAGTGTCTAACCACTGCGCCACCTCGCTCGGTGATGAGCTACAGAAACAGATGACTGAACTATAGAGAATTGCAGCTTAACATTGTGTACATTGTGTTTCGAAGAAGCACGGATAGAACTGAAAAAAAAACTTTGGGGTTAGGAACAAGAGTGCAAGGGAACAGATACTAATACTGAAATTCACAGATGATGTAACAGTACTTCTGGCCTAGTGTTAGGAAGGGTACAAGAGCTTTTGAATGGAGTGGACATCATAGCTAGCATATGGTATGAGTTAAGAACAAGGAATGCTAATAAGAAAGTGATGAAGACTACCAGGATAAGTACATAGAAAAGGTCGAACACAGAAATGAAATTGGGAAAACACAGGAGCAGGAGAAATAAATAATTCCAAAATAATGAAAGTGGAAAAACACAAGGGCAGGAGAAGTAAATAATTCTACCTAGGAAACTAAACTGCACAGGATGACCTATAGTAAAGGGATCAGTAGGTTGGCGCAGGTGTTATAAAGCCTTCTACAACAGAAGTGAGCTCCTAGTACCACATATCTACATAGAAATGAAGAAATAGGTTATGAAAGTGTATTGCCTGATAGCACAACACTGCCGTAAAGTGGAACGTGGCAATTGGGTTAAGAAAACGTGGCAATCATTTTAAAAGAAATGCTACATCGGATGTTAAATTACAAGCTGACAGATAAAATACAAAAAGAACTATAACGTAAGGGAGACTGTTTACTAGAATAAGGGGCACGTTAGTGAGATATGTCCTGTGGCATCCAGGAGTAGCTGACTTAGTGCTCAGGGAAGCATCGGATGCGAAAATTGCAGGCGAAGACAACACTAGAAAATGGAAGTAGATTACGGAAAATGTTGTATGTAATAGGTAAGATGGATCCCGTCACAATTGTTCCTGTCTGTGGCACAAAATATGTCACTTCTGATGGTGCTGCAGGCAGCGCGCTCCATCTCTTCCACTAAAATTGTAGGAGAAAGATAAACAACGCAGTAGAAAGAGCCGAATGTTCTGAATTAAAATACCTGGAAAACCATAGATGGCAGAAATAGAC
This sequence comes from Schistocerca piceifrons, assembly GCF_021461385.2. NCBI lineage: Eukaryota > Metazoa > Arthropoda > Insecta > Orthoptera > Acrididae > Schistocerca > Schistocerca piceifrons. The sequence continues at coordinate 427,086,360 of NC_060145.1, forward strand.
AATCTGTCGAAAAAGAACGAAAAGTCAAATCTTGAATCTGGACGAAAAAATTGGAAATTTCGAATGAACCAACTTGCTAGTTCATAAGAGCAGGAAAAGTTTCCAAAGATGGTGGAAAAAGCCGACTTTTTTTATGAAAGAAACGACATGTTATCCTTGATAAATCAATAGCTAGTAATTAAAACTTGATCATTTACTTATTGCGCTTCAGCCTTACTTTCTAGGCGTTACAAGAATTTATAATGAAAACAGTAAATTAACACTTGTTCTTTTTAAATGGTGTTGCTGTTGTGGTGGGCAGGTTTAACTCAATCCAACATTAACCACCTCGTTTTGCTATCACAACCTCGTGTTCTGCAGATTTGAACATGTTCTCCCAGCAGCAAGCAGCGTGTTTTAACTTGGATTATCACAACACTTTTTTCAAAGGACAGACAAGTAGGCTACATCAACCACTTTAGATACACTACTGGTCATTAAAATTGCTTCACCAAGAAGAAATGCAGATAAACGGGTGTTCATTGGAGAAATATATTATACTAGAACTGAGCACACCACAGAACTGCTGAAGCGTCTTAACAAATCTCTGTTTGCAATGCGAATTTTGTCAGACATAGGGGATATAAAAATGAAAAAGCTGGCATACTATGCTTACTTTCATTCCATAATGTCATATGGGATTATTTTCTGGGGTAATTCATCAAGCCAAGCTAAAGTTTTCCGGGCACAAAAACGTGCAGTAAGAATTATATGTGGTGTGAACTCAAGAACATCCTGCAGAAGCCTGTTTAGGGAACTAGGGATACTAACTACAGCTTCCCAATATATTTATTCCTTAATGAAATTTGTCATTAAAAATATATCACTTTTTCAAACCAACAGCTCAATTCATGGAATCAATACTAGAAATAAGAATAATCTTCACAAGGATTTAAAGTCACTTAGTCTTGTACAAAAAGGTGTGCATTATTCAGGAACACACATTTTCAATAACTTGCCAGCAGCCATAAAAAGCTTAACAACCAATGAAATTCAGTTTAAGAGAAGCCTAAAGGATTTATTGGTGGCCAACTCCTTCTACTCCATTGATGAATTTCTGAGGAAAACCAACTGATTTGTATATAAGTACAACATAACTTCTGCACAATTTCAGTGCAGTAATGTGTTCACTGAAAATTTGTGTGTGTGTGTGGGTGTGTGTGTGTGTGTGTGTGTGTGTGTGTGTGTGTGTAAGTATAATCTAACTTCTGCACCATTTCAGTGCAGTAATGTGTTCATTGTAAATAAGTATTACAGTAGTTGTATTACATGTTTCTTACCTTGTAAATAAATATAAAACTTTTTTATTTTAAATTCAGTGCAATAGTATTTGTAAAATGACTCTTAGTGTTCATTAAAAAATGACGATCATTCCACTTGGGACCTGTGGAATGGTACATTAGCTTATTTGTTTTAGTTTAAATATTTGTCATGTATTGTTGTTTTTCTGACATGTTCCACATCCTGGAGGACCTCCTCACTACGGATCAATTGGAATGAAAGTAAATCTAATCTAATCTAATTACATTTTCACGAAATTTGGGTGCATAGATCCTGAGAAATCAGTACCCAGAACAACCACCTCTGGCCGTAACAACGGCCTTGATACTCCTGGGTATCGAGTCAAACAGAGCTTGAATGGCATGTACAGGTACAGCTGCCCATGCTGCTTCAACACGATACCACACTTCATCAAGAGTAGTGACTGGCGTATTGTGACGAGCCAGTTACTCGGCCACCATTGACCAGACGTTTTCAATTGGGGAGGGATCTGGAGAATGTGCTGGCCAGGGCAGCAGTCAAACATTTTCTGTATCCAGAAAGGCCCGTACAGGACCTGCAACATGCGGTCGTGCATTTTCCTGCTGAAATGTAGGGTTTCGCAGGGATCGAATGAAGGGTACAGCCACGGGTCGTAACACATCTGAAATGTAACGTCCACTGTTCGAAGTGCCGTCAATGCGAACAAGAGGTGCCCGACACGTGTAACCAATGGCACCCCATACCATCACGCTGGGTGATACACCAGTATGGCGATGACGAATACACGCTTCCAATGTGCGTTCACCGCGATGTCGCCAAACACGGATGGGACCATCATGATGCTGTAAACAGAATCTGGATTCATCCAAAAAAATGACGTTTTGCCATTCGTGTACCCAGGTTCGTCGCTGAGTACACCATCGCAGGCGCTCCTGTCTGTGATGCAGCGTCAAGTAAAACCGCAGCCATGGTCTCCGAGCTGACAGTCCATGCTGCTGCAAACGTCGTCGAACTGTTCGTGCAGATGATTGTTGTCTTGCAAACGTCCCCATCTGATGACTCAGGGATCGAGACGTGGTTGCACGATCCGTTACAGCCATGCGGATAAGATGCCTGTCATCTCGACTGCTTGTGATACGAGGGCGTTGGGATCCAGCACGGCGTTCCGTATTACACTCCTGAACCCACCGATTCCATATTCTGCTAACAGTCATTGGGTCTCGACCAACGCGAGCAGCAGTGTCGCAATACGATAAACCACAATCGCGATGGGCTACAATCCGACCTTTATCAAAGTCGGAAACGTGATGGTAGGCATTTCTCCTCCTTACACGAGGCATCACAACAACGTTTCACCAGGCAACGCCGGTCAACTGCTGTTTGTGTGTGAGAAATCGGTTGGAAACTTTGCTCATGTCAGCACGTTGTAGGTGTCGCCACCGGCCCCAACCTTGTGTGAATGCTCTGAAAAGCTAATCATTTGCATATCACAGCATTTTCTTCCTGTCGGTTAAATTTCACGTCTGTAGCACGTGATCTTCGTGGTGTAGCAACTTCAATGGTCAGTAGTGTATTTTTTTCACATCATCAATTTCACACAATATTAATCTAGTTATATTTCCAGTCATTTTAACTGCATGTATTTTTTCCAATTTTCCTGACGAATTCTGGATTTACCATGTCTTCTACGTAGCATACGTGGCCTATTTCCAAAACTTTGTATTTTTCGCGCCCTTCTGATTTAGCGCAAGTGGTCTATTTCCGCCGTCTTGGTTTCCGCCAAATTTTTGCAGTGAATGTAGGCGAGTTCAGCGACAAATGCAGTTGCACTCATCGGTAGCGGAAATCGTATCTGCTTTTTCAGATACTGCCTTAAAACCCTTTTACGTGAACGACTTTCTTTTCTCACTCGACTACTCGTGGCAGGTGGACGTTTAGAGCCCGTAGCGTATTATTCTTGTACTGAAACTCCCTTCTTTTCACGAGTGTTCGTTTGTGTTTACACGTCGGTTCCAAAAATGCGGACGTCCTGAATTCTGTCTGCTGTGGGACTGCGATTTAAGGAACCATACTTCTTGCAGTAACCTGGAATGTGGTAATGGGGTTAATTAACTAGCAATGGTAGTAGAGGGTATTAACAACCAGAGCAAAATTCTTCACAATGGTGAAAACTGAAGAAAATGGAAAATTGTCTGCCAAACTTTGCCAAACATCGTAATGTATTTGTTTAATAAAATAAATACGACGGCCGCTGTGGCCGAGTGTTTCTAGGCGCTTCAGTCCGGCGCCGCGTGGCTGCTACGGTCGCAGGTTCGAATCCTGCTTCGGGCATGGATATGTGTGATGTCCTTACGTTAGTTAGGTTTAAGTAGTTCTAAGTCTCAGGGACTGATGATCTCAGATGTTATGTCCCATAGTGCTTAGAGCCATTTGAACCATTTTTGAAAATAAAATGGCTCTGAGCACTATGGGAATTAACTTCTGAGGTCATCAGTCCCCTAGAACTTAGAACTACTTAAACCTAACTAACCTAAGGACATCACACATATCCGTGCCCGAAGCAGGATTCGAACCTGCGACCGTAGCGGCCGCGCGGCTCCAGACTGTAGCGCCTAGACCCGCTCGGCCACGCGGCCGGCTTTTGAAAATAAATACAAGCACATTGAACAATATTTAGATGGCAGTACATATAGCGTTTTAACTTTATCGTTTGTCTCTTTTTTTCATAAATGCCAAATAACATCGAAAATTATTTTTCTGCTTCAATGGAGACATTTTTAGAGTTGGAGCAGTTATCACTGACATGTTTATCTATTTACGTTATTATTATTTATGCAGAATGTAAAAGTGTTTTATTTGTCCAGGTATCGTGAAACCTATATATTTTTTTCACTTTCTGATATTAGGTTTCTTTTGGGGGAAAACACCAATAGGCAAAACATGATGTTGTCGTGCAGCCTAGGCAATTTGTCATGAATTAAGAAGACACAAAAGCACAAAATCCTTCACTCTAGCACGAGCGAGCTCAGCGAGATTAGGCTAACTTTCCGACGTTAGCAGAGAACGCCGTAGTTCCCTACTTCTACACATGTGCACAGTGCAGTGCATTCAAGATTAAAGAACTCTACACTCGGCACAGTCAACTGATCACTGACTCCACGTCACCGAAGCGATTGCCCGCTGATTTACGCGCTGGCAGTCGATGCATGAAACATGGGAGCTGAAGACCCAAATGCAGTAGGCTTTACATTAACAGCAGGTATTTTTAAATTAATACCCACACTAGTAATCATATTCTTATTTTGATAGGTAGTCGATTCTGAACAAGAACCCCAGGTAAATGCCGTGTTTCTTGACTTCCGCAAGGCGTTCGATATAGTTCCCCACAGTCGTTTAATGAACAAAGTAAGAGCATATGGACTATCAGACCAATTGTGTGATTGGATTGAAGAGTTCATAGATAACAGAACGCAGCATGTTTTCAATGGAGAGAAGTCTTCCGAAGTAAGAGTGATTTCAAGTGTGCCACAGGGGAGTGTCGTAGGACCGTTGCTATTCACAATATACATAACTGACCTTGTGGATGACATCGGAAGTTCACTGAGGCTTTTTGCGGATGATGCTGTGGTATATCGAGAGGTTGTAACAATGGAAAATTGTACTGAAATGGAGGAGGATCTGCAGCGAATTGACACATGCTGCAGGGAATGGCAATTGAATCTCAATGTAGACAAGTGTTATGTGCTGCGAATACATAGTGAGAAAGATCCTTTATCTGGGAGTACGCATTAGGAGTGATTTAAAATGGAAAGACCATATAAAATTAATCGTCGGTAAAGCAGATGCCAGACTGAGATTCATTGGAAGAATCCTAAGGAAATGTAATCCTAAAACAAAAGAAGTAGGTTCAAAATGGTTCAAATGGCTCTGAGCACTATGGGACTTAACTTCTGAGGCCATCAGTCGCCTAGAACTTAGAACTACTTAAACCTAACTAACCTAAGGACATCACACACATCCATGCCCGAGGCAGGATTCGAACCTGCGACCGTAGCGGCAGCGCGGTGCCAGACTGTAGCGCCTAGAACCGCTCGGCCACCCCGGCCGGCTAAGGAAGTAGGTTACAGTACGCTTGTTCGCCCACTGCTTGAATACTGCTCAGCAGTGTGGGATCCGTACCAGATAGGGTTGATAGAAGAGATAGAGAAGATCCAACGGAGAGCAGCGCGCTTCGTTACAGGATCATTTAGTAATTGCGAAAGCGTTACGGAGATGATAAACTCCAGTGGAAGACTCTGCAGGAGAGACGCTCAGTAGCTCGGTACGGGCTTTTGTTGAAGTTTCGAGAACATACCTTCACCGAGGAGTCAAGCAGTATATTGCTCCCTCCTACGTATATCTCGCGAAGAGACCACGAGGATAGAATCAGAGAGATTAGAGCCCACACAGAGGCATACCGACAATCCTTCTTTCCACGAACAATACGAGATTGGAATAGAAGGGAGAACCGATAGAGGTACTCAAGGTACCTTCCGCCACACGCCGTCAGGTGGCTTGCGGAGTATGGATGTAGGTGCAGATGTAGACGTGAAACGGGATTTTAAAGAACTACTTACGCAAGAATGAGAATTTTTCCACGCGAAGATGAGAGCACCATCGAGCCACTCGAACGACTGATTAGAAGCAAAGCGAACGAACGAGGAGTGCTATTCCTGGTGTGAACGTAATACCTTGGGCCACTTGGTGTTGAGCTCGCGCGCGCGGATGGCGTCCTGCAGCGCCTGCGCGAACTGTCCCATCTTGACGAGCGCGGCGGAGCGGTTGGAGTAGAGGATGTGGTTGGTGGGGTCGAGCTGCAGCGCGTCCGTGTAGAGCGCCACGGCCGTCGCGTAGTCGCCCGCTTGGCACGCGGCGTTGCTCTGGCGCGCCTTCTCCAGGAACAGCGCGCGACTCGCCGCCGGCAGCTCCGCGGTGCCCTCCACCTGCAGGGGGTTGTACACACATGTATAAAGGTGGATGACAGTGCTGCCAAAGCAGTTACTAAACACAGCCTTCCGAAAGGCCTTCACAAAAGAAGACGAAGTAAATATTCCAGAATTCGAATCGAGAACAGCTGCCAACATGAGTAGTGAAGCAACTTAAATCACTTAATAAAAGCAAGTCTTCTGGTCCAGACTGTATACCAATTAGCTTCCTTTCGGAGTATTCTGATGCATTAGCTCCATACTTAACAATCATATACAACCGTTAGCTCGACGAAAGACCCGTACCCAAAGACTGGAAAGTTGCACAGGTCACACCAATATGAAAGAAAGGTAGTAGGAGTAATCCACTAAATTACAGGCCCATATCGTTAACGTCGATATTCAGCAGGATTTTAGAAGATATAGACACCCCACCCCCCTCACCCTATTGTGTTCGAACATAGATCTGTACCTGCAGATTGGAAAATTGCGCAGGTCGCACCAGTGTTTAAGAAGGGTAGTAGGAGTAATCCATCGAACTACAGACCTATATCATTGACGTCGGTTTGCAGTAGGGTTTCGGAGCATATACTGTATTCAAACATTGAGAATCACCTCGAAGGGAACGATCTATTGATACGTAATCAGCATGGTTTCAGAAAACATCGTTCTTGTGCAACGCAGCTAGCTCTTTATTCGCACGAAATAATGGCCGCTATCGACAGGGGATCTCAAGTTGATTCCGTATTTCTAGATTTCCGGAAAGCTTTTGACACCGTTCCTCACAAGCGACTTCTAATTAAGCTGCGGGCCTATGGGGTATCGTCTCAGTTGTGAGACTGGATTCGTGATTTCCTGTCAGGAAGGTCGCAGATCGTAGTAATAGACAGCAAATCATCGAGTAAAACTGGATATCAGGTGTTCCCCGAGGAAGCGTCCTGGGACCTCTGCTGTTCCTGATCTATATAAATGACCTGTGTGACAATCTGAGCAGCTCTCTTAGGTTGTTCGCAGATGATGCTGTAATTTACCGTCTAGTAAGGTCATCCGAAGACCAGTATCAGTTGCAAAGCGATTTAGAAAAGATTGCTGTATGGTGTGGCGGGTGGCAGTTGACGCTAAATAACGAAAAGTGTGAGGTGATCCACATGAGTTCCAAAAGAAATCCGTTGGAATTCGATTACTCGATAAATAGTACAATTCTCAAGGCTGTCAATTGTACTAAGTACCTGGGTGTAAAAATTACGAACAACTTCAGTTGGAAAGACCACATAGATAATATTGTGGGGAAGGCGAGCCAAAGGTTGCGTTTCATTGGCAGGACACTTAGAAGATGCAACAAGTCCACTAAAGAGACAGCTTACACTACACTCGTTCGTCCTCTGTTAGAATATTGCTGCGCGGTGTAGGATCCTTACCAGGTGGGACTGACGGAGGACATCGAAAGGGTGCAAAAAAGGGCGGCTCGTTTGGTATTATCACGTAACAGGGGAGAGAGTGTGGCAGATATGATACGCGAGCTGGGATGGAAGTCATTAAAGCAAAGACGTTTTTCGTCGCGGCGAGATCTTTTTACGAAATTTGAGTCACCAACTTTCTCTTCCGAATGCGAAAATATTTTGTTGAGCCCAACCAACATAGGTAGACATGATCATCAAAATAAAATAAGTGAAGTCAGAGCTCGAACAGAAAGGTTTAGGTATTCGTTGTTCACGCGCGCTTTTCGGGACTGGAATGGTAGTGAGATAGTATGATTGTGGTTCGATGAACCCTCTGCCAAGCACTTAAATATGAATTGCAGAGTAATCATGTAGATGTAGATAATCAATTACCTCAAAGGAAACGATCTATTGACACACAGTCAACATGGATTTAGGAAACATCGTTCCTGTGAAGCACAACTTGCTCTTTATTAACATGAAGTGCTGAGTGCTATTGACAATGGATTTCAGATCGATTCCGTATTTCTGGATTTCCAGAAGGCTTTTGACACTGTACCACACAAGCGGCTCGTAGTGAAATTGCTTGCTTATGGAATATCGTCTCAGTTATGTGACTGGATCTGTGATTTCCTGCCCGCAGCTCGTGGTCGTGCGGTAGCGTTCTCGCTTCCCACGCCCAGGTTCCCGGGTTCGATTCCCGGCAGGGTCAGGGATTTTCTCTGCCTCGTGATGGCTGGGTGTTGTGTGATGTCCTTAGGTTAGTTAGGTTTAAGTAGTTCTAAGTTCTAGGGGACTTATGACCATAGATGTTAAGTTCCATAGTGCTCAGAGCCATTTTTTGTGATTTCCTGTCAGAGAGGTCACAGTTCGTAGTAACTGACGGAAAGTCATCGAGTAAAACAGAAGTGATTTCTGGCGTTCCCCAAGGTAGTGTTATAGGCCCTTTGCTGTTCCTTATCTATATAAACGATTTGGGAGACAATCTGAGCAGCCGTCTTCGGTTGTTTGCAGATGTCGCTGTCGTTTATCGACTAATAAAGTCATCAGTAAACTTCGGTTACATGATAAATCAGTCTAATCTAAAAGCCGTAAATTCAACTAAATACCTGAGTGTTACAATTACGAAGAATTTAAATTGGAAGGAACACAAAGAAAATGTTGTCGGGAAGGCTAACCAAAGACTGCGCTTTATTGGCAGGACACTAAGAAAATGTAACAGACCTACTAAGGAGACTGCCTACACTACGCTTGTCCATCCACTTTTGGAATACTGCTGCGCGGTGTGGGATCCTTCCAGATAGTACTGACTGAGTACGTCGAAAAAGGTCAAAGAAAGGCAGCACGTTTTGTATTATCGCGAAATATGGGAGAGAGTGTCACAGAAATAATACAGGATTTGGGATGGACATCATTAAAAGAAAGGAGTTTTTCGTTGCGACGGAATCTTCTTACGAAATTCCAATCACCAACTTTCTCCTCCGAATGCGAAAATATTTTGTTGACACTGTCTTACACAGGGAAGAACGATCACCAAGATAAAATAAGAGAAATCAGAGCTCGTACGGAAAGATATAGGTGTTCATTCTTCCCGCGCGCAATACGAGATTGGAATAATAGAGTTGTGAAGGTGGCACTTAAATGTGATTTGCAGAGTATCCATATGACGTGCGTGTGAGTATGTGTATCTGTTCCACATCTCCTCCTAAACCACTGGATCAATTTTAACCTAATTTGGTAGACATACTACTTATTGTGTGGGAAGAAGTACTACAGGATTAAGAACCACCTAGCTTTCATTGGGGTGAGGGTTGGGATGAATACGGTTGGCAATCCCTGACATCTAGGCTGCCCTGCACAACAGGTGTGTTATGTTGGCCGTCTTGGAAAGCACTCCACAAGGTATACACGCGAGTGGGTGTGGCCAGACAGAAATAGAGGGGAGGAGGAGTTGGAAGTGAGAGGGGGAGGATGAGATAGACAAAGAAAGGGGTGTACAGGAGTTAGACAGAGAGCAAGAGGGGAGGAGGAACTGTCACACAGAGAGGGTGGAGTCGTAGATGAACACACAGAGAGAAGGTGAGGAGTTGATTGGTGCACAGAGAGTCGGAGGGCAGGCAGGGGTAGGAGGCACGTGAAGGATGAAGGAGAGTAGTGAGCAGGTAGAAAAGGAGAGGGGAGGGAGATGGACAGGGGTGGGTGATGAGGATATGAACAAAGAGAGGACGACAAGGAGGAGGAGATGTATATCATATATGTGCTTTCTGCGTCTGTGGGCGAAGCTACAGGTTAAAGGTTGGCTTATGACATATATCTTCTAAAGGAACAGGCTGTCATAGGGATCAATTTTCAAAATATTTCCACGGTCACTTAAGATATATTTAATTGTGGCCCATCTCTCCCTAATTAAAATGCATGGTCCATCACTCACAAATAGAACTGGTCCATCTATCTTGGCTGTCTGGGAGAGATGGGCCACCCTGATTTTAGTCTGCAGTTTTAGTGCTCGGTGGCCATTTTAGGTTAGGCAGATGCCAACACATTTGTCAAGCTTTTAGTAATAAAACTGCAGGAATACTGTGCCATAAGTGCCATAATACTAAAAGAACGTAACTGTGTGATAAAACTTTTCAACTTACCAAAACAGAAAATGTGATTTTTCTCCTGAACTAAGACGATAATGGCAACAACACTTTTGCACGACGCTCGTTCAATAAAGAGGTTACTCACAAGTGAACGGTGCTGCTCTCTAGCGGCGCATTCACGAAATACGTCACTGGACCGTCTCACCCAGTGGTCCAACTCACCCCGAGTTACCCTAACAGAAGCCAACTGGAGAAACACAAACACATTTTTAAAAAATCTGGTTGACACAAGTGCTTAAAAAAGATGCTCGCGATTTTCTGTTAACCCTGATCAAGAAACCATTAAATGTATAAGAGGCGATGAAAAAGTTTCCATTTGCAGTCATTGCTGCATCGTATATGGAACGAACCGCAACTCCGATGTGAGTATACAAACACCGTCATTTAGGAAAGGCATTTGTGTATTTCCCACGTGCGTGTGGTAAAAACGACGTTACCAAATGCAGCGAAACGGAAACAGTGTGTTGTTATTGTTTTCTTAGCTGCCCAAGGGCAAACACGGGTAGGTAGCCATCGAAGAATGAAGACTGTGTATGGGGCAGCATGTATGTCGAAAACCACCGTTGTGGAATGCTGCTCAAAGGTTCGTGCTTGTCGCGATACCGCTCGTCCCCACATCGCAAACGTCGTAACGCAGAAGTTACGCCAACTGAAGCGGGAAAACCCGAGCAACCGCCCAATAGCCCAATAGATCTTTCTCCATGCCGTTATTAGGCTTTCGATCCCATAAAAAAAGACCACGAAGGGCCAACGATTCCCGTCGGACGATGATGTGCAGCAGGCAGTTATACGAACTTCTTCATACAATATGACCTCTTCAATCTGGTGCGCCTGTTGGTTGATTGTTCCAACGCTCACGGTACTTTTTCCTCATGGCATACCAATTCTGCACTGTACGACCTCAGAATGGAAAATACTGTATTTTTGTCGCCCACTATAAAACATGGAGCATTATGGAGAAACGAGAATAATTTCGAAAGTTGCAGCTTACGTCGTTTTATTCACGAATTTTAGCTTTGTTTAAAAGTATTTTACGATTTTTCATATCGCTTGCTAATTTTCTAAAGACTTAGGAACATAAAGTATAATAATTATTACATAAATTACGTAGAAAATAATTAAAAACAAACAGGACGTATGACGTTAGGAGACAGTAGGCTTTCTGGCCGCTTGGGGCGCTAGTGTCGTTCCAGGTATCAGACGGTAACAAGGCTACAGCACTGTATGACGCGACTGCGGTATTATCCTTAACGATGGGACGTGTTCTAGATGTTGATCACTGCTTTTGCCATCGTGACGTATAGCGATCGCTCTTTTTCCTTGTTACGAGCGTTATCTCGTCTTTGCTCACGTTTAAAAGAGAGCATGGCTTATGGACGCTGTTGTTAAATTCATCGAATGCAGGTCTCGAGGTCGACACGCGCACTACAGTGAGGTGGCAGAAGTCATGGGATTCCTCCTAATATCGTTCGGACCTCCTTTCGTCAGGCGTTGTGCAGCAAGTCGACGTGGCGTGGACTCAACAAGTCGTTGGAAGTCTCCTGCAGAAATATTGAGCCATGTTGCCTCCATAGCCGCCCATAATTGCAAAAGTGTTGCCGTTACAGGATTCTGTTCACGAACTGACCTTTCGATTATGTTCCATAAATATTCGATGGGATTCATGTCGGTCTATTTGGGTGGCCCAATCACTCGCTCGGATTGTCCTGAATGTTCCTCAAACCATTGGACCGGTGACATGGCTCACTGTCAACCATAAAAATTCCTTCGTTGCTTGCGAAGATGGCGTCCATGAATGGCTGCAAATAGTCTCCAAGTAAGCCAACATAATCATGACCCAGTTCATTCCATGTAAGGCCGGCCTCGGTGGTCTCGCGGTTCTAGGCGCTCAGTCCGGAACCGCGCGACTGTTACGGTCGCAGGTTCGAATCCTGCCTCGGGCATGGATGTGTGTGATGTCTTTAAGTTAGGTTTAAGTAGTTCTAAGTTCTAGGGGACTGATGACCACAGCAGTTAAGTCCCATAGTGCTCAGAGCAATTTGAACCATTTGAACCATTCCGTGTAAACACAGTCCACACCATTACGGGGCAACCACCATCTTGCACAGTTCATTGTTGACAAATTGCTTCGTGGGGTCTGCGCCACATTCGAGCCCTCCCATCAGCTCTGACCAACTGAAATCGGGACTCATCTGACCCGGTCACGGTTTTCCAATCGTCTTCGGTCAATTCGATACAGTTACGAGCCCAGGAGAGGCACTGCAGGTGATGTCGTGCTGTTAACAAAGGCCCTCGCGTCGGTCGTCTGCTGCCGTAGTTCATTAACGCCAAATTTCGCCACACTTTCCTAATGGATAAGTTCGTCCTACATTCCATACTGATTTCTGCGGTTGTGTCACGCAGCGAGAAATCTACCCAAACACCGTTGCTTTCGGTCGTTAAGCGGAGGCCGTCGGCGTGGTGAGAGGTAATGCCTAAAACGTGGTATTGTCGGCACAGTCTTCAAACTGTGGACCGGAATATTGAATTTCCGAAATAGAATGTCCCATGCGTAGAGCTCCCACTGCCATTCCACTTTCAATTAATTCCCGCCTTGCGTCCATAATCACGTCGGAAACTTTTCACGAGAATCATCTAAGTACAAATGAGTGCTCTGCCAATGCCCCTTTAAACCTTGTATACGCGACAATACCGCCATCTGGATATGCTCATACCGCTGTCCAATGACTTCTGTCACCCTCAGTGTATCTACGCTTTTTTTTTGAAGGACTGTACCGGTGCAAAAATCCTTGTCCTTCCGTTACAGTTAGGGTTACTGACCTGATAGAAATTCTAATCGCGGAGAGCGAGAGGCGTGGTCGGAGGGTTCCGCGTGGGCCATAACTCGGCGAGAGGCGATGGGCGAGATTATTGAGCGCGTCCTTTTCGATAACGCCTGGACATTCTTTCGGCGTTTCGGCACCTTATAATTTCCCAAACAAAAGACGTGGCCCGCCGGCGCGCGGAATAAAAAGGCGAGGCGCGCCACAGATAGGAATGTCCATTTCAAATACGGCGCGGGGCGCGACTCGTAACTCTTCCGCGAAGAGCAGAGGGGTCAGCGCGGCGACCCCTGCAGCCGCCAGCCGGAAGGCTCCCCCAACGCAGAAGACAGAAGACAATGGTCCCGCAGCCGAGTCACCCCGCGACCCTCTAACAATGGCGCCGGCGCGTCTTCTTCTCTCCTCCTGAGGACAGCTGTTCGCACAGGCGCTGACCACGGCTCCGTGCCTGAGAGGTTAACGTCCAGCACGAGATATTCGGCTCAGTGCTCTTCTCACAGCGCGTGCACGGCGCGCTACATAACCTTCACCGTGTGTGGAATGAGATTTTCACTCTGCAGTGGAGTGTGCGCTGATATTAAACTTCCTGGCAGGTTAAAACTGTGTGCCGGAGCCAGGCTCGAACTCGGGACTTTTGCCTTTCGCGGGCAAGTGCGGAGCACTTTGTACAGCACTTGCCCGCCAAATACAAAGGTCCCGAGTTCGAGTCTCGGTCCGGCACACAGTTTTAATCTGCCAGGAAGTTTCATATTAGCGCACACTCCGATGCAGAGTGAAAATTTCACCCTCGAAACATCCATAGGGCTGTGGCTAAGCCATGTCTCCGCAATATCCTTTCTTTCAGGAGTGCTAGTTCTGCAAGGTTCGTAGGAGAACTACTATAAAGTTTGGAAGGTAGGAGACGAGATACTGGCAGAAGTAAAGCTCTGAGGACGGGGCGTGAGTCGTGCTTGGGTAACTCAGATGATAGAGTACTTGCCCGAGAAAGGCAAAGGTCCCGAGTTCGAGGCTTAGTCCGGCACACAGTTTTAATCTGCCAGGAAGTTTCACCGTGTGTGTTTCAACGCCTCGATATGCTATCAGCGTTCTCAATTGCTCTCGCTCGCTCTGTATCTGGTGCAGCAAGGAAGTCGCCGTGGCGTGTCACTGAAGCTAAAGCTCTATATGCAGAAAGTATGGCTGTCCTTTTTCCCTCCGTTCGCGAGATCTGGGCTTTCGGGTGACTAAGGCTATTATTTCCAAATCAATTTGGCGAGATTTCTTCTGGATTCCGATCAGACCGAACACGTCAGCAGCAGTTACTGACTTTCTTCATAGTTTTCACACATGCCTCGGTATTACCGGTTGACTGTTTTGCCTAATCACCCACGGGAATGACATCATCACTATCCCAAAAGATTGTCATCGTCACTTTGACAGCAGAGAGAGCTATCTCGAATTTATTCTTTCTTGTTGACTGCCGATGCCACTCCAGTGACTGCCTTTTCGTTACGATTCATAGTAATGCACCCACATGTTGTCACCTGAAATGATCCGTGACAGAAAAGCCTCAAACTGCTCCAACAGTTCAGATCAGATGGTTTTTCTCTGAGTCTTGTGGTCTGTTGTAGGCATTCGTGGAGCCCATCTTGAGCACTCCTTTGAATGTCGTAGAGCCTCAGCCATTGTACACACACCTGTAGCGTTCACTGATAACTGTAGTGCCGACTGCCGGGTTGGGATGGGCCGGTCTGCACGAATAATGGCATCCGAACGATTCACCACGTCGTGCGATCAGTGACTGTGACAAGACGACAAAAACGTGGCCGATCGTGGAGCTCAGTTTCTGCACTTCCTGACACTTCAAGTCTCTCAGCTCACTGCCCAAAATTATTCCCATCAACTGCGTCATTGCCATATACTGCACACAGACGTTTATGGATGTTCACCGCAGTTTCTTTTTCCACAAACAAGAATTCAGGTACAGCACGTTGCTTGTAAAGAATTTCTTGCATAGGCGGCATTTGAGGATTCGCTACGGCGCCGCCATTTATCAGGGTGGTTAGAAACGCCGATCACTTGCAGAAGACACATCAGATCTGAAGAACATAAAAAGACATTTTCCTTTATATACACTTTAAAACAAAAATGCTGAAATGTAAGCCCAGGACGACTTGCCACGAAGGGCAAAAAAGCGGGGCTTAGAATATCGTCGGCGTACTGCTGTGTCGTAAGGGTGCCGAGAATAGACAATCAAAGGAGTCCTGCCGGTTGCTGTGACCGAGCGGTTCTAGCCGCTTCAGTCCGGAACCACGCGACTGCTACGGTCGGAGGTTCGAATCCTGCCTCGGGCATGGATGTGTGTGATGTCCTTAGGTTGGTTAGGTTTAAGTAGTTCTAAGTCTAGGGGACTGATGACTTCAGATGTTAAGTACCATACTGTTTAGAGCCATTCGAACCATTTTAAAGGAGTCCTGCTATGAAAAGAAATGGCACCCCAGAGTATCACTCCTGGTTGTCGGACCTCTATCCAGGGCGTCTCCAAACACGACTTATTGACTGGAGTAGAACTGTCTTATGAGGCCCGAAGATCAGCGGAGACGTGGCCGGAGACGTTCCAGACATCGGTGGGACTTCTTTGGTTGTCATCAGCCGCACCATTACAGCATATTCTACGCCCCTTTTTGCTGCCCTCTACTGTGAGCCATCCCGGGCTTACATTTCAGAAACGTTATGCCCGCCCGCATACGGCGAGAGTTTCTACCTCTTGTCTTCGTGCTTGCCAAACCCTATCTTGGCCAACAAGGTCGCCAGATCTCTCCCCAATTTAGAACGTTTGGAGCATTACAGGCAGGGCCCTCCAACCAGCTCGGGATTTTGACGATCTAATGCACCATTTTGACAGAATTTAGCACGATATCCATCAGGAGGACCAGCATCTCTATCAATCAGTGCCAAGCGAACAACTACTTCCATAAGATACAGAGGTGGACCAAAGCGTTATTGACTTACTCAGTTTCTGTAGCTCTTTGTCTTGAACAATTATTCAATGTCTTTGAAACGATAATAATTTGTTTAGCTGTACATGTACATCACATTCACCAATTTCCGTCCCATTCGGATAATTCCTTCGTGGTAGGTCGTTTACTTACCTTTTTTTGTTTGTCTTAAAGCATATGTAATGTGAGCTGTTTTTGATCTGTCGAGATGTTGAATGTTCAAGGTTCTCGTAAAACCAGGCGAGAGGATTGGGTACGGACGTGAGATTGGAGAAGGTGGTGTAGTAAAGACGTTGAGCTGAGTTTTGGAGAGAACTGAGTGGTAACGTAAGTGTGGGGGGCAGGTACGGTTTCAACTAGGCAGGGAAAGGATGGAGTAAAAGCAGTAGGATTGACAAGGGCTTATCTGAGGGCAAAAGCTCGGTAATGATTTCATGATATGAAGTGGAGGGGGGGGGGCAGTATTGTAAGTTACTCTAGGAGAGGAAGATGGGACGTGTTGATAGGGTCGCGGCACCAGCTCACGGTTCCCGACCATGAGAGATACAATGGGGTGCTGGGACTCGATTTTACAGGGAATGTAGGAGAGGCAAATTGATGTTGTAGTTTGACGAGGAACTGGAAATTTATGAGCAGGTAGCGGTGAACAGTGGCAGGAGCGAAAGTCCACGCAACATTTGCATAGGTTAGCATGAATATGAAATGAGGGTCGTGTGTCTTGGCCGCATGCTAGGCCACTTACCAGCTTTACTGGTTTACAAATTCTGCCTACTAATCTGCGATTGTATTGCTGTTTGATTAATATTTTCCGTCTATATCGATTAAAAGACGTTTATTTATTACATGTTTAGGCACAGTTATCTTCAGACACTGCAGAAAAGATGAAAATAAATAAAATAAAAAAATTACTTACATTAAAAGCGCATAAAAAATGAAATGTTAATAGCATTATAAAATAGCTTCCCACTAGCGCCACCTTGCGGCAGTTTCCCTCCAGTTTCGCTTAGTGGTGCTGTGCTGGCAGCTGTCGTTTTAGTTTGTTCGATCAAAACTCAAGCAGTATTAGAATACAGTTCTTTAGCGTATTTCTTTTTACCTCTTTAACAGTAACTGAAGATGACTATGCCGAAACATACAATAAACGAAGATCACTTGAGCTAATAAACAGGATACTTTCATTGAAAAGAGGTAGTAATACGTGTTACAAGTCAAATATAATAAGCAAAGATTAAAATTTATGAAGAATCATTACTAGAAAAAGGGATAGCTTGATGAGACACGTTAATTAAAAATCAGTAAATTTGGCGGTGGACGTCAAAACTTGTAGCTGCAGGCTGACTGGAATATACAGCTCACATTATGAAGATGTCTGGTATGTATGCAAATGAAGATGTTTACGCAGAAAATAAAAAAAAAAGGCGAAGACTACGACTAAGTTCAGAGACACAAAATTAAAAGGAAATGAACGGGTTGTATAAATTATGGTCCAAAAATAAACTGACAGGAAGAAATTGCTGTGTAAAAAAGAAAAAAATTGTTGTAAACACTTTAGGAAGTTGACTGCCAACAGCCGTTAAGTAATGTATTAATTGCATATTTGAACCATCAGCTGATTTTATTTTAAACCCAAATTCTACCGGTTTCGGTCTTGGACCATCTTCACGGATGAAGGGTTAAAAGTCGCGTGGTGTGGCCACACGGTTCGAGGCGCCATGTCCGGATTGCACGGCCCCTCCGGCCGGGGGTTGGTTCAAAAATAGTTCAAATGGCTCTGAGCACTATGGGACTTAACATCTGAGGTCATCAGTCCCCTAGAACTTAGAACTACTTAAACCTAACTAACCTAAGGACATCACACACATCCATGCCCGAGGCAGGATTCGAACCTGCGAACGTAGCAGTCGCGTGGTTCCGGACTGAGCGCATAGAACCGGAGGTTGGAGTCCTCCCTCGGGCGTGTGTGTGTGTGTGTGTGTGTGTGTGTGTGTGTGTGTGTGTGTTGTCCTTAGTATAAGTTAGTTTAAGTAGTGTGTAAATCTAGAGACCTATGAACTCAGCAATTTGATGCCTTAGGAATTTACACACCCTTGAACCTTTGAAGGGCTAAAATAGTTGAAGCCACCATATTGCATTAGTCATTACTTAAAATGTGTAGTGCATGCCATGAATGTAAATATATGAGACTGGACTTTAGCAAACATCCAAATTCTAAATGTATACTGCTCTGTATCAGCTGTCACTGACTGTAACTGAAACTATTATTTTCAACGAAATTCACGGAAGATTTTGGGCGAGTCCACTATTAGGACGGGCATTAAACAAGACTTTGATTTGTTGTGCTCTTTAATAATGTTCTGCAAAAGAGTAAAAAGATTCTAGGAGAAAGAAGATAGAGCAAGTGGAGTTCGACGTTTGTTACTAAAACGACTTATTTTATAGGCATTTAATAGCAACTCTTTTACAAATAATCTTCCCATAAAAACTAACCGAGAAACTTAGATTTCAAATGTCTTTTAAGAAGTCATGACCTTACCTGAAGCGTTAGTAAGATTACGGGAAAATTAGTGAAATTGATAAGTAAAGTAGTTACATAAAATTACGCAGATCAATGGATTCGACACAAAGTAGTGAAACAAAACTGATAAAATTGGAAGTTGCAAAGAACTTTAGGAGTAATCTTTGAATGACCACCAAAATCAGACACTACAACACACCTCCAGAATTAGGAAAATTTGTTGTTGTAGAAAGTATGTACTCAAATGTCACCAAGAGAAATAGTAAACAAGGAAAGAAAGATTTTGAAAAAAATACCTGGATGCAGCGAGGACGGACGAGGGCGAGTTTAGTCGCAGAAGGAATGCAGACCTCTACAAGAACCAACAAACGATGTCCCTTACTGTAAGGGATAGGTGAGACGGGTTGTTTGCTCATGTGGTGCGGGTGGACAAGTGTAGACTCACCAAATAAATGTCACTTTTATATGAGCAAATAATGCAACATGTGGATGTATGAAATGAAATGTACGGTAGGAATGGGAGTGACCAAGAACACAATACAAAACAAAAATCATATATAGAAATTTAATACCGAATTTAAATGGCTCCCAGAAGAGTAAGGAAACGAAAGAAATGACAGGTAATGTGAAGCAAAGCTGAAGACATTTTAATTCGAGCAAAGGAGGCAGGAGCGACCCCGTATTACCCTGGCCGCACACACGGGAACGCGCGGAATTGCAGTCGACAGATATATTGATAGCTCACAATGAGCGAGCACGGGAACTCGGCAGGCGGGTATCTGATTTCGAGGAACCCTGGTCTGCTTTCCAGTTCGGCAAACTGGTTTAACCTGCTACCGCCTTCAGTAAAGAAGACGCTACTGCCACAAGCCCTTAGCTTAACTCCCGGTGCTTTGTTCTGTTTTGATTTTGCGCTGCCGAGGCTGTTTTGCTACTCTGTACATGCAAAGAAAAAAAAAGAACTAAATTATACGTGCCTGCGCTTAAAGCGAAGCTATAAATAGTGAGAAAACGGCAGGGACTGATGCGTTTACAATGTCACGAAGAATCCTGATTTAGCTTTCTAATTACATTCTGTTCAATCGCGGATGCATTCCGCCAGTTTCCTGTCAGCAGTGCTCTACACTTCGAGATTCCGAAGTACTGTAGTAGCAGCTCAATTCCAACTTTTATTTCGTTAAAGACAGTTGTATATCAAATTCTTGCAAATTCTTAGTGTCAAATCAGAGTCTCCCCGTCGGAGGTTCGAGTCCTCCCTCGGGCTGGCTGTGTGTGTTGTCCTTAGCGTAAGTTACACTATTGGCCATTAAAATTGCTACACCACGAAGATGACGTGCTACAGACGCGAAATTTAACCGACAGGAAGAAGGTGCTGTGATATGCAAATGATTAGCTTTTCAGAGCATTCACACACGGTTGGCGCCGGTGGCGACACCTACAACCGATTTCTCATACAGAAACAGCAGTTGAGCGACGTTGCCTGGTGAAACGTTGTTGTGATGCCTCGTGTAAGGAGGAGAAATGCGTACCATCACGTTTACGACTTTGATAAAGGTCGGATTGTAACCAGTCGCGATTGCGGTTTATCGTATCGCGACATTGCTGCTCGCGTTGCTCGAGATCCAATGACTGTTAGCAGAATATGGAATCGGGGGGTTCAGGAGGGTAATACGGAACGCCGTGCTGGATCCCAATGGCCTCGTATCACTAGCAGTCGAGATGACAGGCATCTTATCCGCATGGCTGTAACGGATCGTGCAGCCACGTCTCGATCCCTGAGTCAACAGATGGGTACGTTTGCAAGACAACAACCATCTGCACGAACAGTTCGACGACGTTTGCTGCAGCATGAACTATCAGCTCGGAGACCATGGCTGCAGTTACCCTTGACGCTGAATCACATACAGGAGCGCCTGCGATGGTCTACTCAACGACAAACCTGGGTGCACGAATGGCAAAACGTCATTTTTTGGATGAATCCAGGTTCTGTTTACAGCATCATGATGGTCGCACCCGTGTTTGGCGACATCGCGATGAACGCACATTGGAAGCGTGTATTCGTCATCGCCATACTGGCGTATCACCCGGCGTGATGGTTTGGTTACACGTCTCGCTCACCTCTTGTTCACATTGACGGCACGTTGAACAGTGGACGTTGCATTTCAGATGAGTTACGACCCGTGGCTCTACCCTTTATTCGATCCCTGCGAAACCCTACATTTCAGCAGGATAAAGCACGACCGCATGTTGCAGGTCCTACACGGGCCTTTCTGGATACAGAAAATGTTCGACTGCTGCCCTGGCCAGCACATTCTCCAGGTCTCTCACCAACTGAAAACGTCTGGTCAATGGTGGCCGAGCAACTGGCTCGTCACAATACGCCAGTCACTACTCTTGATGAACTGTGGTATCGTGTTGAAGCTGCATGGGCAGCTGTACCTGTACACGCCATCCAAGCTCTGTTTGACTCAATGCCCAGGCGTACCAAGGCTGTTATTACGGCCAGATGTGGTTGTTCTGGGTACTGATTTCTCAGGATCTATGCACTCAAATTTCGTGAAAATGTAATCACATGTCAGTTCTAGTATACTATATTTGTCCAATGAATACCCGTTTAATCATCTGCATTTCTTCTTGGTGTAGCAATTTTAATGGCCAGTAGTGTAGTTGAAGTTAGTGTAAGTAGTGTGTAAGCTTAGGGACCGATGACCTCAGCAGTTTGGTCCCATAAGATCATACCATAAATTTCCAATTTTCAAATCAGAGTATATGCTCATAGTGTGTCTACTGCAGATATTGGCCTTCTCTCTAATATCACATATATGTTCTTCGAGTTGTCAGTGACTTCACGATGACTTTTGAGAGCCAACTAGCAAGACACCACTAGCAAGACACCACCACCACCACCACCAGCAGCAGCGGCAGCAGCATTTATGACACGAATCGACTTCCATTCATCGCTCCTGATTCTACATGGTTCCGCCAGGAGCACGTCATTAACGTCCGCTCCTGCTGTAACATCCGGTACTTCAGAGTATAATCCAAATGCAAATAGCAGTCGTAAGACGGAACATCAACTGTCAAAAAACTATTTTTTGACTCCCACGTCACCTTCTACAGTGAGTCCAAGAAGTCGCCATATCCCTTGGGAAAATAGTATGTCATATAATTTACATGTAAAAACTACGTGTCCAGCAGAAGTGTATTCCATCGTATTCTTACTCAAAGATCAGTGCATCTGCATTAATCCTTAATATCTGCCCAACATCTCAGCAGTTATGCTTCGAATAGTTCCTTCATCATTTTTGCGAGCTTCTTTATTAATCTTACCCGAGCCACTGGGACTTGATTATTCCCCATAATTATCTGTCTAGAGTGGTAAGGTCCGGACTTGGGGTGGCTATTTCAGGGGATTTTGCTTAACGACATCCAATTCAGAAGTCTCAAAATTGTTCGTCAAGTAACACACGCGCCTGAGTAGCAAAACGTGCTGGAGCTCCGTCCTACTGGAAGCACACCTGATCTTTGCCGTTGTGCTGAGGTATCAACCATGTTTTAAATGTTCCAAATAAGAAGTCCTATTCGCGCACTCTTCAAAAATACACTGCCTGAGAAAAGAGAAGTACCCAGAATGGAAGGAGGAAACGAAATTTCACGATTTAGAGAATACGTGATGTAATTTCAGTGATTACGCTATCGAATCAAATTTACAAAGAACATGACAATATGAGCCCACTTGTCAATATGACATTGCATCCCCTTTGGCCTGAGTGAATCCACTGATCCGGTTATGAAGCGTGCCATAAAGCTGTTGTATCCTCTCCTGAGGCAAGCTGGCCCACAACGGCTGTAAACGGTCCTTGCCATCCTGCATGCAGCCGCTGGGACGGAGATAACTTCTGAACTGGTCCCCACACATGTCCTGTTGGTGACAGACCTTGGGGATCTTGCTAGCCACGGGTGTACCTCAACATCACGCAGACAGTTCATAGGGGCACGTCCCATGTGTGGACAAGTGTTGTACCGCTGAAAAATGCCCTGTCGCCTGAGAGGTGACGCACAATAGCAACAATAATTTCGTGTGGCTCAAATGGCCTGATGTAGGTCTTTCAGTTGGACGCGTGATGTCCGTGACGTACAGTCGTGCCGCCAGAGTTCTCTCAGTGACTACCAACTGTGACCTGAAGTCGTACCCGGTGGCTCTCCACATCATGAGGCGAGTAATAACACCCTCATACCTCTCCAAAACATTAGAAGCATGGGACTTCTCTGCAGGTCGCCGCCATACCACCGACGTTGGTTATCCGCTGTGACGCAGAACCTTGATTCACCGTTGAACGCAATGCGATACCGTCCGTCAACGGTACATGCTTCCCAGTCACAGCACCAGTCCAAATGCAGTCGTTTCTGTTGTTCCGTTAATGGTAGCATACTCGAGGGACGATAATTCCCTAGTCGGGTTGCTGCTAGTCTCCGACGAATTGTGTGCGATGACAGAGAATGTTGCACGCAGTCCATTACTACTTCCCGGACGGCAGGGCCGGATGTGAAGGGGTTATGTTGCGCTTGGTGCACAATGCGGGATTCAGTTCTTGAGATGGTCAGACGTTGTCGACTAGAACCTTGACGACGAGTATGACTGCCCTCAAGTTCCCATGCAGCCCAACATATTCGATTGCACCACAACTCTGAGTGTTGTACGTGTTGACCTACCGACCAAACGGAGACAGAGTTTGAGGCCCCTCTCAAGTCAGGTGCTGATAATGCCGTCTCACACGACCACGCCGCATCTCTCTGTCTTTTACAGTGATCACTCAACATCTGACGGTTGTTAATGTAGTATCATTGCCACAGATACTACTACAACGCCGCGCCAACACAAGGTTGGCAGCCCGTCGTCTGCCGAGCACAGCGCACTCTAGCGGGCTGTGCAGCTCGACGGAACTGGAGTGTACCTCGTTCACTTCTTAGCTAGCTTTCAACCTAGGCAGACGCACGTTCATAATCGGCCCTCAGCCAGTTCTGTAATGTTTGCATTGATTCTCTAAGGAGGGCCCATCAGGCTTAGTCCCTGAGAGTATGTTGTATTAGTTCATGGTATTCCATGTTACGAGATTGTCAGTTCATAGCCGCAGCTGCAGTCCTATAAAAACTACTGAAGATAAGTAATTTCATTGTACTATGTGTTTCTTGAATAATAATCCTTCTCTCTAACAGTGTGCCGTACCGCATATTATTGCAACCTGGACTCCTTCAGCTCCTATCAACTCGGCCTCCTACTTATTTGCATTCAGTAACGAACTGAAAACACCCACGCGTTTTGTGCCTCTAAACAATGAGACACAATAGTAAAACCCCTTATATGCCCTACTATGTCTAGTAGCAACACTAAACACGAACAACAGTAATGCACTATGGAGGCCGTTCTATCTGTTACAGAGCACTGATTGCAACTCCAGTCATTTACACACACGCCGATGGTGTGTTATCTAACCATATCTTCTGGGCGCTTCAGTGTTTTGGTCTGGTGGTGTACTTGATCCGATCAAGTATCAAGGCAGAGGCAACGGAAAAAGCATGCGAAGTTCAGAAGAACGCGATATCCCGAAGATTGGCTAAAATTTACAGACGCCCGAAATTTGGCACGGTCTTCAATGCGAGATGCCTTTAATAGGTTCCACAACGAAACATTGTATCGAAATTTGGTAGAAAATCCGAAGAAATTCTGGTCGTATGTAAAGTACACAAGGCGCAAGACGCAGTCAATACCTTCACTGCGCAGTGCCGGTGGTACTGTTACCGACGACTGTGCCGCAAAAGCGGAGTTATTGAACGCAGTTTTCCGAAATTCCTTCACCAGGGAAGACGAATGGAATATTCCAGAATTTGAAACACGAACAGCTGCTAGCATGAGTTTCTTAGAAGTAGATACCTTAGGGGTTGTGAAGCAACTCAAATCGCTTGATACGGGCAAGTCTTCAGGTCCAGATTGTATGCCGATTAGGTTCCTTTCAGATTACGCTGATACAATGGCTCCCTACTTAGCAATCATATACAATCGCTCGCTCACCGATAGATCTGTACCTATAGATTGGAAAATTGCGCAGGTCGCACCAGTCTTTAAGAAGGGTAGTGGGGGTAGTCCATCGAACTACAGACCTATATCATTGACGTCGGTTTGCAGTAGGGTTTAGGAGCATATACTGTATTCAAACATTATGAATCACCTCGAAGGGAACGATCTATTGATATGTAATCAGCATGGTTTCAGAAAACATCGTTCTTGTGCAACGCAGCTAGCTCTTTATTCGCACGAAGTAATGGCCGCTATCGACAGGGGATCTCAAGTTGATTCCGTATTTCTAGATTTCCGGAAAGCTTTTGACACCGTTCCTCACAAGCGACTTCTAATCAAGCTGCGGGCCTATGGGGTATCGTCTCAGTTGTGAGACTGGATTCGTGATTTCCTGTCAGGAAGGTCGCAGTTCGTAGTAATAGACGGCGAATCATCGAGTAAAACTGAAGTGATATCAGGTGTTCCCCAGGGAAGCGTCCTGGGACCTCTGCTGTTCCTGATCTATATAAATGACCTGGGTGACAATCTGAGCAGTTCTCTTAGGTTGTTCGCAGATGATGCTGAAATTTACCGTCTAGTAAGGTCATCCGAAGACCAGTATCAGTTGCAAAGCGATTTAGAAAAGATTGTTGTATGGTGTGGCAGGTGGCAGTTGACGCTAAATAACGAAAAGTGTGAGGTGATCCACATGAGTTCCAAAAGAAATCCGTTGGAATTCGATTACTCGATAAATAGTACAATTCTCAAGGCTGTCAATTGTACTAAGTACCTGGGTGTAAAAATTACGAACAACTTCAGTTGGAAAGACCACATACACTCCTGGAAATGGAAAAAAGAACACATTGACACCGGTGTGTCAGACCCACCATACTTGCTCCGGACACTGCGAGAGGGCTGTACAAGCAATGATCACACGCACGGCACAGCGGACACACCAGGAACCGCGGTGTTGGCCGTCGAATGGCGCTAGCTGCGCAGCATTTGTGCACCGCCGCCGTCAGTGTCAGCCAGTTTGCCGTGGCATACGGAGCTCCATCGCAGTCTTTAACACTGGTAGCATGCCGCGACAGCGTGGACGTGAACCGTATGTGCAGTTGACGGACTTTGAGCGAGGGCGTATAGTGGGCATGCGGGAGGCCGGGTGGACGTACCGCCGAATTGCTCAACACGTGGGGCGTGAGGTCTCCACAGTACATCGATGTTGTCGCCAGTGGTCGGCGGAAGGTGCACGTGCCCGTCGACCTGGGACCGGACCGCAGCGACGCACGGATGCACGCCAAGACCGTAGGATCCTACGCAGTGCCGTAGGGGACCGCACCGCCACTTCCCAGCAAATTAGGGACACTGTTGCTCCTGGGGTATCGGCGAGGACCATTCGCAACCGTCTCCATGAAGCTGGGCTACGGTCCCGCACACCGTTAGGCCGTCTTCCGCTCATGCCCCAACATCGTGCAGCCCGCCTCCAGTGGTGTCGCGAGAGGCGTGAATGGAGGGACGAATGGAGACGTGTCGTCTTCAGCGATGAGAGTCGCTTCTGCCTTGGTGCCAATGATGGTCGTATGCGTGTTTGGCGCCGTGCAGGTGAGCGCCACAATCAGGACTGCATACGACCGAGGCACACAGGGCCAACACCCGGCATCATGGTGTGGGGAGCGATCTCCTACACTGGCCGTACACCACTGGTGATCGTCGAGGGGACACTGAATAGTGCACGGTACATCCAAACCGTCATCGAACCCATCGTTCTACCATTCCTAGACCGGCAAGGGAACTTGCTGTTCCAACAGGACA
The DNA here is from genome assembly GCF_021461385.2 of Schistocerca piceifrons. Classification (NCBI taxonomy): domain Eukaryota; kingdom Metazoa; phylum Arthropoda; class Insecta; order Orthoptera; family Acrididae; genus Schistocerca; species Schistocerca piceifrons. The sequence goes on from NC_060145.1 coordinate 427,112,892, forward strand.
ATGCACGTCCGCATGTATTCCGTGCCACCCAACGTGCTCTAGAAGGTGTAAGTCAACTACCCTGGCCAGCAAGATCTCCGGATCTGTCCCCCATTGAGCATGTTTGGGACTGGATGAAGCGTCGTCTCACGCGGTCTGCACGTCCAGCACGAATGCTGGTCCAACTGAGGCGCCAGGTGGAAATGGCATGGCAAGCCGTTCCACAGGACTACATCCAGCATCTCTACGATCGTCTCCATGGGAGAATAGCAGCCTGCATTGCTGCGAAAGGTGGATATACACTGTGCTAGTGCCGACATTGTGCATGCTCTGTTGCCTGTGTCTATGTGCCTGTGGTTCTGTCAGTGTGATCATGTGATGTATCTGATCCCAGGAATGTGTCAATAAAGTTTCCCCTTCCTGGGACAATGAATTCACGGTGTTCTTATTTCAATTTCCAGGAGTGTAGATAATATTGTGGGGAAGGCGAGCCAAAGGTTGCGTTTCATTGGCAGGACACTTAGAAGATGCAACAAGTCCACTAAAGAGACAGCTTACACTACACTCGTTCGTCCTCTGTTAGAATATTGCTGCGCGGTGTGGGATCCTTACCAGGTGGGATTGACGGAGGACATCGAAAGGGTGCAAAAAAGGGCAGCTCGTTTTGTATTATCACGTGTGGCAGATATGATACGCGAATTGGGATGGAAGTCATTAAAGCAAACACTTTTTCGTCGCGGCGAGATCTATTTACGAAATTTCAGTCACCAACTTTCTCTTCCGAATGCGAAAATATTTTGTTGAGCCCAACCTACATAGGTAGGAATGATCATCAAAATAAAATAAGAGAAGTCAGAGCTCGAACAGAAAGGTTTAGGTGTTCGTTTTTCCCGCGCGCTGTTCGGGACTGGAATGGTAGGGAGATAGTATGATTGTGGTTCGATGAACCCTCTGCCAAGCACTTAAATGTGAATTACAGAGTAGTCATGTAGACGTAGATGTAGATGTAGAAGTATCATGATGACAACCACGCCAAAATGATAGCGAGACACGGGTTGCACGTAGTTGTGATTTTCTAAAGACCAGACAACCCTATCCCACCTGTGTGAACTGCGACGTATCGCATATTCATCCTGGAGGGGCAAACCACTCGCTACGGATCGTGTAGAATAACATGTCGGGCGCGCTATTCGACGGTAGCCACTGGGAGGGGGTGCCCGCGCTAGGATTGCTGTCTACCGGTCGTGCATCGGAGGCGCTCGCCGCTTACGCGAATGATACGCCGCTTTTGGGCAGGCTGGCTACCCTACCCTACCCTACCCTATCCTGCCTCCCCTCCCAGCTCGCTCTCACGACAAAGATCACGTCATTAAAGAGGGCTCCGATCCGGCCGGCTTTAATGAGGACGAGACCGAAGCCGAGTCATTAAGGAGCGCATTATTTATAAAGATTGGCCTTCTATCTGCGGTTCATCGGCCACGGGCCCGCGCCGCAGGAAATAAGTACACGCTCCGTTTTGATAAACTCTCGTTAGGCCCGTATGCCGTACAAGGCTGCCACTTAGGCGAAAACGGGAGCGCCGCGCAGATACCGCGCCGCTCGTCACGACCCTGATGCCCCGCCCGTCACAGCGCCTCTCCCGACAAAATTCCTGCTCACTTCCGTTTGGACGGCGCGCAGTCTTTTCCTTCTGTCTCCTTTACCAGTTCTACCACTCGTTTGATACCGTCCTCCATCTATCTTGCTCCAGTCTTTCCATCTGTCGGTGTCTGCTGCGGCCCATGCACTCCATAATCAGTTGTGCACGCACTAAGATTAGCCGCCTTCTTGCCCTCGAGCTGAAGAGTATTCCATTGCTTCCTATTTCATGCCGACCTCCTCCAATTCTGAATTCAACTGTTTCTTACATCCTCCCTGACCCTTTCTTCCCATCTCTGCTCTGGTCTTCCAACTCTCCTAGTTCCTTCAGGTGCTGCGTTGACCATGTTCCTAATCATTACGTCATTGGCTCTCCGTACATCTCCTACCCATTTCCACGTTTAATCTTAATGTAACTGAAAATGTATGGCTCATTCCCGGACGGAATGGACAATATTCAGGGATATGACAACAATCATTCGAATTAATAAATCTAAAATGCATACCTTAAGAGCTGTGACCACGTAACATGTTTGATACTGTGAAACGAAACTCTTTTAGTGGAACCTCTTTGCTTTCCATGTTTTGCGCGGGGTAGCATGGATCACAACAAGAAAAAAGTTTCTGCTAAACACAGGCTCTAAAATGCGTACCTTAAAAGATATGAGCATTTGCTCGGTAGAAGAGATGAGTTTCACAGTAGTGAACATGAACAATTACTCATAGATCTTAAGATACGCCCTTTAGAATCCATGTTTAGTAGAAACATTTTTCTTGCTTTGATCCACACTACTTCCTCCCAAAACATGGAAAGCAAAGAGGTTGCAGTAGAAGAGATTTCAAATGGTTCAAATGGTTCTGAGCACTATGCGACTTAACTTCTGAGGCCATCAGTCGCCTAGAACTTAGAACTAATTAAACCTAACTAACCTAAGGACATCACACACATCCAGGCCCGAGGCAGGATTCGAACCTGCGACCGTAGCGGTCGCTCGGTTCCAGATTGTAGCGCCTAGAACCGCATGGGCACTCCGGCCGGCAGAAGAGATTTGTTTTACAGTACCGAAGATGAAGAAGTGCTCATAGCTGTTGAGGTACGCATTTTAGAGCTCATGTTTAGTAGTAGTAGTTTTTTTGACTGATCATTCCTGTCGTATCCCTGAATATTGACCATTCCCACCGTAACGTTCTGTACAAATTATGTAATTCGTAGTTGAATCTCAGAAGCTTTTGAAATGTGGTGATACAGAAGAGTGCATAAGATTAAATGGGTAGATCACGTAACCAATGAGATACTGAGCAGAACTGGGGAGCAAAGAAATATGTGACATAACCTAACTAGAAGAAGGCATCTGCTGATAGGACACGTTTTGAGGCACTAAGGGATCACCAGTTTTATACAGGAGGGAGGTATGGGAATAAGAATCGTGGAGGGGGACCGAGTGATTCAGAAGGATGTAGGTTGCACGAGTTATTCGGAGATGATGAGATCTGCACAAGATAGCGTACCGTGGAGAGGTGCATCAAACCAGTCTTCGTACTGAAACCATATTTTCTCCTCCCGACACGATATTCTTCCATTGGCCCAAGATCTTGCTTCAAGATTTTTTTTCAAATGTGCCCGTTTGCTTTTTATCGAATTTTGTTATTGTCCATGTTTCAGTAGTGTATGTTAGCACTGGACTCATTAAAATCTTATACGTTATAATTTCAGCTCTTTCGAACACCAACTTTGATTTCTGGTGTTTTATGATGACGTGGTAGCACTTGTCGATGGACAATATTCGGTTTTGGATTTGAGAGGTCACCTTGTACTTACAGTTTACTTCCGATCCAAGTCAAGGGAAACTACGCATAACATATGAACCAATTTCTATGAATGAGGATTTTTTAGCAGGATCTTCCTTAGTTTCAGGCATATGCTTAGTTTTCCCCTTCATTTATTTGTATGCTAATCTTTTTAGCAGCTCTTCTAACACTTGTAAAGGCTTCTTTCATTGTTCTTGGCGTTCTTGCAATTGTATCACCTGCACATGCAAGCAACTGAATTGATTTGTACGGGGCAGTATCCCTTGTATTGGTTCCTGAATCGCTTAGAATCTTTTCCAAGGCTATATTAAACAGAACTCAGGATAATGAATCTCCTTGTCTTATTCAATTCTTTGCGGCCACAGCCTTTGACATCGTATTTTGTGCCTTAACTTGACTGACTCTCGGTGTTTTCCATAGTAGCTCATGCAGTAGTGGAGGAGATGACTACGCGAAACGGAGAGAGAGAGAGAGAGAGAGAGAGAGAGAGAGAGAGAGATGGCACGTAGCAGAGTAAAACTTGGAATCCGAAGGATGATTTCGCTTGTGTGTATAGTAGTGGAAACCCCGATATAAGACCACCAGTGGGGAATCGCACCTCATGACTTTTACATTTTTTTCTCAATGGTCTGAAGAAGCTTGATGTAATACAAAGTGAGGCACATGACCAAACGCCAGACAATACAAGTTTTCTCTTCCTTTCTTGAGCAGATTGATGCCTGTATTGTACTCCGTATCAGGGAACGGAACAAAGACGACGCTGCGTCTTTGATAATGTTTGTGGCTCATAAAAGTACTTTACGTCACCCGTTTAGGTCCAACTATCACTGTGTCATAATTTCAAACTCGCGATGTGTCATCCGTGTATGGCTGAACGACCATCGTCTGTCTGTGCACTGAACTAGAGTTCACAAAGTTAACTGACGTGGTGCGCATGACGACATACGGTGTATGGCCGCTCCCAGTGCTCTAGTGAATGCCATACAAGGTGTCATTCAGCAGAACATACAGATGCAACGGAACCACAAAAAAATAACTACTGAAAGTGATATGAGTAGAATAACCGCAAAGTTTGGTTCATCGCGGATATCTTCCATATTGTGCACTGCAGTTTGGTGAGATTTTCGACAAGTCAAACGATAAATCGAGCTGCAGCTGCCATTTACTGGGCGGGAAACACTACTACTTCACTAAAGGTAGATGCTGTATTCGCCTTCCTGACACAAAAAGGAAAGAACTATATAAATATATATTTGCTCAATTTCAGATTAGGTGCTTAGTTAATGCTTTACTTTTCTTTTGTGTGCTGCGTGTAGTGGGATGAACGAGCGCTGGGACAGTCAACGAGTTGTCATGACGGACTCTTCACTTACTTAACATCATTTCTTTCGCTTCTGGGGTACGCACGCGATAAGAGAAGGTAGAGCGAAAGGATGCCGAAAAGGTCTAGAACGTGGTGGTGCTCTGTGATTTCCCTAAAGACACTCATTTCAAAAAGAAAAGATGAATCTAGCGAGTGTCATGAGAGAATAATTGAGGAAACATACCCTAAATATGAGCTCTGTTTATTTTTCATTTGATCGGTGCAGACTGCATCAAAATCTGTCGAGTGAAGCATGAATTAGTCGAATTTTAATTGAGTAGCGCATCACGATTCATGGAAGTGCGTAGCACCCGGATTTGGTCGTTGTAACGAAAGTTAGGGTGGCGTGGCCGCCGAAGGTGTGACACCTCCAGGTGGAACGGAAGCGAAAGTGTCGCGAATATTCTCGAAATTTGGAGCACGAATAGTTCCGTAAAAAACTACAAGTAAAACGCAGTTTTTGTGGGGAAGCACCCCTTAGCCACAATGGTTGTACTTGTAACTGGGAGAAGCAGAAGTAGTCCATCCATAGAAATATGTTTTACAGCAGACAGAGCGACCGCAAAACAATATCAACGAGATTTCGGAGTGAGTTTACAAGAAACTGTCATATTATCAGAATTGTGTACTGCCAGAAAAGCGACGTGTCTTAAGTCACAGGCTGCTACAATGCTACTAATAGGGGTCAGAGTGCTTTGTTCAAGGCAGACCACGATTGGTGTTGACCGAAGACGGAGTTGTAGCTGGTGCCCACTCCACCTCAATGACTTCACCATTTTTAGAAGTTTATCTGGTGTTTCCAAAAGCCAAATATGAAAAGTCACGTAGAATATGATTTATTTGGTTTCAAACACAGGGTGTTAGGGGTATAAGTCCAGATATTTTTATTGATGACTGAGGAGAGTGTATTGATCAATGTTACAGCAGTGTTTACATCATTTGCAGACTAATAATTATAGCTACTGACATCAAAAAAGTTTTGCATCACCCCGGTTCCCAGAAGTCCTCAAGACAGACGTTGACTGTGGATATTGTATCACAATCCCTTTGACTGTTCAGAGATGTCACTAAACACGCCCAAAGACGTAAACCATGCGTGAGAAGTGGCTATTAGACGGAGGGGCTCCGACAGCCGATCAGTTCCAGTCATTCCACCAGCAAGGAAGTAAACGGCTCGAGTTGTCTGTAGTTCAACCATGCCTAGGTCAATTCCGCGGTTTGATCGCGTCCACATTGTTACTTTGTGCCGGGAAGGGTTCTCATCAAGGGAAGTAACCGTGCGTCTAGCAGTGAACCAAAGCGGTGTTGTTCGGACATGGAGCAGCTACTGAGAGACAGGAACCGTCGATGACATGCCTCGCTCAGGCCGCCCAAGGTCTACTACTGCAGTGAATGACAGCCACCTACGGATTACGGGTCGGAGGAACCGCGACAGCAACGCCACCATGTTGAATAATGCTTTTCGTGCAGCCTTAGGACGTCGTGTTACGAGCCAAACTGTGCGCAGTAGGCTACATGATGCACAACTTCACTCTCGACGTCCATGGCGAGGTCCATCTTTGCAACCAAGACACCATGCAGCGCGGTACAGATGAGCCCAACAACATGCCGAATGGACCGCTCAGGATTGGCATCACGTTCTCTTCACCGATGAGTGTCGCATGTGCCTTCAACCAGACAATCGTAGGAGACGTGTTTGGAGGCAACCCGGTCAGGATAAACGCCTTAGACACACTGTGCAACGAGTGCAGCGAGGTGGAAGTTCCCCGATGTTTTGGGGTGTCATTATGTGGATGTAAACAACCATGCATGAGCAGCGCCTATTAGACGGAAAGGGTCCGACAGCCGATCAGTTCCTGTCATTCCAAAAGGAAGGAAGTGAACGGCTCGTGTTGTCTGTAGTTCAACCATGCCTAGACGGTCAATACCGCGGTTCGATCGCGTCCGCATTGTTACTTTGTGCCAGGAAGGGCTCTCAACAAGTGAACAGGCGTCCTGGAGTGAACCAAAGCGATATTGTTCAGACATGGAGGAGATACAGAGAGTCAGGAACTGTCGATGACATGCCTCGCTCAGGCCGCCTAAGGGCTGCTACTGCAGTGGATGACCGCTACTTACGGATTATAGCTGGGAAGAACGCTGACTGCAACGCCACCATGTTAAATAATGCTTTTCTTGCAGCCACAGGACGTCGTCTTACGACTCAAACTGTGCGCAGTAGGCTGCATGATGCTCAACTTCACTCCCGGTGTCCAAGGCGATGTCCATCTTTGCAACCACGACACCATGCAGCGCGGTACAGATGGGCTCAACATGCCAAATGGGCCGCTCACGATTGGGATCACCGATGAGTGTCGCATATGCCCTTCAACCAGAAAATCGTCGGAGACGTGTTTGGAGGCAACCCGGTCAGGCTGAACGCCTTACACACACTGTCTAGCGAGTGCAGCAAGGTGGAAGTTAACCGATGTTTTTGGCTGGCATTATATGGGGCCAACGTACGCCGCTTGTGGTCATGGAAGGCGCCGTAACGGCTATACGATACGTGAATGCCATCCTCCGACCGATAGTGCAACCATATCGGCAGCATATTGGCGAGGCATTCGTCTTCATGGAGTACAATTCGCGCCCGCATCGTGCACATCTTCTGAATGACTTCCTTCAGGATAACGGCATCGCTCGACTAGAGTGGCCAGCATGTTCTCCAGACATGAATCCTATCGAACATGCCTGGGATAGATTGGAAAGGGCTGTTTATGGACGATGTAACCCAGCAACCACTCTGAGGGATCTACGCCGAATCGCCGTTGAGGAGTGGGACAATCTGGAGCAACAGCGCCTTGATGAACTTGTGGGTGGTATGCCATGACGAACACAGGCATGCATCGATGCAAGAGGACGTGCTACTGCCCGCATCTCGTGGTCGTGCGGTAGCGTTTTCGCTTCCCACGCCCGGGTTCGATTCCCGGCGGGGTCAGGGATTTTCTCTGCCTCGTGATGGCTGGGTATTGTGTGATGTCCTTAGGTTAGTTAGGTTTAAGTAGTTCTAAATTCTAGGGGACTGATGACCATAGAAGTTAAGTCCCATAGTGCTCAGAGCCATTTGAACCATTTTTGACGTGCTACTGAGTATTAGAGGTTGCGGTGTGTACAGCAATCTGGACCACCACATCTGAAGATCGCGCTGTATGGTGGTACAACATAGAATGTGTGGTTTTCATGGGCAATAAAAAGGGCAGAAATGATGTTTATGTTGATCTCTATTCCAGTTTTCTGTACCGGTTCGGGAACTCCTGGAACCTATGTGATGCAAAACGTTTTTTGATGTGTGTATTACGACATCATTTGCAGACTAATAATTATAGCTATTAGGAGTAGAATGTTTTTAGGTTAGTTAACTACCTCCAAAGAAGTGTTACAGAACAAGCCATTAATGTTTATTTTCCTCTGACAGCAGGTCTGGTACTGAAGTGCGGGAACGTGAACGCAAGGCGGGCTGTCTATACCCCAAGCGTAATCCACTTCGTGGTGCAGTTTACGACCGCGAAGAAAACATCAAATAGTAAATTAAGTGATGTGCTTGCGGGAAGGTTGTAAGATTCAGAGAAAAAACAAGTATCTCACTGAAGTGAGCACATATTAATCTATGTCTATACTTCCGTAATAGTAAATTCTACAATAGTAAATTATGTGATGTGGTTGTGGGAAGGTTGTAAGACAAATTAATCTGTGTCTATACTTCTTACTTCTAACACCCTGAATTTTTATTAAACAATAACACAGATTTAGACGTTAAAAACTAATCCCCCCCCAACACAGATTTAGACGTTGTTAGCTCAGATGAACAAAAGCTATGTCGCACTATTCCATCATCTGTCACAATGATGCTGGTAAATACGATAATGCTTGTTATCTTGGTGTGTAATTTCTCAAATGTTCTTCTGGTTGCCATTATGGGAGTCAGTTTTTATCGTCTTAGAGAATATTGCGTGTTTTGGCGCCAGGCAGTTTCAGAATTATTCTCGACTTTCGTACCTGAACCCCACGTGGCAGCAGTATCATTGGTTGAAATCAGACTGGGGTCGCTAGATAATCAAATTTATGGGAGAATAATGTTAGTAGGAGTTACGGACTACATTGTGTGCTCCATGAATCCTGGTTAATGGCGCTTTTATTCTTGTGTTAGTAGTGTTACTAATGTACACCAACCTAATCGAAGGACATAAATGGTGGAACCAGTAAGGACTGGCAGCGGGGAAATTAAACCAGCTGGTGGGTCTCTGCTATCACTAGATGACGCATGGCTTATATTCGTCCGCTGCAGACAGTTCGTTTTAAAACACATTTCAGGATTGTCTTTGTCGTCTTGGATGCACTAATTATTGTTGGATATAGAGAACTGACGTTACGAGGAGTTAGGATTCCGTCTGCCGGATGAGAATTTGCATAAGTTTTATTCTTTATGTTTTCGTATCATGAATGTTGGTAATTGCTGAGGAGAGGTTTTAATACGGACTGTCACTATTTAGATATCAACTATTATTTTATTCGACGTTTTGACACCCATTATATGTTCATATGCGACGTGACTGAAGTGCTGGCCCTCTTTCACCTATGCTCATGTCTTGTTTGGTTTTTGTGTCATTAAATAGTTGTTTATTCGTTCACAGGCGAATTTTCAATGGAATCAGACATGCCGGCTTAATACAACAATGAATCATAATTTAAGTTTATAAACATGCAGGTGTATAGTTACTTTGCGTTCTTGCTAATTCCAAAACTTATGTTGCACTATTTATTCAAATCCAAGTACGAGACACTGCACACTTTGTAGTCACTACAACCATATTCCTTTAAAGATTACGATATTGCAACTGCCTGTCCATTACGTTCCTTGTACATCCTCATGTGTCTGTCTGCAAAAGTGAGTGTCGTACTCAGGAAGATGGTACGAGGAGTTTTCCACCACAGATTTCGGCCTACAGTTTTCCAGCAACACTCAAAGTATATTATGAAACGAAAGACGTTTCTTTTTTTCTTAATTTTTACCAACCATGCTTCTTTTCACCAATCCCTAATATACGTTCTTTTATCAATCGATTACCGTATAAAATGTTTTATTTGTGAGTGTTTTTTGTTAGTTAGGTGAAAAGTTTCCTTCTAGCCCGGATGATGACTATATTTAAAAAAATTAAAGTACTAAACGTGCGCGATTTTCTTAGCCTCATAATTGTTAGGAGCAATGTAAGCTCCCTCCTATCGTTTATAATATATTTATTATATCTGATTTATATAATAAGGCACATCAGATTAAATTTTAAGTAGAGAGACTTATCATACTTAACATTGATCACTAATCGACACCACATCGTGTCATCTTATTGCTTAGTCTCAAAATAACTAATAACTCTAACATACTGAAACAAGTTCTTCACCTACATCATGTAACATAACAAACATTTTCGGCTGCAGGATAAAACTCGTTGGAATTACTCACCTCTTTCCATAGCGGTCGGTTACTTGTATTCACTCTGTGAGCTGTCGTCGTGGAACTCAAGTTTTCGCTTTTTGATTCCTTTTAGAAATCATGTCTAATGTTGTCAGTATGAATCGGAAAACGTGTCATAGTGACGTATATGAGCTAACGTGAAACGTGATAAGAAAACGCTGCTCAATTTACTTTTCAAACCATTGAAAAAATGCTTTGGAAGCGACTGAGGTGTCTCACTCAAAGCAGAAAGTCAAAATACCACGATTCAGATAACTAGTTTGATGTAAAAAAAACCTCTGTTTTAATTGCCACTCATTAACTGAAACACCTATAAAATATGTAGATAATCTTAAAAATACTTCGTAGTGACAAAATCTAATCAGATTTGTACTTTCCTATCCAAATGTAAGCATTTGATATACATGATAAGAACATATGTTGAATTTCTAATTGGCATTTTTGTAGTGATAAGTGTTTTTGCATGCTTTTTGTCTTTTTATCCTCATATCAGGCCAGCAGAATCAACATATTATAAACACGTTTTGGATGCGAACAGAGCAGGCGATCTTTGAAGGAACACGTTTTTATTTTTATGACCTGAATGATACGTAAAGTAGGCGTACAATGTAACTTTGAAATTATACAAAATATAATCTGAATTAAAAAACTTGTTGTAATTATGAGAAATGGCTTGGTTGTTGTCGTCTCAGCTGAAGGCTTGCATTGCCAGACAGCAAGCAGTAGATTTGTCAGCAGCAGGGAGGGTTAAGGTGTTGTTAGTAGTAGCCTCAGAACTTTTACAGAATATGCAGTTAATTATAATTAGGTGCTTTCTGAAAAAAAAACCTACGATTTGAAAATTGTGCAGAGATTGGCAACTAGCTTTTACATGTTCTGAAATGTAACACTGGGCACTTCACAAAACGAAACACACGTAGTATCCTACGACTTTCTATCTTTAGTCGCAACTGGAATCAGCCAACACAAACAAATATCAGTGTAAAAATATAGGGTGTAATGAGTATAAGTACAGATATTTCTATTGGTGACCGAGGCAGTGTGCTGAACTACATTACATCAGTATTTACGTCATTTACAAACTAATAATTAGAGCTCTTACAAGTTGTACTTCCAAGTACATGTGACAACAGCAAGCCATTAATGCTTGTTTTTCCCCGGGCAGCATGTCAGGAGTTGTAGTGTGATCTCATAGACCAAAATGGGCAGTGTATACTGACAGGCGTCATCCACTTAATTGTGCAGTTACGACTGTGCAGGAAACATCAGATCGTAAAGTCTGTGAGGTGTTTGTGGGAAGACTATTCGGCAAAGAGAAAAAAAGCAACCAACTAACTGATAAGTATACATATTAAGGTACCACATATAAAAATATCTGCATTTACATCCTGTATATAGGGATATGAAATGGAACGACGACAAAGGCTCAGTGTTGGGTATAATACGTGGTAGGCTGCGGTTCATTGGTTTGACACTAGGAACACGCATCGGTCTACTACAAAGGAGACTGCTTACAAATCACTTGTGCGCCGCATCCTAGAATATTGCTCAAGTGTGTAGGATCCGTATCACATAAGACTAACAAGGGATACTGACTGGGTATAAAGTAGGGCAGCGGGAATTGTAACGGGTTTGTTTGACCATCGGACAGCGTGACGGAGATGGAAAAACTGTACTGGCAGACGTATAAAGACAAACGGAAACTACCTGTATCCCTAGAAAGATTATTTACGAAGTTACAAGAAGCAGCTTTAAGTGTGGAATCTCGCAAAGTGCTATTACCTCCTATGTATCGCTTCCATAGGACAATATTAGAGTAGAGTAGCGCGCTCAGAGGCTTTTTAAGCGATCATTCCTTCCGTTTAAGCAATCACTCATTCCGCGCTCCATACGTGAATGGAACAGTATAAAGCCCGAATGTGTGGTACAATAGGAACTACCTTCCGCCATTCATTTCACAGTGGTTTCCAAAGTATAAATGTAGATACAGATGTGAGTCACTAGAGACGACACTGTCTTTTCGTTTTAAATAATTGTATCGTGGTAACACGGTTAGCAACAATATTGCTGTGATTTAGCCGTATGTTATCACTGGTGCTGTAAACTAACATTGGTGCTATGAATTAAAAATACCAACTAGATATCTGCTGTGAGTGTGGACCCAAAACTGTGGACAAAAACTGCAATACAGATATAGAGGTTGGACAGATATATGGAAACACCAGAAATGCAACACATTCAAGTGGTTCAAATGGCTCTAAGCACTATGGGTCTTAACATCAGAGCTCATCACTCCCATAGACTTAGAACTACTTAAACCTAACTAACCTAAGGACATCACACACATCCATCCCCGAGGCAGGATTCGAACCTGCGACCGTAGCAGCAGCGCGGTTCCGGACTGAAGCGCCTAGAACCGCTCGGCCACAGCGGCCGGCATGCAACACATTACAACACCCAATACGGTGTAGGAAAACAGCTTACAGCCATCTCGGAAGCGATAAATACAGATTCTGCAAGGTTTTCCAGGGAAATGTTGTATCATTATTCCTTCAAAATAGTGGCAAGTTTGGATAACGACGATGGAGCTGGACAGCGGTCACGCATCCTTCTCTTTACAGTAGTCCACAAAGGCTCAATGATGTTGGAGGTTTGGTGACTGCCGTGTCCAGAGAAGGCGCGACAACTCATCCTCGTGCTCACAAAACCAGCCCTGGACGATGCGAGCTGTGTGAACAGCTGCTCTGCCGTCTTGGAACGCAGCATCACCAATGAGGAACAAACATTGTGTGTTCCTTATCAGTCAGTATGGTAATATAATGCTTGACAGTAATGCGACCTTGTGGAGTACCATTGGGCCCATAGAATACCACGATATGGCTTCCTAAATGATCGCCAAATGATCGCCATATTCAACTCTTGGAGTGAAAGTTGGACTAGAATTGGGAAACAGTGGGAAACAAGACTAATCCAGAATGAATCTCTCTGCCACGGAGTGTGCGCTTATATGAAAGTTCCTGACCGATCAGAACTGTGTGCCTGACCAAGACCCGATCTCTGCACCGTTGCCAAATGCTCTACCGACTGAGCAACTCAAGCACGGCTCGCGAGTCATCCTCACACCTTTACTTCCGCCAGCACCTCGTTTTCTACATCTCAAACTATAAAGAAATTCTCCTGCGAAAGTTGCGCGGAAAAATGAATGTTTCCAGAGTGAAATTTTCACTCTGTAGCGGCGTTCGTGCTGATATGAAACGTCTAGCAGAATAGAACTGAGTGCCGGAGCGTGACTCGAACTCGGGACCTTTGCCTTCCGCAGACAAGTATCTTACCACCTCTAGAGCTCTTCCCCGCGACAGGCGGAAGTCGCAGGTCAGAGTTCGGTGCAGGACACAGTTTTAATCTGCCAGGAAGTTTCAAGACTAATCCAACCAAATGACATTCTGCCTTTGCTCGATAGTCGAGGTTTCATGGCTTCGGCAGCACGTTTTCCTGTTAAGGTCATTTGCTTCACTGGTGAGTGGTTTTGTAATTCCAGGCCGTCCTGCAATTAACAGCTTATTGAGCCGCCTGTCACGATCACTCAACACATACTTTGGTCCGCGTTGAGACTCAACAGGTAATGTTTTTTCACTTTTCCTGTGCGTGACACAAATCTTCAATACTTCCTTTGAAATACCAAACACTTCGGCTCCCTTCGTAACTGAATCACCCACTGTACGAGCACCAACAATTTGGTCCCGTTAGAGTTCACGTGACTCCGCCATAATGTACCCACAACTGCAAAGGACACTGCTGTGACGACGACTCACACTTGCAACGTATGGAGGGCATTGCACATATGCCATTCGTGACCAGATACAACAGCGTAATCTGTAGGCCTTGCTATCATCTGCATTTACGTTCAAACATGTATTTTCTCTAGTGTTTCCACACTTCTGTCCAAGCCATATACCCATCGGAGTTGTGGATTTGCGTACCCACTAATGGTGGCTCGATTAAGTGGCAAAAAATGATCGCAGGTCCATCTCAGTCTAGAGCAACTAAGAACGCAGAAAAAAAAAAACAGAGAGCGGTGTGGCGTGGTGTGGAATGTGAGGGCGGTGCCGGCAGGCGCGTGTCCTATCAGACGCCACGTATCCTCAGCGCAGGACGGCCGCTTTTAGTTTATCACCAGAGGGGGCACTGCCCCGATAAAGGCGCCACTTCCCGGTCCGGCTTCAGCCTCGTAGAGACTCTGTCCGCCGAAGCAATGGTCTATCCCAGCGTTTACAGTCCGCACTAACTCAGGGAAACTCAATGTTACTACACTACTGGCCATTAAAATTACTACACCACGAAGATGACGTGCTACAGACGTGAAATTTAACCGACTGGAAGAAGATGCTGTGATATGCAAATGATTAGCTTTTCAGAGCATTCACACAAGGCTGGCGCCGGTGGCGACACCTACAACGTCCTGACATGAGAAAAGTTTCCAACCGATTTCTCATACACAAACAGCAGCTGACCGGAGTTGCCTGGTGAAACGTTGTAGTGATGCCGCGTGTAAGGAGGAGAAATGCGTACCATCACGTTTCCGACTTTGATAAAGGTCGGATTGTAGCGTATTTCGATTGCAGTTTATCGTATCGCGACATTGTTGCTCGCGTTGGTCGAGATCCAATGACTGTTAGCAGAATATGGAATCGGTGGGTTCAGGAGGGTAATACGGAACGCCGTACTGGATCCCAACGGCCTCGTATCACTAGCAGTCGAGATGACAGACATCTTATCCGCATGGCTGTAACGGATCGTGCAGCCACGTCTCGATCTCTGAGTCAACAGATGGGGACGTTTGCAAGACAACAACCATCTGCACGAACAGTTCGACGACGTTTGCAGCAGATTGGACTATCAGCTCGGAGACCATGGCTGCGATTACCCTTGACGCTGCATCACCGACAGGAGCGCCTGCGATGGTGTACTCAACGACGAACCTGGATGCACGAATGGCAAAACGTCATTTTTTCGGATGAATCCACGTTCAGTTTACAGCATCGTGATGGTCGCATCCGTGTTTGGCGACATCGTGTTTGCCGACATCGCTGCGAAACCCTACATTTCAGCAGGATAATGCACGACCGCATGTTGCAGGTGCTGTATGGGCCTTTCTGGATACAGAAAATGTTCGACTGCTGCCCTGGCCAGCACATTCTCCAGATCTCTCACCAATTGAAAACGTCTGTACAATGGTGGCCGAGCAACTGGCGGGTCACAATACGCCAGTCCCTACACTTGATGAACTGTGGTATCGTGCTGAAGCTGCATGGGCAGCTGTACCTGTACACGCCATCCAAGCTCTGTTTGACTCAATGCCCAGGCGTATCAAGGCCGTTATTACGGCCAGAGGTGGTTGTTCTGGGTACTGATTTCTCAGGATCTATGCACCCAAATTGTGTGGAAATGTAATCACATGTCAGTTCTAGTATGCTATATTTGTCCAATGAATACAGACAATTTGATAGCTCACCGCATAACAGAAATCATCTATTACTCAAGTGCGTGTGCACGTGTGTGTGTGTGTGTGTGTGTGTGTGTGTGTGTGTGTGTGTGTGTGTGTGTGTGTGTGTTCGTGTGCGTGTGCGTTTGCACTTGTGCGTGTGATAGTGAGAGAGAGAGAGAGAGAGAGAGAGAGAGAGAGAGAGAGAGAGAACGATTGTTGTTAAAAAAGGCTAAAACGGTCACAAAACAAGGACGAGTAAGCTCTACAGAATTGCACTAACTCAGTCCTGACCTCAACCCAGGCCACCAGTTGAATCACACCCTCAGCCCTTTCGTGATTCATGGGATACGTAGACACCGCGTTCCCTAAAGCCGCCGCCGCGGCACGAGGGCGCTGCCACTAACGATTTCGCCGCCGTCAGTAAGATGCAAGCATCCCCTACCTGGAGTCCCAGCGGCGGGTGTACTTAAATTCAGACATCGAAGCACAGGACACATTTTTATGTGTTTGCCATTTCTAACATTTACAGACTTCCATAGTGGTCACGACTCTTCATCTACGGAATAGTCATTGTACTGAAGACCGACTGAGTTGTAAACCGTATCTGTATATATTTCAACATTCAAATCTACTGGCTGCAACTGACCCTGCAACTACAGCAAACAAAATTACTTTTACTGTTTGATATTAGATGTAGGATATATGAATATCTGAATTCTTTCTCCACGAACTGCATCTGTCCCTCGCTCCTGTGCCCACTAAGGAACCACAAAGCCTGCAAAGTAAGTTACAACATACAGTAGTATGCAGTTTTGAGCGCTGGGACGTCTATACCTCATATCTTTCTGGTGCTAACATGTAGCGAGATGCTTTCAGAAATTGGAGAAAAATAATACGCATCGGGGGATTAAAACACAAGGTAATTATAATTAAAGTTAAAGTTTCAAAACGCTGTAGAAATAACACCACTGGGCAAAATGACGCCAAATTGCAACGGAATATTATAGGAGAATGGGGGAAACGTACGGCGGAAGAAAAAAAGTATGAAAATTGATCATTAGATACTGCTGTATGTTTCAGAATACCCACTGAAGTTGGTCTCAATCCAGGATCGCGCTCTGCTTGTAAATCAGTATTACAACGATGACGACTGTGCACACGTCGCTCTGCAGAATTTCTGCACACTGAAGGGTTTGAAAAAGGCGTTGGTCCGATGCCTGCCGTGGGTCTGGAGACAATGATTCGGAAATTCGAAAATACGGTTTCGTTTGGTGTGCAAGTTGGTAGAGGGAAGAAACGAATTGATTCGACGTTAGTGCAAGCAGCGGCCACAGCAGTGCAGGAGGAGACGAGTGGTGGTGTGCAAACGTGTAGTGCACGGAGAATTGCACGAACATTGGACATACCCGTGAGCACGGTGCTTAAAATCCTACGAAGCATCCTTCTTTGCTATCCATTCAAAATTATCCCTGTGCACGAGTTGCTTCCTGTTGACCTGCCAGCAAAAGAGACCTTTGCTTTAGAATTTCTTGCTCGTATGGAAGTGGACAATGATTGACTGTGGAAGATTTTATGGACAGACGAAGCCCATTTCCATCTGACAGTATATGTCAATACACAGAATTGTGGAATACGGGCAACGGAAAATCCACACGCAAATCAACCATAACCACTTCATGCTGAAAAGGTCACTGTGTGGTGCGGGTTTACCGCATCATTTATCACAGGGCCTTGTTTGCACGTGCTTCCGGTCCTGTCA
This sequence comes from Schistocerca piceifrons, assembly GCF_021461385.2. Taxonomy (NCBI): domain Eukaryota; kingdom Metazoa; phylum Arthropoda; class Insecta; order Orthoptera; family Acrididae; genus Schistocerca; species Schistocerca piceifrons. The sequence goes on from NC_060145.1 coordinate 427,130,434, forward strand.
CCTGTACCATCACTGGTAAGCGCTATGAGTGTCTTTTGCGCAACCACGTCATTCCAGCTCTCCCACAGCGCGGATGTGATCATTTTTAGGCAAGATGGTGCACGTCCGCACATTGCGAATCCAGGTAAGCAGATGCTGAAGTGTCATTTCGGAAATGCTACGATTATCAGCCGCCATTTCCCTACAGCCTGGCCATCTCGATAACCTGATCTTCTGCCTGTGGTTCTATCTGAAAGACATTGTGTTCCGATTGCAAACTTAGCTGCATTGAAGGCACGCATTGCGCAACACATTCTGAACGTGACCCCGGGAACACTTCGATCAGTTGTGGAACATGCTGTTTCTCGATTTCAATTTGTTGCAGAAAACGGTGGACACCATACTGAACATGTTTTGCCCCAGTCACACGGAAATTAATAGTGCGATTTGGTTTTGATTTGTGCTTTTTATGCGGTTTTTGGCCTCAGGAAAATTAAAAATCGTTTTGAGTGATGCTTTTTATGCGGTTTTTTGTCTCAGGACAAGTAAAAACCAATTTTTCCCGATGTGATGTGGCCTTACGTAACTAACAGTATCACACCTGTACACCTGTGCGCACTGAGTAGTAGAGTTTGTTTAACGTCAAACGTACACCTTAGGCACTGTTGTATGATTGATTTGTCATTTGTAGTCGACCACTATTAAATTATGATGATTACAGGGCATTCTATTGCTACATTTTGTAACTATTTATTTTTCTGCTGCCATACGTTTTCCCCCTTCACCGATAATACTACGTTGCAATTTGACGTCATTCTGACCAGTAATGTTATTTCTGCAACGGTTTGAAAGTTTAACTTTAATTATAATAATCCTGTACATAGAAAGCTGTGAGGAATGAAATGGGGCGGTGTGTCTTTAAGGCGGCCCAGTGCGTCTGTTTCATGAAAATAATATCAAGTCATCATCTCCTGCATTCCAAGAATATCTGAAGTAACTACCTGTGTTTCCTTATACATCATAGACATTGATTTAAAAGATTATTACACACCTCAGTAATTCTGCTGTTTTGTACATAATTTATATGTTGGGGGGGGGGGGGGGGGCAGATATGCCCCAGAAGACTACGTAGAAAATAATGGTATGTGGTATGTCAAAGCCATCTTCAAATGTAATGTTGAAAACTCGTGCGCGACTTTTCATTGTCACGAGAATAAATGCGTTTTGGTACCGATTTGTTTCACTTTTTCCGTAATTGCCAATCTCATAATATCATTCCATAATTACATATTTAACTTTGAAGCCGGCCGCGGTGGCCAAGCGGTTCTAGGCGCTTCAGTCCGGAACCGCGCGACCGCTGCGATCGCAGGTTCGAATCCTGTCTCGGACATGGATGTGTGTGATGTCCTTAGGTTGGTTAGGTTTAAGTAGTTCTAAGTTCTAGGGGACTGATGACCTCAGCAGTTAAGTCCCATGGTGCTCAGAGCCATTTGAAAACGAAGGAAAATCACAAAAAATGTGTGTGAAATCTTATGTGATTTAGCTGCTAAGGTCATCAGTTCCTAAGCGTACACACTACTTAACCTAAATTATCCTAAGGACAAACACACACACCCATGCCCAAGGGAGGACTCGAAGCTCCGCCGGGATCAGCCGCACAGTCCATGACTGCAGCGCCTTAGACAGCTCCGCTAATCCCGCGCGAAAAATCACAGGTCAATGTCTTGTCGACGACGGGGAGACGCATGACAAGCTTGGACTGAGGAAGGAGATCGGCCGTACCGTTTCAAAGGACATATCCCGGCATTTGACTTAAGCGATTTAAGGAAATCACAGAAAACCTAAATCGATGATTGGAGCAAGGATGGGAGTTGACCCAGAACGACAATAAATGGACGAAATGCGGAAAAATGGTCGAAGAAATTCACTACAGATCCTTTCCCTCTTCCTTTCTTCTATTTCCTGACCTTATCCCATCTCGTCACGGGGACGGAACGTTAATCTGGATTTGACAATGTTAGTGATACAGGGTGGCCCTCTTATCGACACCTTTTCACCCCGGTATGGAATTTGTGTACTGTATCAGTGTGCGTCTAATGTGAATCTATGAGAACATTATCAAAGTGCTTGTGAAGCGTGTAACTGAGGCGTGAAGTGTGCAACTGCTAGATATTCACGTAATGGGATATCGGAAACCGCCCAAAAAACCGCATCCAGGCTGGCCGACATATCAGCCCTAATTGCTGAATCGGGGTCCGGCGCGCCTTCCCGAATCCCGCTGTGGAGTGCTAACGCGCGGCTGTCCGGGTGTATCAGTATTGTTCCTTTCACTATCGTCGACAAATCACTGGAAACAGTAATGGTTGTCTGTAAGAAGCAGCAACGCCAGAACAGTATCTGGTTGCAGAATGACCAGCAGCGATAGGGAACGTGAACAAATGTAACATATTAATTATATATACGAAACGAAATACGCAACTATACAACTACACTACTGAAGACAAACTGCTGGAAACAGTACCTACCAAAAAATATGTAGGTGTAACCATCAAGAGCGACCTGAAGTGGAATGACCACATAAAACTAATTGTAGGGAAAGCAGAGACTCATTGGAAGTATCTTAAGGAAAAGTATTGCATCCATGACAGAAGTGGCTTGGCTAACAAAACACTTCTTCGACGGCATCTTGAGTTTTGCTTATCAGCCTGTCACCCGTTACCAAGTAGGATTAGAAGAAGAAAAGTTTAGACCCAACGAACAGCCGAGCGTTTCGTCAAGAGATTGTTTAGTCGGCGCGAGAGCGTAAAAGCGATTCTCAACAAACTCCAGAGGCAGACACTACAAGAGAGGCATTATCCTCCACGGAGAGGTCTGCGATTGAGCTTCCCAGATAGTGAGGTGTGCAACATGTTATTTCCTCCCACGTACGTCTCGCAAAACGACCACGGCGAGAAAATCGGAGAAATTAGGGTTCGCGCGGAAGAGGAGAGGAGATAGTGGGACCAGAAATACCCTCCGCCCCGCACAGCCTTTTTGGATGGTTTCTACAATGTTTTTCAGGTCCTCGTTGGCTTCTCCGAAGCCATTGTCATCGCGTCTAAGCCCTTTCTCTGTGTCTTCGCGGGCATAAGAGAATTTCTGGACAAGTTGTTTATTGAAACCTCCTGACAGATTAAAACTGTGTGCCGGACCGAGACTCGAACTCGGGACCTTTTCCTTTCGCGGGTAAGTGTTCTAGCATCTGAGCTATTCAAGCACGACTCACGCCCCGTCGTCACAGCTTTACTTCCGCCAGTACCTCCTCTCCTACTTTCCATACTTCACAGAAGGTCTCCTGCAAACCTTGCAGAACTAGAACTCCTGGAAGAAAGGATATCGCGGAGACATGGCTTAGCCACACCGTGGGGGATGTTTCCAGAAAGAGAGCACTTGCCCGCGAAAGGCAAAGATCCCGGGTTCGCGTCCCGGTCCGGCACACAGTTTTAATCTGCCAAGAAGTTTCATATCAGTGCACACTCCTCTCCAAATTGAAAATCTCATTCCGGAAGTTGTTTGTTTCTTCCCTGCACTAAACGTGGTTCGTTAACAGTTGTGTTCTTTTAATCGAAAGCACGTTTTGCTGATGCAATTGATTTCCTGATTTGCGTGTTCCGTCTGTTTCCTTCCGCAACTAACATGGCTAAACAAGGAAGTTTCTCAGCTTTTTCTGATTTATTTCGTTCAGTTTGGTTGTCAAGTGAGCCTATTTTTTACTTGATTAGCTACTATCGTAATTTTTCATTTTTTTACTGTCAAGTTTAAACTTTTTCTTAATTCTTGACATGTACAGGGTCATTCATAAGTGCCTTCATGGTTTCAGATGACGACTCCAGGAAAACACAAGACATGCAGCGAATGACATATACCAGTGGACAGACCATCTCTCCAAGTTTCAATTACTAATACACGCCGTGGCACAGTTGCGCTACGGGGGCAGGCGTGTTAGAAAACACAGACAAATTATTTGCCCTGTACTTTCGCGCCGAATTCATTCGCGATTGAAGATGGGTAAAGCTTGCTGCCGTCACTACTTCCCAGTCGGTTCGTGTCAGCGGCGTCATTTAATTGCACGTCTGTAGTGACGTTAGACGGGTCACAAACGGTGTCCATATTCATCTCCTGTAATGTGAATTACAAACTTGTCTACCGATATTCGTCTACTTTATGAAGATCTTGTATTTTTATTAAATTCATCTTCTGCATCCTTCGAGGTAAAACTGGTAGAAGGCGATCTCGGGGAAGATCAGTTTGGATTCCGAAGAAATGTGGGCAAACGCAAGGCGATACTTACACTAGGACTTATCTTAGAAGCAAGGTTAAGGAAAGGCAAATCCACGTTTATAGCCTACGCAGAGAAAGGTTTTGACAGTTTTGACTGGAATACTCTCTTTGAAATCTTGAAGGTAGTAGGGGTAAAATACAGGGAGCGAAAGGGTATTTACAACTTTTACAGAAACCATACGACAATTACTCTAGTCGAGGGGCATGAAAGGGAAGCAGTGGTTGAGAAGGGAGTGAGGCATGGTTGCAGCCTATCCTGATGTTATTCAGTCAGTACACTGAGTAAACAGGAAAGGAAATACAATAAAAATTTGGAGTACAAATTAAAATTCAAGGAGAAGGAATAAAAACTTCCAGGGTTGCCGATGACATTATAATTCTGTCAGAACAGAAAAGGACTTAGAACCATTTTTTGAACGGAATGGGCAGTATCTTGAAAGGAAAGCGAAACAGCGATGATGGTATGCAGTCGAATTAAATCAGGTGATGCTGATGGAATCATATTAGGAAACGAGATAAAGTAGTAGACGAGTTTTGTTATTTGGGCAGTAAAATAACTGATGGTGCCGAAATAGAGAATATAAAATATAGCCTGCCAATAGCAAGAAAAGCGTTTCTGAAGAACAATTTTTTTATCATCGAATATAGATTTAAATGTTATGAAGTTTTTTTCTGTGTGGAATCTTATGGGACTTCACTGCTAAGGTCATCAGTCCCTAAGCTTTTTCTTTTTTTGGTCATCAGTCTACTGACTTGTTTGATGCGGCCCGCCACGAATTCCTTTCCTGTGCTAACCTCTTCATCTCAGAGTAGCACTTGCAACCTACGTCCTCAATTATTTGCTTGACGTATTCCAATCTCTGTCTTCCTCTACAGTTTTTGCCCTCTACAGCTCCCTCTACTACCATGGAAGTCATTCCCTCATGTCTTAGCAGATGTCCTATCATCCTGTCCCTTCTCCTTATCGGTGTTTTCCACATATTCCTTTCCTCTCTGATTCTGCGTAGAACCACCTCATTCCTTACCTTATCAGTCCACCTAATTTTCAACATTCGTCTATAGCACCACATCTCAAATGCTTCGATTCTCTTCTGTTCCGGTTTTCCCACAGTCCATGTTTCACTATCATACGATGCTGTACTCCAGACGTACATCCTCAGAAATTTCTTCCTCAAATTAAGGCCGGTATTTGATATTAGTAGACTTCTCTTGGCCAGAAATGCCTTTTTTGCCATAGCGAGTCTGCTTTTGATGTCCTCCTTGCTCCGTCCGTCATTGGTTATTTTACTGCCTAGGTAGCAGAATTCCTTAACTTCATTGACTTCGTGACCATCAATCATGATGTTAAGTTTCTCACTGTTCTCATTTCTACTACTTCTCATTACCTTCGTCTTTCTCAGATTTACTCTCAAACCATACTGTGTACTCATTAGACTGTTCATTCCGCTCAGCAGATCATTTCATTCTTCTTCACTTTCACTCAGGATAGCAATGTCATCCTTTCACTTTGTATTTTAATTCCACTCCTGAAACTTTCTTTTATTTCCATCATTGCTTCCTCGATGTACAGATTGAAGAGTAGGTGCGAAAGGCTACAGCCTTGTCTTACACCCTTCTTAATACGAGCACTTCGTTCTTGATCGTCCACTCTTATTATTCCCTCTTGGTTGTTGTATATATTGTATATGACCCGTCTCTCCCTATAGCTTACCCCTACTTTTTTCAGAATCTCGAACAGCTTGCACCATTTTATATTGTCGAACGCTATTTCCAGGTCGACAAATCCTATGAAAGTGTCTTGATTTTTCTTTAGCCTTGCTTCCATTATTAGCCGTAACGTCATAATTGCCTCTCTCGAACCTTTACTTTTCCTAAAGCCAAACTGATCGTCACCTAGCGCATTCTCAATTTTCTTTTCCATTCTTCTGTATATTATTCTTGTAAGCAGCTTCGATGCATGAGCTGTTAAGCTGATTGTGCGATAATTCTCGCACTTCTCAGCTCTTGCCGTCTTCGGAATTGTGTGGATGATGCTTTTCCGAAAGTCAGATGGTATATCGCCAGACTCATATATTCTACACACCAACGTGAATAGTCGTTTTGTTGCCACTTCCCCCAATGATTTTAGAAATTCTGATGGAACGTTATCTATCCCTTCTGCCTTATTTGACCGTAAGTCCTCCAAAGCTCTTTTAAATTCCGATTCTAATACTGGATCCCTTATCCTAAATCGACTCCTGTTTCTTCTTCTATCACATCAGACAAATCTTCACCCTCATAGAGGCTTTCAATGTATTCTTTCCACCTATCTGCTCTCTCCTCTGCATTTAACAATGGAATTCTCGTTGCACTCTTAATGTTACCACCGTTGCTTTTAATGTCACCAAAGGTTGTTTTGACTTTCCTGTATGCTAAGTCTGTCCTTCCGACAATCATATCTTTTTCGATGTCTTCACATTTTTCCTGCAGCCATTTCGTCTTAGCTTCCCTGCACTTACAATTTATTTCATTCCTCAGCGACTTGTATCTCTGTATTCCTGATTTTCCCGGAACATGTTTGTACCTCCTTTCATCAATCAACTGAAGTATTTCTTCTGTTACCCATGGGTTCTTCGCAGCTACCTTCTTTGTACCTATGTTTTCCTTCCAAACTTCTGTGATGGCCCTTTTTAGAGATGTCCATTCCTCTTCAACTGTACTGCCTACTGCGCTATTCCTTATTGCTGTATCTATAGCGTTAGAGAACTTCAAACGTATCTCGTCATTCCTTAATACTTCCGTATCCCACTTCTTTTCGTATTGATTCCTCCTGACTAATGTCTTGAACTTCAGCCTACTCTTCATCACTACTATATTGTGATCTGAGTCTATATCTGCATCTGGGTACGCCTTACAATCCAGTATCTGATTTCGGAATCTCTGTCGGACCAAGTATACCTCCTCCTCTTGTGATTCATGAACAGGGTATTCGCTATTACTAGCTGAAACTTGTTACAGAACTCAATTAGTCTTTCTCCTCTTTCATTCCTTGTCCCAAGCCCAAATTCTCCTGTAACCTTTTCTTCTACTCCTTCCCCTACAACTGCATTCCAGTCGCCCATGACTATTAGATTTTCGCCCCCCTTTACATACTGCATTACCCTTTCAATATCCTCATACACTTTCTCCATCTGTTCATCTTCAGCTTGCGACGTCGGCATGTATACCTGAACTATCGTTGTCGGTGTTGGTCTGCTGTCGATTCTGATTAGAACAACCCGGTCCTTGAACTGTTCACAGTAACACACCCTCTGCCCTACCTTCCTATTCATAACGAATCCTACACATGTTATACCATTTTCTGCTGCTGTTGATATTACCCGATACTCATCTGACCAGAAATCCTTGTCTTCCTTCCCTAAGCTTACATACTACTTAATCTAAATTATCCTAAGGACAAACACACACACCCACGCCCGACGGAGGACTCGAACCTCCGCCGGGACCAGACGCACAGTCCCTGACCGCTCGGCTAATCCCACGCGGCTATGAAGTTTTTTCTGAAAGTATTTGTATGGAGTGTAGCCATGTGCAGAAATGAAACATGAACGATAAACAGTTTAGACAAGAAGAGAATAGAAGTCTTTGAAATGTGGTGCTACAGCAGAATGCTGAAGATTAGGCGCGCAGATCACGTAACTGGCTAGGAAATTGGGAGAAAAGAAATTTGTGGTACAACCCGACCAGAAGAAGAGATCGGATGTAAGGACATATTCTGAGACACAAAGGAATCACGAATTTAGTACTGGAGGGAAATGTGGGGGGAAAAAATCGAAGAGGGAGGTCAAGAGATGAATACAGTAACCAGATTCAGAAAGTGTAGGTTGCAGTAATTATTCGGAGATGAAAATGGGATAGAGTAGCACGGAGAGCTGCATCAGGTCAGTCTTCGGACCGAACACAAAATCATCCCTGGAGATACTTATGAATAACCCTGCATATTCTGCACATGATTTTCATTATCCGCTGTCATATTAACTGAATGGTATATTCGTCATAAGTAATATATACTCTTGGTTTACATTGGACAATGATGTCACTGGCGTCATCAGCAGGTCGCGATAGGTGCCGCGGAAATAATGACGCACCGCAGCTGGTAACGGCGTTCTGCCTGCCCCTTGGAGCGAACCTCGGGTCTCCGACCCCGCAAGCTGGCAGGCTCCCATCTCGGCCCCCGCCGTCTCTGAGGAGAGTGAGGAATTTCTCGTTTATGGCTGATAGCGTGGCGAAAGCTGCTGAGTGGCCCCGCGGTTTAAACTTTCCGGTGGGATTCCTCATATGCTCCTGGAAGACCGTCGACAGCAATACTAACGACTGGCTCCAGGTCGTTCTATGCCAATTTCTCTCTCTCTCTCTCTCTCTCTCTCTCTCTCTCTCTCTCTCTCTCTCCTACCCCACCATACCATTATCCTATAGCACTTAACAGGCGCCACGTTTTACCTTTCGGAAGATCGAAAAACTCCTCTGTAGGACTCAAGAATCGAAATGGGTCCCGTAAGCCAACGATCGTGATAAGACCTCCTCACTCAGTTCGTCCACGAGAACCAGAAGGAAACAAATATCGGCGCCCAAGTAGATGCCGTGTTCCTCGACTTCCAGAAAGCGTTCGATACAGTAGCGCAGTGTCGCGTATTCAATATGAGAACTGTTTTGTGATTGGACTGAAGAGATTATAGCAAACGTAACATAGCATGTCATTGTTAAGGAATGAAATGTCCATCAGTAAAAGTAACTTCGGGCATATCCCGAGGGAGGCTTATAGGACTACTGAAGATTTGATGGGTAGGTCACATAACTAATGTTGAGGTACTGAATAGAATTGGGGAGATGAGAAATTTGTGATACAAGTTGACCAAAATTTGTGACACAACTTGACCAAAAGAAGGGATTGGTTGATAGGACACATTCTGAGACATCAAGGGATCACCAACTCAGTATTGGACCGAAGTCTAGAGCGGGGGGGTAGAAACCAAGACATGAAGGGGTAGAAACCAAGAGATGAATACAGTGAGCAGATTCAGAAGAATGTCGGTTGCAGAAGTTATTCGGAGAAAAAGAGACTCTTACAGAATAGAGTAGCATGGAGGCTTGCCTCAAACTAGTCTTCGAACCGAAGACCACAAAAACATCATTCTCTAAATACACTGGTGTGCAAAACTTAAAGGACAAAAGTAACTTTAGCTGGATATGTCACTATCAAGTAGCACCGCTCTTTAAATCTTGGACCATGCATTCAAAGAGTGCTGCAATATAGCACAGAAGGTAACTGAAACAAATACGCAATGAGACTGACAGAGGTGACAATAATTTGACTGAAGTCACTGCGCTTTATGATGGCTGTAGCCTATCTTCGAGATCTCCGTGAGCTTATCTTACAACAAGATTACACAACACTTATCACCATACAAAAGGTGTTCGATTACTGGCATGGTCAGCAGGCTATACAGATCTCTCACCCACTGGAAACATCTACTCATGGGCTCAGGACACATCTCGCCAACCACTACGACTGATGAACTCTGGTACAGAGTCGCAGTAATATGGAATGACGAACCGGTATGTGCCGCCTAAACTCAACTTGACTCGATGTCCATCCCTGTTAGAGCCATTATTGCTACCAGAGATGGCAGCGCTGTGTATTGAAGTTTGCATCCTGTATGCCTCCAAATCACTTTCGAATTTAATGGGGAAGGGGGGGGGACGCAAGTCAAAGCTATAAAAATTGTGAAAAAAATTGTATTGGCTCTTCATTTACTACTTCGTATTGAAATTTCAATGTCTGAATATTACGTTCCAGTACGACTCATAAGCGTGATAAAAATGATAATTTGGAAAAGCATGAGTGGGGCTACACCCGTTTTTTGCTGTGTATTTTCTCATATTATTTATTCCTTCTGGTTTCCCTACAGTTTTATGCAATCAAAATGCGGGGAATGTTTGTATGGTACATCGAAAAGGCTTTGGAATAGCATCACTACCACTGCTGTTGTACCCTTTGGTTGAAGGTGTTTTTGTTTATTAGTGGTTACAAAGGAGTGGCTTTTACGAAAGTTGTGTGTAAATCTATTAACACAATCTGCAGCATGACTCGTTCCAGTAAAGTGTTTAAAAAGGTTAGGAAGTATCGTTCTTCTAGGTATTATAAGGACAACTTGAAAATTAGCTTAGTAATTACAATCAATGAAGACCCTCTTCAGGCAAGGAAACAAGTGCTTTGAAAAAGATAATTGAGGCGGCTAACGTTACTGTTGCACAGTTTTAATATCTGGTTAACTTAAGAAGGGGCCAACGGCCTTGCCGCAGTGGTAACACCGTTTCCCGTCAGATCACCGAAGTTAAGCGCTGTCGGGCTGGGCTAGCACTTGGATGGGTGACCAGCCGGTCTGCCGAGCGCTGTTGGCAAGTGGGGTGCACTCAGTCCTTGTGAGGCAATCTGTTAAGGTACTTGATTGAGAAGAAGCGGCCCCGGTCTCGGAAACTGATATACGGCTCGAAGAGCGGTGTGCTGACCACATGCCCTTCCATATTCGCATCCAGTGACGCCTATGGTCTGAGGATGACACGGCGGCCGGTCGGTATCTCTGGGCCTTCATGGCCAATTCGGGCGGAGTTTAGTTTTTTTTTAACTTAAGAAGATGAACAAAGAAAAAGATTGCTTGAGGCTGAAGAGGAGTATGCATATGGTTTGCACTAGTTCACCCAGAGAAGGTACGGCCGAATACAAACAATGTCAAATCCTTAATCCAGGTTTTCCGTAATTTACAATCTGGAAAATGTATATACATTTTCCTCACAAACCACTGACGTTAGAATACTTAAATTTTGCACAAATTAGTCAATTCTATTGTGAAACATTCTGTTGAAAGAATTTTCATTTGATACAATATTAAGGCATTATTGTAGGAGAAAAGCCTTAAATTTTGGTGCTTTTTTCCCAGATATTTGGAGAGATGTAAAAACAAAGCAAAAAAAGTATTCATCGTATATCAAACTTTGAACAAAACATGGTTCAAATGGCTCTGAGCACTATGGGACTTAACTTCTGAGGTCATCAGTCCCCTAGAACTTAGAACTACTTAAACCTAACAAACCTAAGGACATCACACAGATCCGTGCCCGAGGCAGGATTCGAACCCGCGACTGTAGCAGTCGCGCGATTCGAGACTGTAGCGCCTAGAACCGCTCGGCCACCTCGGCCGGTCAAAAAACTTTGAAGAAAAAGGCATTAATTTCGCTCTCATGGATGTTTCAGAAAAGAACATTTGGACTCATCTTATTGATAAAATTTTAAATGTTTATAATTAAAACCGTATAAACTCAATAAGCATGAAACCTTGCATGTGTATGGACATAATGAAGTTTCATTGTCTTGAAAGGTTTTCTTCAGTGTATTACAGTTTGGCATACATCCCTCGACAATCACGGATTTTTCCTGCTGCACCGTATGTGCACAGCAACTAAGATTTCGTTATGTACTGTCCTTTCAGATGTTGAAATGTTGATGGCCAGTAATCTAATATTGCCGCCTAGAGAAAGATTCAGATTCTTTCTGCGGTTCTACGCTCGGTATAGCCGTCTGAGGATTATGATTCATTTAGTTCCAATACGATGGGTGTAGAGGAATAACGGGAAAGTTTAAACTGATTGTAAATCGAGCCATGGAAAAAGTAGGTGCCGAGTAAATGAATTAAGGATGGGAAAGACCCATTGTGGGTTAATAATAGAATTCGGAAAATGCTGAGGAAGCAGTGATTGGTGCACTCTCAGTTCAAAAAAGAACGTGCAAATGTCGAGAGGCAGAAGTTAGTAGAAATTCGTTCGTCTGCAAGATGATCGATGCGCGTAGCATACAACAACTTCTACAGTCATACTTTTGCGGAAGATTGTGCCGAGAACCCAAGAAAATTCTCGCCATACCATAAGTCGTTAGGCGGATCGAAGGCCAATATGCAGTCAGACGTCGACCAATCTGGAGTGGCAATAGAGGACAGCAAAAGAAAAGCTGATTTTGCGATTAAGAAATCGTTCACGCAGGAGGATCCTACAAACATACTGCAAAACATGAAACTTCCTGGCAGATTAAAACTGTGTGCCGGACCGAGACTCGAACTCGGGACCTTTGCCTTTCACGGGCAAGTGCTCTACCATCTAAGCTACCCAAGCACGACTCACGACCCGTCCTCACAGCTTCAATTCAGCCAGTACCTCGTCTCCCACCTTCCAAACTTCACAGAAGGTCTTCTGCGAACCAGATGGTAGAGCACTTGCCTGCGAAAGGCAAAGGTCCCGAGTTCGAGTCTCGGTCCAGCACATAGTTTTAATCTGCCAGGAAGTATCATATCAGCGCACTCTCCGCTGCAGAGTGGAAATCTTATTCTGGATACTGCAAAACATACCGGGTGATCAAAAAGTCTGTATAAATTTCAAAACTTAATAAACCACGGAATAGTGTAGATAGAGAGGTAAAAATTGACACACATGCTTGGAATGACTTGGGGCTTTATTAGAACAAAAAAATAAAACACCCCATTTTGCTAGACGCGTGAAAGATCTCTTGCACGCGTCGTTTGGTGATGATCGTGTGCTCAGCCGCCACTTTCGTCACGCTTGGCCTCCCAGGTCCCCAGACCTCAGTCCGTGCGATTATTGGCTTTGGGGTTACCTGAAGTCGCAAGTGTATCGTGATCGAGCGACATCTCTAGGGATGCTGAAAGACAACATCCGACGCCAATGCCTCACCATAATTCCGGACATGCTTTACAGTGCTGTTCACAACATTATTCCTCGACTATAGCTATTGTTGAGGAATCATGGTGGATATATTGAGCGTTTCCTGTAAAGAACATCATCTTTGCTTTGTCATACTTTGTTACGCTAATTATTGCTATTCTGATCAGATGAAGCGCCATCTGTCGGACATTTTTTGAACTTTTGTATTTTTTTGGTTCTAATAAAACCCGATGTCATTCCAAGCATGTGTGTCAATTTGTACCTCTCTATCTACATTATTCCGTGATTTATTCAGTTTTCAAATTTCTACTGACTTTTTGATCACCCGTTATTTTGCACTGAGGTCCGTCCTCACCCTCCTCCTAAGAACATAGTAATGGACATAGCTGGCGTAGAGAAACAACTGAAAGATTACAACAAAATAGGTAATCACGTCGGCAACCTTGCCACATGAATCATCTGAATGCAAATGACACCTCCGGCAACGTACTGTTCTTTGACATGTGAATATCGCTCTCCCACGAGTTTTGTCACTTCAGTGTATTTCTCATGATGGATGTCTAAAATGAGCCGTAACCACGGAAGAGTTGCCGTAGACTCCGAACGACGGAGACATTAGGCTATCGCTGACTGGTGTAGAGGGGCGATGTCTCCGGCGAGGCAGGAGGCGCCGGGCCGGCAGCGGTCCCGGTCAGGCCGCGTCCGCAGCCGCTATCTGGGGCCGAATATCTGGCATTCCGGCCGGGTCAGGGGTCGCGGCTGGGCTGGCGGGATGCAGGCGGGCAGGTGCGCGCCCGCAAACGCCGCCTGTCAGCGCACCGCCGCTTCACTTCCTCGCCACCAGGTCCCTCCAAAACACCAACTGAAGCAGCTGCATGCGTCAGCTACGTCCTCGTGACGTCTGTAACTGAGGTGCGTTCCAAGCAGAGCTGTCACTGAGTTTCTTTCGGCGGAAAACCAGAGCATCTCAGACATTCGTAGGCGCTTGCAGAATGTCTACGGACATCTGGTAGCGAACAAAGTACGCTGAGTCGTTGGGGGAGCCGTCTGTCATCGTCGCAACAAGGCCGCGCATACCTGTCCGGCCTCTCGCGTGCCGGTCACTCGCACACAGCTGTGACGCCTGCACTGTCGGGACGTGCGGACACTCTCATCTCCGGATCACAATCAAACAACTCGCTGCATAAATGGGCGTCTCTGTTAATAGTGCTGACACACTCGTTCACTAGTGCGGGTACTCAAAGGTGTGTGTCACCTGCATTCCTCGCGGTCTAACAGAAGAGCGTAAGGAGCAATAAAGGACCATCAGTGAGCAATTGCTCGCGCGTTACGAGGCTGACCGCAATATTTACACTACTGGCCATTAAAATTGCTACACCAAGAAGAAACGCAGATGAGGAACGGGTATTCATTGGACAAATATGTTATACTACTACTGACATGTGATTACATTTTCACGAAATTTGGGTGCATAAATCCTGAGAAATCAGTACCCAGTAACGGCCTTGATACGACTGGGCATTGAGTCAAACAGAGCTTGGATGGCGTGTACAGGTACAGCTGCCCATGCAGCTTCAACACGATACCACAGTTCATCAAGAGTATTGTGACTAGCCCGTTGCTCGGCCATCATTGACCACACGTTTTCAATTGGTGAGAGATCTGGAGAATGTGCTGGCCAGGGCAGCAGTCGAATAATTTCTGTATACAGAAAGGCCCGTACAGGACCTGCAACATGCGGTGTTGCATTATCTTGCTGAAATGTGGGGTTTCGCAGGGATCGAATGAAGGGTAGAGCCACGGATCGTAACACATCTGAAATGTAACGTCCACTGTTCAAAGTGCCGTCAATGCGAACAAGAGGTGACCGAGACGTGTAACCAATGGCACCCCATACCATCACGCCGTGTGATATGCTAGTATGGCGATGACGAATACAAGCTTCCAATGTGCGTTCAACTCGATGAGGACAAACACGGATGCGACCATCACGATGCTGTAAACTGAACCTGGATTCATCCGAAAAAATGACGTTTTGCCATTCGTGCACCCAGGTTCGTCTTTGAGTACACCATCGCAGGCGCTCCTGTCGGTGATGCAGCGTCAAGGGTAATCGCAGCCATGGTCTCCGAGCTGGTAGTTCATGCTGTTGCAAACATCGTTGAGCTGTTCGCGCAGATGGTTGTGTTGCAAACGTCCCCATCTGTTGACTCAGAGATCGAGACGTGGCTGCACGATCCGTTACAGCCATGCGGATAAGATGCCTGTCATATCGACTGCTAGTGATACGAGGCCGTTGGGATCCAGCACGGCGTTCCGTATTACCCTCCTGAACCCACCGATTCCATATTCTGCTTACAGTCATTGGATCTCGACCAACGCGAGCAGCAGTGTCGCGATATGATAAACTGCAATCGCGATAGGCTGCAATCCGCCCTTTATCAAAGTCTGAGACGTGATGGTACGCATCTCTCTTCCTTACACGAGGCATCACAACAACGTTTCTCTACAACCGATTTCTCATACGCGAACAGTAGTTGACCGGCGTTGCCTAAACTTTCCTCATGTCAGCACTTTGTAGGTGCCGCCACCGGGAATCGTTAGGGAATTCAATATTCCGACATCCACAACGCACCTCTCACAACGAACAACGCAATGGCCGACGGCCTCCAGCTAATGAGCGACAGCAGCGGCGTTTGCGTAGACCTGCCACTGCTAACAGACAACCAACACTGCATCAAATAAGGACAGAAATCAATGTGGGACGTACGTCGAAAGCATCCGTTAGGACAGGGCAGTAAAATTTGGCGTTAATGAGCTCTGACAGCAGACAGTCGATGTGAGTGCCTTTGCTAACAGCACGACATCGCCTAAAGTACCTCTCATATGCCTTAGACGACCTTAGACGACTGGAATACCTTGTCGTGGTCACATGAGCCCCAATTTCAGTTGATAACAAATGATGGTAGGGTATGAGTGTGGCGTAGACACCGCGAAACCATGGCCTCAAGTTGTCAACAAGGCACTGTGCAAGCTCCTGATGGCTCTACAATTGTTTGGGCTGTGTTTACATGAAATGGACTATGTCCTCTGGTCACAATGAACCGATCGTAGATTGTAAATGCGTATCTCCGTTTGCTTCGAGAACATTTTCAGCCGTTCATGGACTTCGTGTTCCCAAATAACAATTTCCCATGTCACTGGGCCACAACTATTCTCGATTGGTTCGAAGAATATTCTGGACTGTTCAAGAGCATGATTTGGCCACCCAGATCGCTCGACATGAATCCCATCGATCATTTATAATATAATCAGGACGTCTGTTCGTGCACAATACCTTACTCAGCATGGCTCAATATTTCTGCATGGAACTTTCAACGCGTTGTTAAATCCATGCCACGTCAAGTTGCTGCACTGTTGTTGTTGTTGTGGTCTTCAGTCCTGAGACTGGTTTGATGCAGCTCTCCATGCTACTCTATCCTGTGCAAGCTTCTTCATCTTCCAGCACTTACTGCAACCTACATCCTTCTGAATCTGCTTAGTGTATTCATCTCTTGTCCTCCCTCTACGATTTTTACCCTCCACACTGCCCTCCAATACTAATTTGGTGATCCCTTGATGCCTCAGAACACGTCCTACCAACCGATCCCTTCTTCTGGTCAAGTTGTGCCACAAACTTCTCTTCTCCCCAATCCTATTCAATACTTCCTCATTAGTTATGTGATCTACCCATCTAATCTTCAGCATTCTTCTGTAGCACCACATTTCGAAAGCTTCTATTCTCTTCTTGTCCAAACTATTTATCGTCCATGTTTCACTTCCATACATGGCTACACTCCATACGAATACTTTCAGAAATGACTTCCTGAATCAATACTGGATGTTTACAAATTTCTCTTCTTCAGAAACGCTTTCCTTGCCATTGCCAGCCTACATTTTATATCCTCTCTACTTCGACCATCATCAGTTATTTTGCTCCCCAAATAGCAAAATTCCTTTACTACTTTAAGTGCCTCATTTCCTAATCTAATTCCCTCAGCATCACCCGACTTAATTAGACTACATTCCATTATCCTTGTTTTGCTTTTGTTGATGTTCATCTTATATCCTCCTTTCAAGACACTGTCCATTCCATTCAACTGCTCTTCCAAGTCCTTTGCTGTCTCTGACAGAATTACAATGTCATCGGCGAACCTCAAAGTTTTTATTTCTTCTCCATGAATTTTAATACCTACTCCGAATTTTTCTTTTGTTTCCTTTACTGCTTGCTCAATATACAGATTGAACAACATCGGGGAGAGGCTACAACCCTGTCTTACTCCCTTCCCAACAACTGCTTCCCTTTCATGTCCCTCGACTCTTATAACTGCCATCTGGTTTCTGTACAAATTGTAAATAGCCTTTCGCTCCCTGTATTTTACCCCTGCCACCTTTAGAATTTGAAAGAGAGTATTCCAGTCAACATTGTCAAAAGCTTTCTCTAAGTCTACAAATGCTAGAAACGTAGGTTTGCCTTTCCTTAATCTTTCTTCTAAGATAAGTCGTAAGGTCAGTATTGCCTCACGTGTTCCAGTGTTTCTACAGAATCCAAACTGATCTTCCCCGAGGTTGGCTTCTACTAGTTTTTCCATTCGTCTGTAAAGAATTCGTGTTAGTATTTTGCAGCTGTGACTTATTAAGCTGATAGTTCGGTAATTTTCACATCTGTCAACACCTGCTTTCTTTGGGATTGGAATTATTATATTCTTCTTGAAGTCTGAGGGTATTTCGCCTGTTTCATACATCTTGCTCACCAGATGGTAGAGTTTTGTCAGGACTGGCTCTCCCACGGCCGTCAGTAGTTCCAATGGAATATTGTCTACTCCGGGGGCCTTGTTCCGACTCAGGTCTTTCAGTGCTCTGTCAAACTCTGCACTATGCCGGGCAAAAGGAGGTCCGACACGATATTAAGAGGTATCTCTTTGCTTCTGCCACCTTCCTGTATTACTCCTTTTTTTAATTTTTTAAAGTTGATCTATTTTGAAAGTTAGTCTGTTGGGACACTTGAGTCACATGAACCTAACTGCATCAGTGTGCTCTTTCGCATGATGTGTCACTGCCAACATAGCTCGACGAAACTTGCTTGAACCATACATAGAAAAAAGTGCTTCAGTATAATACAGAAGGTAACTGAATGAAATACTTAGTAATATGAATAGAAATGACACTTTTATTCAAAGACGGTGAGCCGTGACTGGCTCATGCTATGCGCAGGATTAGACCTTCGTTGCGATTCTGTGTTTAGTCTCCCGCGGTTATCGCAATTATGCTGTTAACCTCTCCTTCCACTGGTGGCAGCAGCGGTGTGCATCGATATTCGCACCTTGGACTACCTTCGACCTGGCACTCGTAGTTCCCGGCTGGGCGGTATGCGACCTGTCGGTCGGTTCGCGTGGAGCAGCGAGGAATTATCCGCGGGACGTAGTTTGGCCGGCACCGCTGGTGGTCTCTACGCGGTGTCGGAGTCTGGGGGGCTGTTCCCATTACTATGAGGTCCGTGGCTCACCGACCCTGGACACGAAAGTTGACTTTTGATTTAATCTATCAGCAAGTCAAGACTATTCACATTATGTCGATTGGAGTTCGTTGTTGGCTGCTGGGATATTCCCGCAAGCAACAACGTGGTTTTCAAGTTGGAAAATCCTAGCCACCCTCCGATGGAATTTCACACTATTTGGTTATTTGAATTGAAGTGCACCGACGGAATCTTCTGCCTTGTGGCCGTTAACGTTCCGGTTACCTGCCCTGGCCGTGGACTTAAATTTCAGGCAGTGTAGTTTTCTCATCGTGTTGTTGATGTCCAGCACGGTGTGTAGCTTGACAGCTCCATATTATGATTGGTTATGGACGCCAATATCTTCTACGTTGTTCCGTTGAACTCCCTGTTGTGCCCTGGTCTGGTGAAGTGGAAGTTATCTTGTAAGTGAGTCTGTTGACTGTCGGTCGGTTGGGTTGTGGTCAGATCGTGAATGGTTGGCCCAACTGGCTGTCTCACCTAAGCTAGCGTTAGTGCTTGAATTCCAGGCCGACCCTCGAACATCTGAGCGCCCTTGGGTGTACTGCCTTTTTTTATTTGTTCTTGTTGTTTGTATTTGTATGTCTTCGGCTGATTTTTTTTTAAAATTAAGGTTGTTTTGCCGTAAGATTCTTTAGGCCTTCAGCCTAATTTAAAGAACTGTTTCACGTAAGACCTTTGGCATTTTATCGGTTTTAATGTTGTTGATTTTAAGTGTTGGGCCTTCAACCGATTTTGAGCTTGAGTTTTTTTGCTCTTAAGGCCTTCAGCCTAAATTAAAGACCTGTTTGACGTAAGGCTTTTGGTATTTAAAAAAAATAATGTTATTGAGTTTTAAGCGTTAGGCCTTCGGCCGGTTTAAATTTAACTTGTTTGCTGTTGAAGTGTCTTGATTTTTTGGGCCTTCAGCCTAACTAAAGAATTGTTCTAATAGAAGTCGTTGCCTTTTAAATTTCTCTTTTGGTTGAGTTTTGCCTAATTAATAACTGTTTTACCTAAGGCCTTTGTTTTTTTTTTAATTTAATGTTGTTTAGCCTATAGTGTTGGGCGTTCAGTCGACTTTGAATTCAAATTGTTTGCTCTGAAAATCTCAGATTCTTTGGGCCTTCACCCTACATAAAGAACTTTTGTAATATATGGCTTGCCTTTTAAATGTTTGATTATGCTTGCGTTTTAAGTTATTGGCATTGAGCCGTTTTTAAATTAAAGTGGCTTTTAGCCGGTAATTAAGTCCCAAAGATTAAAGCTGTGTGTTTAAAAAAATTTTTTTGGGCGCCTTGTAATGATTGATCAAATAATAAAGTTATATGTTCGAGTGTAACTGACAGATCCTTATTTTGGCCTCTGTCCACAATTTAAACTACCTGTCCTGTCCTGCGGGTTTAGCAGGGCGTTTCAGACGGTAATTACAAAAGGAGGGATATGGTTCTTAACAGGATGTGTGATCACCACGTACGGCATTGCATCTTCTGCAATGTGCTCCCATGCTGGTCAGAAGGTTGGTAACGTGTTCTTGTGGCAGGGCGTTCCAGGTTCCCATCAGCGCGGTGGCCAACTCTGAATGGTTGTTTGTGCGTGTGAACGCATCCCACACATTCTGAATCAGATGTAATTCGGAAGAACGGGTAGGCCACTGCTTTCGCCGAATACCCACTCGTTACAACAGCTGCTCCACCTGCTCTGCTCAATGGGATCGCGCATTGTCATCCGTAAAAATGAAGTCAGGGCAGAATGCACCCCTGAAAAGCGCACATGGGGATGGAGTACAGTGTCACAATATGGCTGACTGGTAAGAGAACTGTGATGAAAGATTTAAAGGCCCGTACGCCCGTATAAAGGTGATGCCTTCCCACAGCGTAACGCTAGGACCAACAGTATCATCTTGCTCGACAATGCTTGACGTACCATCATATGGCGAGAGGCGGAAACACGTTATACATCCCAGGAACATGACTGAACATTATCTTTCTGGTGGCTCAGGGGGTGTGGGGAGGCATGATGTTGTTTGGGCGTACTGACCTCCACTCACTGGTCAATAATATTTTCAGATTGAGCTCCTTCCCCACGCACGTGTTTTCAGTGGTGCATTCGGCCCTGATGTTATATTTATGTACCACAATGCACGACCAACATCGCAGGCGGAGGAGCTTTACGAACGAGAGGAGATTCGGCGAATAGACTGGCCCGCCGATTCCTCCGATTCATTTCCCATCGAGCGCGTGGAGGATGCATTAGGAGACATATTGAAGCACGTGCGCATGCACCAGCGGTCATCCAGCACTTGTCAGCCACACTTGTGGAGGAACGGAACGCCGTACCACTAGAACTCCGAACCAAGAAATGGAGCAAGTTGGAGAACATGCATTGCCGTCCGTGGTAATCACACAGCCTATTAACAACCACGTCCCATCTTTTGTAACGTCGCCGGCCTCTGTGGCCGAGCGGTTCTAGACGTTTCAGTCCGGAATCGCGCTGCTGCTACGGTCGCCGGTTCGAAACCTGCCCTGGGCATGGATGTGTGTGATGTCCTTAGGTTAGTTAGGTTTAAGTAGTTCTAAGTCTAGGGGACTGATGACCTCAGAGTTAAGTCCCATAGTGCTTAGAGCCATTTGAACCATTTTTTGTAATGTCCAAGTCCCGTCATAAACAACCATGACTTCAGAGTAACTGTTCGAATAAAAGTGTCACCGCTGTTCGTCTCATTGGGTATTTCTTTTGGTTACCTTCTGTGATGTACTACAGCAGTTTTTCCTGTGGGTGGCTCAAGTTTCAGAGAGCTATGTTACATGGCACTGACGCATCATAAGTTAATTTCCTACTCAAATAGGTCCATATTTTCATTTGAATTTTTGTCGTAGAGGGATTTTAAAAGGTTGGTAAATACGAAAAGATTATAGCAAGTGCGAACTAAAACATATCAATTGTCATGAGAATAACAAAATATCAAAAAATGGTTTAAATGGGTCTGAGCACTATGGGACTTAACATCCGAGGTCATCAGTCCCCTAGAACTTAGAACTACTTAAACCTAACTAACCTAAGGACATCACACCCATCCGAGCCCGAGGCAGGATTCGAACCTGCGACCGTAGCAGTAGCGCGGTTCAGGACTTAAGCGCCTTGAACCGCTCGGCCACAGTGGCCGACTGAAACATCAAATATGGCATAGAAATTTACTACACAAAATTTGATGATGACTTTCACCTATCAGTGTCTTTCAGACTCTGCGAAGTACAAGCTAGTAGAATTGTTGTGGAGTGTAGTTAAGTTTCAGAAGAGTATATAAATTATAAGGGAACGTACTCGCTGACAGCAGGGTTTCTTGGGACGGAAAAGATGTTTATTTGATTTCATTTTCATGAAACAGACGCACTGAACTGGCTATAAACGCACGGAATCCCACTAGATCGCACTCAGCCTTCCATACAGGATGATTCTGCGATACTGCTACAAACTTTCGGGGATTATGGAGAAGAATACATGAATCAATCTGAGGTTTACGGACCATGCTTCAGAAATAAGCGAGTCGAAAGTTAGAGTGGTCTTGTACCGCACGCTCTCTGCTTTCCATATTTAGAGAGGGCGTTGCATGGACAAAAAAAAGTTCAGTAAAAATGAGGCCTAGAAAGCATGCCTTAAGAACTGTGAGCACTTGTTCAGCAGAAGAGATGTGTTTCACAGAGTGTTCATAGTTCTTAAGGTATGCCCTTTAGAGTCCATGTTTACTAGATTTTTTTTATTTTTTTGGTTCACACTACCATCTCTCAAAATATGGAAAGCAAAGAGCTTGAGGTAGAAGAGGTTCACTCATAGTT
The DNA here is from genome assembly GCF_021461385.2 of Schistocerca piceifrons. Classification (NCBI taxonomy): domain Eukaryota; kingdom Metazoa; phylum Arthropoda; class Insecta; order Orthoptera; family Acrididae; genus Schistocerca; species Schistocerca piceifrons. The sequence goes on from NC_060145.1 coordinate 427,152,871, forward strand.
TTCGATTCGGTCGTTTCCGTACCATGGCCCCGTACCTGAAATGGATACATTTACCATCCTCTACCACCCCAAAAAGTTTGAAACACCGTCACGGAAACAGCCTTTGTATCACGTTCATGGTTCGTAGTATTTTTCTTATCTGTTAACGTCAGCAGAACCGTCTCGACAAAGTAGGCTTCCGCAATTGTCTGTGCATAACATAATCACATACCTTGTAAGAAAAGAAAAAAATGCTTTGCATTGCATTCTTATATTCACAGAGTGATAAACTCATTGTCTCATGTGGGACGCATATCGGTTTTAGTTTATTTTTTGAACCTCAGTTTACAATTCGTTTTTTAGTTAAAAGTAGCAACTTGCTGTAACAGAATTTTTGTGTCATTTACGTAATAACATTCTGGTTTCAAGTAAAATAGAACGTATATTCTAATTGTCTATCATCATTAAAATTCGCCCATTGATGCAACATTTAAATTTACAAAAAAGCGATCAATATCTATGCTAGATGACGGTTCAAATACTTATTTTCATTTAATATTCGCAATTCAAAAAATTGATAATAGTAAATAAGGTACATTAGTTATTTTTATGATCTAGATTCTACAGGAAACTAATTAAAATATTGTATGAATTATGGATGCTTAAAAACGTTAAGTGTGTGCCAATTTTATTACGCAGCCTCAGAATGTGAAAGGAAAAATTAGTCGGAACGGGTAATGATGGTAAATAAACGAGTAACTGGTTTTGATACTGGTTGCTATCTTTCCTTCTAAAAAGCTATAAAACGCAATTTATTTCGTCTGACACAACAAGCTGCCGTCACTGTGTTGCGCTGTTTTATGTGTTTTCGCCTGTTGATCAGATCTCTGGTTTACCTCCGGCTGAATAGCGACTATTCCCCCACACTGCGACTTAATGCCCGTGTACTTCCCCTCCACGGCGCGCATACGCCGTGTAATGTGTGGAGCTATTGCTGATGTCATCCGATAAATTATCAATTTGTATTCTGAATAGTAATGGTGATGTCACGCTGCGGCTCCAATACGTGATGTCACTCCTTTCTAGTTTCCTGACGCAATTAGCAGTTGTTGCAGTCGCCCTCTCCGCCATGTCACCGTTGCCATTGCAGTCGTATTACGCCGAATGGCCACATTTCTTTTTCGCTCGCACTGAAGGTCGTTACTCCACACGTTAATCATAAAGAAAAATTTCAGCTAAACTGCATTCTGCCGATGCCCGTTTCTGAACCTGTTCACAACTTACCACAAATTCATCCTGCGCACCTTTTGCCGAAATTCCCTATTCTGTTTAAGCTTATACGCTCCTAGATGACTGCTTTGTGAAATACACTGAAGCACCAAAGAAACTGCTACAGGCATGTAATTTCAAATACAGAGATACGTAAACAGGCAGAATACGGCGTTCCGGACGGCAACGCCTACATAAGACAACAAGTGTCTGGCACAGTTGTTATATCGGTTACTGCTGCTACGATGGCAGGTTATCAAGATTTAGGAGAGTTTGAACGCGGTGCTATAGTCGGCGCTCGATCGATGTGACACAGCATCTCCGATGTAGCGATAAAATGGGGATTTTCCCGTACGAGCATTTCACGAGTGTACTTTCTATCAGGAATCTGGTAAAACATCACATCTCCGACATCGCTGCGGCCGGAAAAAGATCCTACAAGAACTGGACCAACGACGACTGAAGATAATCGTTCAACAAGACAGAAGTGCGACTCTACCGCAAATTGCTGCAGATTTCAATGCAGGGGCATCAACAAGTGTCAGCGTGCGAACCATTCAACGAAACATCATCGATATCGGCTTTCGGAGCCGAAGGCACTCTCGTGTACCCTTGACGACTGCACGCCTCGCCTGGGCCCTTCATCACGGACATTGGACTGTTGACGACTGGAAACACTTTGTCTGGTCTGACAAGTCTCGTTCCAAATTGTATCGAGCGGATGGGTACGGGTATGGAGACCATGAATTCATGGACCCTGCATGTCAGCAGTGGACTGTTCAAGCTGGTGGAGGCTCTGTAATGGAGTGGGGCCCCTGATACATCTAGATACGGCTCTGACAGATGACACGTACGTAAGCATTCTGTCTGATCACTTGGACCCATTCATTCCCGTTGTACATTGCGGTAGACTTTTTCAGCAGGACAATGTGACACCCCACACTTCCTGTGTTTTAATAGGGGCTTCAGGAAGACTCTTCTGAGTTTAAACACTTCTACTGGCCACCAAATTACCCAGACATGAACATTACTGAGTATATCTGGGATGCCTTACAACGTGCTGTTCAGAAGAGATCTCCACCACGTCGTACTTTTACGGATTTATGGAGAGCCATGCAGGATTGATAGTGTCAGTTCCCTCCAGCACTACTTCACACATTAGTCGAGTCCATACCACGTCGTAATGCGGCACTTCTGCATGCTCGCGGGATCGCTACACGATATTAGACAGGTATACCGGTTTCTTTGGCTCTTCAGCGTACAATGTCAGTCAAATGTTGAACACAATTTCATTTCAGAAAGTGTGAAGTTAAATAAAAAAATGGAGTTAAAACGTCATCCACTTACTTATTTTAGTTCACTGCAAATTTTGTAAATTTAGAGTCAGTCAATTAGTCGCGTTGTAAATGATCAGAATATTGAGCACAAATCTCTCTTAAGTCAATAATTTTCTTCCATTTTCAACAATACACTGCAAAGCGTACTGCAGTCAGCAGCCGGTATCTTTGTTTTTACAATACTCTTATTACCTTGGTATCCATTTTTTTATTGATTTGAGTGAATTGCATCGTGCGTTTCAAGTCCACTGCTGGATGAAGGTCTTGTTCAGATTTTTCCATGCACTGTACTGTCGAGGTGTATGCAACTATGTTACTCCATCATGTTTTATAATGTATCAGATATTTGCGTGTCTGACTTCTCATTTTTATATCAATTTATTGCACTCTATCAGTTTTCTAAATTACATATCGTTAGCATGCTTTAGGAATACCTATTATGCAATCATAACTTTAACAATTTATTGGATTCGAACAGTTTCGTAAATTAGACCTATATACTGCTATGTTACTTTACATATACATATTAATGAACCATCAGTTTAATAAGACATGCTTACAAAATATTGACACTTTTTTTTAAGGGAAGAATGGAAAATCCAGTAGAAGCTGACATCGAGGAAGATCAGTTTGGGATACGAAGAAATGAAGGAGCGCGCGAGGCAGTACTGACCCAACGACTTATTCCAAAAGAAAGGCGAACTTCCGTTTGCAGCACTTTTAGATTCTCATTGAAATTATTAAGCTTTGAGGGGTAAAAAAAGAGTTATCTACAAGTTGTGCAGAAACCAGACTGTAGCTATAAGGATCGAAGGACATGGAAGGGAACAGACGGTGAGAACGGAATGAGACAGTGTGTAGCCTCTCCCCGATTTTGTTCAATCTTTTATACGGAGCAAGCATTTAAGGAAACCAAGGAGACATGTGGAAAGGAATTTGAAGTTCAGACAGAAGAAATAAAAACTTTGCGGTCTACTGATGACATTTCTTGTGCCGGACGAAATAACGGTGGTTTCTTAACTTTACTCCTAGAGGTTCAAATGGTTCAAATGGCTCTGAGCACTATGGGACTCAACTGCTGAGGTCATTAGTCCCCTAGAACTTAGAACTAGTTAAACCTAACTAACCTAAGGACATCACACACATCCATGCCCGAGGCAGGATTCGAACCTGCGACCGTAGCGGTCTCGCGGTTCCAGTCTGCAGCGCCAGAACCGCGCGGCCACTTCGGCCGGGCTACTCCTAGAGGGGCCGAGATGACATGTCAAGGAAGATTAATGTATCACACTACTCTTCACACAGAGAACCACTGACTATAAACTTGTACGCAGAGTTCTCTGTAATACAGTTGTGGCACTGCTGGCTCTGTAGAGAGGCTCAGCGGCAGCGCTCTCGGACGTAAGTAAGCGAGCTGACGCGGTACCGCGTGGAACCTCTGGCAGCGACTACGTTTCCGCGTGGTTCCGGCGCGAGCTACCGGCCTTGCCTTAGCACCTCGCTCTTGGGACGACACCGCAACAATGTCAAAAACGGCCGGGGACTTGGAAGGTAGCCCGCATCTCGTGGTCGTGCGGTAGCGTTCTCGCTTCCCACGCCCGGGTTCCCGGGTTCGATTCCCGGCGGGGTCAGGGATTTTCTCTGCCTCGTGATGGCTGGGTGTTGTGTGATGTCCTTAGGTTAGTTAGGTTTAAGTAGTTCTAAGTTCTAGGGGACTGATGACCATAGATGTTAAGTCCCATAGTGCTCAGAGCCATTTGAACCATTTTGAACTTGGAAGGTAAATTGAAGAGAATTGATAGGTCTTGAGAAGATGTAAGATAAACAACAGTAAAACAATGATGCTGATGTAATCAAATTAGGAATCATCGAATTTGTAGTTAAGTAGTAAGAAGCTTTTTCTAAAGGTATTTTCTAGGGTGATGCATCGTACGGACGTAGCACGCGGACGACTAAAAGTACGCCACGCGGGGTAGCCGCGCGGTCTCAGGCGCCTTGTCACGGTCCGCGCGGCTGCCCCCGTCGGAGGTTCGAGTCCTCCCTCGGTCATGGACGTGTGTGTTGTCCTTAGCGTAAGTCTAAGTTAGAGTAAGTAGTGCGTAAGCTTAGGGACCGATGACCTCAGCAGTTTGGTCCCATAAGTCCTTACCACAAAAATTTACTAAAAATTCAGACGACAAGAGAAAATAAACTTTTCAGATGTGCTGCTACAGAAGAACGCTGATGTTTAGACGTGGAGATCAAACAACTAATGAGGAGGTAGCGAGTCTAATACGAAAAAAAAATAATTATATGGCATAACTTAGCTAAAAGAAGCAGTTACTTTGTAGGGCACATCGCAAGGCGCAAGGAATTGTCAGCTTGGTATTGACCGGAGTGTGTGTGTGTGGGGGGGGGGGGGGGGGGCAGGCCGGAGTGGCCGAGCGGTTCTAGGCGCTACAGTCTGGAACCGAGCGACAGGATAGAGTAGCGCGGAGAGCTGCATCAGACCGGTCTTTGGATTGAAGACCACAACAACAACTATTTGTATATGCTTCAACAAACGGCCTGGCTTAGTTCATACTACCGAAATCGGTCTAGTATGCTGCGTATTACGGTAGAGTTACGTCAGTCGGAAGTACTCTTCAAAGAAAGTAATGACCATGAAGATCTATGTTTTATGCAGATGAGACGGAACTCACCCTCGTCCTCTCGGCGTTCTCGTATCTCTCGGAATTACGGGAAGATTCTCCTTCAACCTCCATTTGATTTCCACTAAAATAGTAATGTAGTTTAATAGTCGATTAAATTCCATTTCGGTAGTTTCTTATGTGTAATAATAGTCGTTACATACAGAGGACTATTTGTTTCAGAAAACAAAATTAGGACATGACACTTCCTGAGAGTCTTGCTATTCTCTCACTTATGAAAGAAGAATTTATCGCAGAAAGTTTCTGGTTTTGCGGTATTGTTTATTTTATTTTTTAATCTGATGTGCGGGATAGAAAGCGACGATTCTTAGAAATAACCTAGGAGCATACACATGGTACGTTAAAATTGAGCGAATCTAGAATAGTTTTAGTAATCTCACATTGCATTTCGAGAATATAATTATAAAGAGTTTACCTTCTCAGGCTCTGCTTGCATACTTCGAAGGAAGTGATCTCTTACCTGTAACAAAGGAGATATCAGTTAGCATATCAATTGGCAGGTAGGTTTTGAAATAGTATGCTACAAACTCTAACGAACAAGACAAACATGTTGAGAAAGGAAGTAAGTACTGAAAGGAAATAAGTACTGAGTGAAGTGGTGCATTGGACTCGCTTTTCGGAGTACACCGGTTCAAATCTCCTTTCACTCAGCCAGATATAAGTTTTCCGGCGTATAGATTGTGCTCCGGTGGAACGATGAACTCTAAACCAGCAAGTGACTATAATCAATTCCTAACCTGTTACCCTAACACTGTAGAAACGTTAATACATTACTGCCTTGGCAGTTTGCTCTGGAAAATCCTCTGAAGACGTACGAAATTGCTTTTCATCTTGTTCTTGCATTGTTGTTGTA